>NC_132905.1:64924223-65228390 GCF_047675955.1 Chlorocebus sabaeus | reverse complement strand
TTTTACTTTCAAAATAGGAGGTGTGCGAGAAATAACACCTGGCATATGCTTCCTTCCCACTCTGGCTGCAGTCATCATTTCACATGGATTCAGGTGGAAACTGGTGCATAGCTCTCTGCCACTGGGCCCGCAGACCCACGAGAGCAAGATTGTACCTTTATCTTTGGTCTTTCTCTCATCAAAGCATCCAGCACTCTATTAATGGGGGTTAAACAAAGAAGCACATTTGTTTGAACTTGGCTCTTTGGATGCACCTTGACCAGCCTGGAAGGATAACACACAGCAAACACCCCTGCTGGGTGGCAGCTATGATGCTGGTGTTGGTGCTGGTGCATTGGGTGCCCTCCCCTTCCTCTCCCCTTCTGTCTTGAGTCCTACTATTCTTTGTGCCTTTAAAGCTCCAGTTGAAAGCTTCCAGCTTCTGATTAGGAGCACAGGTTCATCTGGGAGCCTTATTCACATCCCAGTTCTGTCACTTCCTGGCTGTGTGATCTTGGGCAAGTTGTTCGCCTTCTCTGTGCCTCAATTTCCACCTCTGTAAAGAGGAGATAATAAAATTTCCTACTTCATGGAGCTCTTTGGAGAATTATGTACTAATGAGTTAATATATGTAAAACACTTAGAAATAGTCGGCACAGAGTTAGCACTGGACAACTGCTCAGAGAAGCACTTCCCAGTTTTTATTTAGCTTTTATTTTATCAGGCATATCCCGTACCTTTCTTCCTTGTAGGATTCTCCTCAAAGAAATCTTGACTGCACATGAGATTTGATTTTGGGCCCACTTAATAAATGTATGTTTTCTTATTTGTTAAAAGTGGAGGTTTGAGTGGAAGTGATCCATGGTTCTCTGCAACCCTGAGATTCTAGAATCTCACATCTTCCTCCACTGGAGACGCTCTCATTACTGAGTACCTTGATTTTACACAGATGTTCAATAGAAACGGGAAAGAGAGGTGGGGGCCCAGCCCGCCTTACTACACAGTCCATAGAGAGAGGAGACCCTGAAGTGCTGAGTAATTGAGAATAGGGCCTTAGGGAATCTGGAAAGGAGGAGATTTTTGTGGGATATCCCTGTGAACTGTGTGTGAGGGCACAGGTGTGAAGACAGGTCTAGGCTCACCTCGGTCAGGAGGCGGCTCTGCACACAGGTGCTCTCTCCACCAGATACTGGCGAGCATCTATGAGGACCTCTTTGAACTTCCTTCTGAGTGGAGTAGCTGCCCCCTTCCCCTCCTCGTCTAATATTGGATGTTGTCTCTTCAAGGCCCCTTTTCTCAAATATCCAAAGGGGAAGTTTAGATCCTGAAAGGATAGCTGGGTTCACTATCCTATTTCAGGCCCACTGTTTTGTGATTTTATTTTGTTGAGGAACAAACAAAAGTGGTCCTTGAGGTTTCTTCTTCCAAATCACTGAGATACAGTAGACAGAAAAGGATGCTAATCATGTTTATATTAGATTTGAAGTATGCATTTATTATTGCTGTTATTTATTTAGAGACAGGGTGTTGTTCTGTCAACCCAGACTGGAGTACGATGACACGATCACAACTCACTGCAGCCTCAAACTCCTGGGCTCAAGTGATCCTCCCACCTCAGCTCCCCAAGTAGCTGGGACTACAGGGAAACACCACCTTGCCCAGTTATTCTTTTTTTTTTTTTTTTTGTAAACAGGTCTCCCTAAGTCACCTGGGCTGGTCTCGAACTCCTAGCCTCAACTGATCCTCCCACCTTGGCCTCCCAAAGCTCTGGGATCTCATCTTCCTCATCAGAGAAAAGTTAATGATGCTGTCGGTGTGGGGGTCTGCCTGGCACAGCCAGTCTGTCCCTACGGCAAACGAAGCACACCTACCTTCCCTCACTGGTGTGCAGTGCTCTCATTCCTCTCCCGGCCATGAGTGGATGATGACAAACAGATCCTGCGATTCAGCAAGAGGGCCTCCCCTATCCACGTGCTCAGAAAGTTGGTGAGAGGTGTGATTCTCCTACGCCGAAACCCAGTTTTCACGGAGACGTGTGTCCACTGATTGTCCTTCAGGAGGTCAAGATAAGGAATAAATGAGAATATCTTTGAAAATATTTTCATTACCCAATACTTTAAAATGAAGAAAAATCCTTCTGTCTAGGGAATTTCATGTTTAGCATAAAGTAACATTTCCCAAAGTTTCCAACTGATAAGAAATGCCTTTGGGAGTTTGTGAAAGATGTGGATTTTCAGGTCTCTTCTCTGGAGATTCCATTGTTCTATGCAAAACTCAGAAATCTGACTTTTTATAAGCATCCCAGATCATTCTTACGTGCAGAAAAGTCTGGGAAAATATCAAAGTGGGTCAAACTACCAGGAGAAGAGCAAATGCTTTAAAAAAAATTAGTAAACTTTATATTTTAGAGAAGTTTCTAGAGTATGAAGTACAGAGAATTCCCACAGACCCCTGCCCTGTGTCCCACAGCTCCCCATGATCCGTCTCCACACTGGCGTGCGTGTGCATGTTACAACTAATGCACTAAATCATCGCCCACAGTCCACAGCTTACACTACGGTTCGTTTTCAATGTACATTCTACGGATGTCAGCAAACGTGTAATGACACATAGCCATCATTACAGCATCACCAGAGTCGTTTCGCTGCCCTCCAAATCCCCAGTGCTCCACCCGTTCTTCCTTCCCTCCCGGCACGCCTTGGCAACCACTTGCCTTTGTGCTGTGGCCATAGTTTTGCCTTTGCAAGAATGGCATATAATTGTACTGATGCAGTACGTAGCCTTTTCTGCTGGGGTTCTTTTAATTACTAATATGCATTTAAGTCTCCTTCATGTCTTTTCAAGGCTGGATGACTCATTTGTTTTTCGAGTTTTACTGAATGATATTTCATTGTCTGGAAGTACCCCAGTTTGTTTATCCATTCACCCGCTAAGGAATATTTTAGTAACTTCCAAATTTTGCAAACATAAGTAAAGCTTCTATAAACATCTCTGTGCAGGTTTCATGTGGACATAAGTTTCTAACTCACTTGAATAAACACCAAGGTTGCTGGATCATAGGGCGAGAGTGTGTCTAACTTTGTCAGACACTGCCAGGGAGTCCTCCTAGGTGGCTGAGCTAACTGCGTTCCCACCAGCAATGAATGAGAGACCCTGTTGCTCCATGTCTTCACCAGCATTTGGAGTTGTCAGTGTTTTGGATTTATTTTGGCCACTCTGATAGTGTGTAGTGGTACCTGATTTTTGTTTTAATTTGCATTTTCCTAACAACAAACGATGCTGAGCATCTTTTCATATGTTTACTTCCTATGTGCTCATCTTCTTTGGTGAACTGTATGTTTAGGTCTTTTGCTCCTTTTTTTTAAAAAATTGGGCTGTTCATCTTATTGTTGAGTTGTGAGAATTCTTGGTACATTTTGATTAACCATCCTTTAGCAGATTTAGCTAGTTTTCTCATTCTCTTGAAATGATCTTTTCCAGAGCAGAAGTTAATTTTAATGCCATCCAGCTTATCAACTTTTCTTTTATAAATTGTGCCTTTATGTTATATCTAAAAAGTCATTGCCATAATCAGGGTATCTAGATTTTCTACTATGTTATATTCAAATTTTGTGTTTTACATTTAGGGCTGTGATGCATCTTGAGTTAATTTTTGCGAAGGGTGTAAGTCCTGTGTGTTGACTCACTTTTTGCATGTATATGCCCAGTCATTCAAGCACCATTTGTTGAGATACTTTTCTCCATCACATTGCCTTTGCCCCTTTGTCAAAGTCTGTTGACTATATTTATGTGGGTCTATTTCTGGGCTGTGTATTCTATTTCATTGATCTATTTGTCTATTCATACACTATCTTGATTACCAAATGATCAATTAGCAAGTGATTAATTAGCAAAATTATACGCAGCAACAAGGGCAGAACACCCATTAATAACTTATAGTGATTTTTCAATTATTTACGGTTTGGAGGTATGGCATACGTATTATACATGTTTAATGTGGCCACAGTGGTTGGAAGCTAAGATAAATTAATATAAATTACAGAAAGGATAACAACTACCTGGCCCTTTAGCTCCCCTCCTTCACCTGTTTCACTGCTAATCATTGGGTTGGAATAAGGAAATTCGCCATGACAATACATGGTAGTGTCTGTGCCATATCTGAATCGGGGTCTGTTGCTTACTCTGTCTCTTCAAACTGTGTTTTTGGTTTTGTAATAGACTTTTCAGTTTATTGTTGAAAGCCAGACATAATTTAGTGGATAATAGAGACTGAGGCAAGTAGGCCTTCAGTGTAAAATTTTATATTTACTTAGCTAAGAGTTAGACTGTGTTTACAGTTACTATAGCTCTAAAGGTTTGAGGATAAAATTTCGTGGGTACTCTTGCTTCTGTCGCCTCTGTCGTCTTGGGTTTCCTTAGAGACTTCTTAAATAAGGTCTTAGTCACATGGGTCTTTCAGTTATATTTCCCTGTTATCATACAGGAGCCCTGTTAATGTCGTGGCATGGTGTGGTGTGGTTTGGAGAATCATCTGAAACTCTATGATTAGGCCTGTCTTTTGGTGACCCTGTGCATCTAGCTGTGACCTTCACAAGTGCTTCTCAGTCCTTCCCTCCTTAGATGAGACAGGAAGGATAGACTGACCCAGAATTTAAATATTTCCCTCCTCCCAGGTCACTTGGGCTGTGATAAAATCCCAGTAGATAAAACTGTTTCTCTTGGGGGCAGGCTTGTGAAGAACAGAAGGCTCTGCACATTTCAAAGTGGTTCCTTTTCCACTCTCCCTGCTGCAAGCACGAGGCAATTTTTCTCCCATTGCCACTGTGAAAACCTGGTAGAGCTCCTGGAGGCAATACTTGCTAAAGTGTAGGGGGCTCCTAAGACGGAGCACCTCATAGTGTTTAACTCTCAGGCTTGTCTGCGTGGACCAGATTTAGCAATTACAGTTCAAGTTTTCTCACCCCAGTACCAGTTCTTGTAAAGTTTTCTGCTCCTGGGCTTCTACTCTGTTAAGCTGTGATTCTCCATATCTACTTTTCAATTTGATGGTTGGGGGGCAGCAGTTTTCCCTGTGACCTCAGTCATCTGACGGATCTGAGAAGAGCTGTTAACTTTCAGTTTGTTCAGTGTTTTTCTTGCATGGATGGGAGTGATGGTTTCCAGACTTCTTACATGCTGGACCAGACTGTGACTGTTTCTCAGGATTCCCTTGTAATGACCCTGGTAATTGTAACGTGTACTAGTCAGGTATATTGTAGGTTTCTCATCTAATGGAATTTGGCTGATTTTTACATGCTTAGATAGGGATCATGGGTTTTGAAGAGGAAGGCCTCAGAATTGTCCTTCCCATTATATCACACTCTCAACATGATTTGTGACTGTTGATATTGAACCCGATTACCTGGCTGAGGTCAGGTTAGTCAGGTTTCTCTACTCTAAAGCTATTCTTTTTCTCCTTTCTATGTTGTTCTCCTTGAAAGGAAATCACCATACACAGCTCACAATTAAGGAGTAGAGGTTTATGCTCCCTCCCTTTAGGGTAGATTAACTACATAATTTATTTGGAATTCTTCTGCATGGGAGATTTGCCTCCTCATACCCAATTAATAATTTATTCAATCATCTATGTATATAAATGTGAATTTATATATTTATTTTATACCTTGAGTAATAACCCAAGACTACTTAATTTTGGTGTGGAAGTTGTCCCAGCTTTAGCCATTGGGATCTCCTTTGCTTGGTGTTTGTGTCCATTTGAGATATCCCATCATTGCGTGTGGTTTTATTGTAACTGTTTTGCCTAGTTTTTGAGAACACACTTACTTTCTGGTATTACAAAATATTTTAGACCCACTTTGAATATTTTCTGCCCCAGTTTTAGAATCAGCCATTTCTCCAAGGACCCATGCTTCCTTTTGTTGGATAATGGCATACAGAACCAAGATCTGTGTACCAGGTATGCTCATTGCTAGCAAAGTATTATTTTCAGGCTCTCCCAGCTGAGAGAGTAAGGCGATAGATGTGTGTATAACCCAAGGATATATTTTCATATGTAACCATCTGTATCCATATTAAGTTAAACATGGATACTTATGTCAATCTAGCCTTCTGTTGCCACTGGGTTTTAATAATTTTTAAGTATTTTAAAAGAAATACAAATTTTGAATGCAAAAAATACATCTTCTTATTTATTATGATTTACATTTATGGTAAAATGTATCCAAATTTTGAGCATTTTGAATACAATTTTATTTAACATGTTTTTTCATACCATCTGCCATATATACATTTAATATGTTCATCATTTAAATAATGTTATTCCTAGAATATGAATTACATGATGATATTAAAAACAGCCAATTCATGATTTTGCTGAAATGAACACAAGAACCATAAATTTTATATACTATATAATAATGTATGAATCACATGTGCATCTTAATTTTTCTACTCATATGTAAATAAAATACTCTACTATAAACAAAAACAATCTATAAACAGAATACTCAGAATTTGAATTTAATTCAGTCGTTTTTGAAATATTGCCACCTTTCAGTTGTGTAAAACCCATAGGCTGTTCATAGTGGCTCACACCTGTAATCTCAGCACTTTGGAAGGCCAAGATGGGAAGACTGCTTGAGCTAGGAGTTCAAGAACAGCCTGAGCCACATAAGAAGACCCTGTCTCCACAAAATGTAAAAACATTAGGTAGGCATAGTGACGCACACCTGTGTTCCCAGACACTTGGGAGGTTGAGGCAGGAGGACTGATTGAGCCCAGAAGGTCAAGGCTACAGTGAGCCATGATTGCACCACTGCACTCCAACCTGGGCAACAGAGTGAAACCCTGTGTCGAAAAAGTGAAAAACAACACACACATACACACACACACACACAAAGCCTTGTAAATATTTTTCTGATTTGTTATTATGAAGACATTTCAGTAGTAGAAGATTAGAATGTAGTCTATTTAGCAGTTTGAGATTTTGATGTATAATCTCTAAATTCTGGCCTGTGGCAGGAAGGTCTCCATTTATGTTCTTGCGTGGAGCCCTGCAGGTGTCAGGGGCAGGCTTGCTTCCTCCAGCTGGGAAGACATCCACTCTGTGGCCTTGCAGGAACCTATCTGCATTGAATGACATCAAACAGTTTTCCATTTATTTGGTCAACAGCACAGCTCCTCCTCCCTCTCCTTTCCTTGATGACTCTGGTGATGACTCTGTCCCTACTGACCTCCAGCTTCTCCCATCTCTGGAGAATAAACCCCAGAGAGGGGCCTCCTGACTCACAGGGAGAAAAGATTTGGTAAGAAAATCATGAATATGGCTGGGCGTGGTGGCTCATGCCTGTAATCCCAGCACATTGGGAGACTAACGTGGGTGGATCACGAGGTCAGGAGTTTGAGACCAGCCTGGCCAACATAGTGAAACCCCGACTCTACTAAAAATACAAAAATTAGCCGGGTGTGGTGGCATGTGCCTGTAATCCCAGCTACTCTGGAGCCTGAGGCAGGAGGATCGCTTGAACCCAGAAGGCAGAGGTTGCAGTGAGCCGAGACTACAGTGTTGCACTCCAACCTGGGCAACAACGAGACTCCATTTAAAAAAAAAAAAAGGGCTTTTACTGCCCGCGGTGTCTCAGATTCATTCTTAAGGAACTGAGAACTTAATCTTCCAAAATGTCAAAAAGACCATCTTATGCCCCACCTCCCACCCCAGCTCCTGCAACACAAATGCCCAGCACACCAGGGTTTGTGGGATACAATCCATACAGTCATCTCGCCTACAACAACTACAGGCTGGGAGGGAACCCGGGCACCAACAGCCGGGTCACGGCATCCTCTGGTATTACGATTCCAAAACCCCCAAAGCCACCAGATAAGCCGCTGATGCCCTACATGAGGTACAGCAGAAAGGTCTGGGACCAAGTAAAGGCTTCCAACCCTGACCTAAAGTTGTGGGAGATTGGCAAGATTATTGGTGGCATGTGGCGAGATCTCACTGATGAAGAAAAACAAGAATATTTAAACGAATACGAAGCAGAAAAGATAGAGTACAATGAATCTATGAAGGCCTATCATAACTCCCCCGCGTACCTTGCTTACATAAATGCAAAAAGTCATGCAGAAGCTGCTTTAGAGGAAGAAAGTCGACAGAGACAGTCTCGCATGGAGAAAGGGGAACCGTACATGAGCATTCAGCCTGCGGAAGATCCAGATGATTATGATAATGGCTTTTCAATGAAGCATACAGCCACCGCCCGTTTCCAGAGAAACCACCGCCTCATCAGTGAAATTCTTAGTGAGAGTGTGGTGCCAGACGTTCGGTCAGTTGTCACAACAGCTAGAATGCAGGTCCTCAAACGGCAGGTCCAGTCCTTAATGGTTCATCAGCGAAAACTAGAAGCTGAACTTCTTCAAATAGAGGAACGACACCAGGAGAAGAGGAGGAAATTCCTGGAAAGCACAAATCATTTAACAATGAACTTAAAAGGTTGTGCGGTCTGAAAGTAGAAGTGGATATGGAGAAAATTGCAGCTGAGATTGCACAGGCAGAGGAACAGGCCCGCAAAAGGCAGGAGGAAAGGGAGAAGGAGGCCGCAGAGCAAGCTGAGCGCAGTCAGAGCAGCATCGTTCCTGAGGAAGAACAAGCAGCCAACAAAGGCGAGGAGAAGAAAGACGATGAGAACATTCCAATGGAGACAGAGGAGACACACCTTGAAGAAACGACAGAGAGCCAACAGAACGGTGAAGAAGGCACGTCTACTCCTGAGGACAAGGAGAGTGGGCAGGAGGGAGTCGACAGTATGGCAGAGGAAGGAACCAGTGATAGTAACACTGGCTCGGAGAGCAACAGTGCAACAGTGGAGGAGCCACCAACAGATCCCATACCAGAAGATGAGAAAAAAGAATAAATGTTGCCTTGTTTTATGTGTTCTAAATACTTTTTTAAATGAAAAAATGTTTTTTGGTTTTAATGGTGAAAAAAAAAAAAAAAAGAAAAAAAAAGTTGTGAATACTATTACTCTGATACATTCTTTTACCCCTGCGACATTTCTTTCAGCCCTGTCTTAATAAAGCAGCCTCAAATTTTATAAAAACCCTAGCTACTTCTCATTCTGGGACCTGAAAGCCACTCCTACATAGTATTAGAGACCTTGCCCCCATCATATTCATTCTTCACCTAGCAGCAAGAACGCTTTTTCAAAAACAAAAGTCCTACTGTTTTCCCATTTGAAACCCTCCAAGGCTTCCCAGTATGCTGAGAGAGAGCCCCACCATATTTCATGGGCACCAAGTTTCCTAACGTCTTACTGAAAAGTTGGTTACAACTAAAGAAACACTTTGTGTAGCTTTAATCGATCCTTTCTTGCCCTTTGTCTCTGTGTCCAGGTTAAAAGAAACAGTTTTATAAGAGGCACCTAGTTATTGCTGCTTCTGCAATCACGGAGACCCAGGAGTTAAGGGCAGCCTGCATCCTGGAATGCGGGCTACGAAGCAGCTGACGGGCCCCATTACACCTGAGATGAAGAAAGCAGGGCTGGGATCCTGCTCTTCTTTCATAATAAATATCTTAACATCAGGAATGTTATCTTGATGTCCCTGCTACAGAAAGCTGGGTGTTTGCATGTTGAAAATATATTCTTGTTGTCATTAAGTAGAAGAACCTGCACCCTAACAGGTGCCTTAAAAAAATATCAAAACCAGCAGTTCTAAAGCCAAGGCAGCATTTTCACAGCTATATTTCAAATTCCATGGGTCTATGTTCACTAGCTCCAAAATGCAGGCTTGGAGATGCTCATGGTCGGCCGTGAGTTCATTCCAGCAGGAAGTGACATGGTGTTCTTCAAAATTAGACTCCCAGTAGAAGCATCATTGAGATTTTCCTGTGGTGTCTGACACATGAAAATAACTACTCAAAATTTCCTAGGCCATAATCATATTCGTGTTCTATGGAGTCTTCACTGATGGTTCTGTTCAGTAGTTAGAACAGGCAAAGAACAACTTTCGTGAAAAAGTTCTGTGAAGTCCCACCTTCTTTCTGAGAAGGACATATAGGCTCCTTCACAGACAAACCGCTCCTACACATGAACTTCAGCTTCTCTATCCCATCTCCTGCATATGAATCAGGACCCAATTTTCAGTGCAAGCCCCAGCTTTTCCCGGGTGGTCAACCTCCAATTATTGATTGATGGTACACGTACAAGCCTGATTGAAAAGATATTTTTGGGAACGATGTAGGAGTTGAGAGGAAATCACTTAGGCAGATAGTGAGGGTGTGGGAGTCCTTGGTAAGGCTTTTACTCTTTAATGAAAAGCAGCCTCAAATCATTTTCTAACAAAGAGCAGCGTGGAAAGTCGAGCTGCAGACATGGACAAGCAAGCTGGGAGCTTGCATGGGTGAGTGCCTGCAGTAACTAGGGACTAGATATGTTCAAGATGGCCTCTCCATCTTCCCTTCTCTGTCAGCCACATGTTCAGGAAGGAGCAGACAAGATGGCGCAGGCCTAGGGGAGAGTTCACTTGCATAAGGGTGGGGCAACCAACCTTCACATCCGCCCCCACCCCCATGTAAATGTCACACCTGATGGAAACAATCTGTGAGCCCTACATACATCAGACACTGCCTCCTCAAGCTGGACTATAAAATCTGGTGCATCCGCTGCCAGCAGGTCTTTTCTGCTTGGAAGACCCCTCTCTCTGTAGAGAGGGAGCTGTTTTTCTTTCTCTTTTCTTCTGCCTACTAAACCTCCACTCCTAAACTCCTCATGTGTGTTCCCGTCCTAAATTTTCCTGGTGTGAGAGGACTGAGAGAACGAACCCTGTGTATTTACGCCAGACAACGTAGCTGCTTCAGGAGGACCCTTCAAAAACTACTCGGTTAATCTATTTCTTCAGATAGTCTAATCCCTGATTTGAATCAGTTTGGGCCCCTGATAAATTTCCTTCACTAAGCCATGCTTCCCTGCCTGCTCTGTCCTTGGTTTTACTCAAGGAGAACCCATGTAACGGACCAAGTTTGTTTCCCGACGTGCATCAAGGCAATACACCAAGTTACCCAGTTGCAGCTGACAAAGAGGTTTCATGGTAAAGCAACCAAATGAGGAGACAGAAGGAAACCTCAATTCCATCTCCCCAAGGAGTTTGGAAGTAGGGATTTTCAGGGGTTTGGATGAATAGTGGGCCGAGGTGTGGGGATCCTTGACTGGTCAAAGAGCATAGGGTGGAGTCATGAGACAAGGAGCCGAAGAAACCTCATTCTCATCCTGACTGGGCTTCTCTGCAGGGGTCTTCATATTCGGGGGGGCTCCTCTGGGGGGTTCTTCATGCTGGTTAGTATCAGCCATTCCACTGGAATTCAGGATCTGAAAAACATATTAAGCAATTGTTAAACAGAAACTTTGTGATTCCAGCATCAGAAATTCCATCTATAGGAATAACATGGATCCAAGTGGTCAGTCTTTTGACTGTGCCGTCCTTTAAAAGGAATCCAAAGGTCTGCATGACTTTTGGTAGCAATCAGCTACAAGGAAATGGGTGCAAGTATAGCCAGATTAATGCTTAATTCTATTTCTGTCTAGAACTTGGCATGTAATTCTTGTCAACTCGGCGAGAGTGGTTTTTACCCCGACATGGGTCTATTCCAGCATTTGATGTGGAAATGCTGTGGAGGGCAGATGGCAAGCAGGTGGCCGCTACTTTCCCTGTGAAGCATGCAGGGATCATAGGCATCCTTGGTGGACTCAGTAGGAGGGAACCCTCCCCTTGAAGGACTAGCCCCTTTATCTCTAACAGAAGCTGTGTCCCACCTCTGCCTGACTGCCAGGAAAGCTCAAATGGACACTGGCCCAAACTCTGCCTCCTCTGTAAACCGTTACTTTGGTACTTGTCTAATTTGTTGGTGGTTTTTTTTTTTGTTTTGAATATTATTTTATTTAAAAATTATTGCACATTTTCTGGCAAGTTGTTTTTCAAAACCTTGTAAGTGGGTGAGGATATCAGTCACTTAAACACTCCAAGAATATTGAAGAGGGACTTCTAGGACAGAATAGAAAAATGATTACCAAGTTTCCTTTCAGCCCAGAGGTTCCATAATGCAGTAACTTGATTACCTTGGGCTGAAACGCCTTCCCTTTCCCACTGGCTCTGCTGAAAATATTTGTGCCTTCAAGGTAGGTCTTGACAACTAACGACCGCCCAAGATTTTCTTCATAATTTATGAGTGATAATAAATGTGCCTGCCGCCTCACTGTTGGTGTTCTTTCAAATGGCAAGCGTAGACATGAAAACCTGATGACTCATGAAAATGAAATGTCCCAGCGTGGCAGGTGAATTTCCACACTGCCGTAGCTCCGTGCTGTTGGTTAAAAAGACAAAGACCCACAAGATTTCTCAGGAGGGGCAGCAGGATGCAGCCGGCACACACCTCTGAGAAGCCGGTTATAGAGCTGCCTTTCCAGCCCATTTCCCCAACATTGCTTTCTGCTGTGCCCCTCTCCACGCTTCCCACTCCTCATTCACTAAGATCAGTCTCTTGACTGTGCTGTCCTTCAAAAGGAATCCGAAGTGTAGATGGAAAAGGCGGCACCTGGTGAGAAGTAGCAACAGGATTTATAGAATCTGTACCTAAAAGATGCCTCTGTCCAGAAAGGGGGTGGCCACTCTCAGGAATCATCCTCAAACTGAATGTAGGCCATCAAGGACCTCAGGGAGCACAAGTTAATTGAAATGAAATCGATCCTGCCAGGGCTTTAATGAAGATGTTGAGAAGCCTGCTGGCAGCTGGGACCTAGCAGGCCAGTGAAGCTGCGATGGACAGTTCCTGGATTAAAAAGGGGCAGGAGGAACAGACTGAGGGAGCCACTATGCTAAATGTACCTGCCACTGAGCACTTCCATTCCCAGCCTCCACCTGTCGGACACTCACTCCCAGGGCAGCAAACAATAGACACAGAGACTGGGGGCCTGTGGCTGCTTCTGTTGCTCCAGTTGAGCATTTTACAGTGGAGTGAGGGTTTGATCTTATGTCCTAAGGGGTGATCCTTCTGCTGAAACTGCTAAGGAAAAGTAGTCCTTTTCTTTTAACACAGGACTGTGGAGTTTTCTGACAAAAGAATAATTCCACTCTTGCTGCCTAAAATCCATTGTCAGGAGCAGAACATCCACAGAGTTGGCAGCATGTGGGTTACTACTCTCTACTCTGAACACTGCAGACCCCCAGCTGCCCCTCCAGGTCGTTCTTTCTCCAAGAGCAGAGCGCTCTCGGAGAAATGCAGATCTAATCCCATCTCTCTATGTGAAGCCCTTTAGGACTCTCAGAACAGGGTTCAAGTTCCTTAGTGGGGCCAACCAGGCAGTATCTCTTTCTCCCTCCAGCATATCTAACAACACACTCCTCTTTCCCCTTCACATCCCAGAGTCATGCCTCTCACCTTTCCTGGGGCATCTAAGCACAAAGCCTTTCTCCACCTCCCCCTCTTCCAGGACATGTTGAAATCCTCCTCCAGGCCCAGATCTTAAATGCCACTGTTCCTGCTCTTCTGCCACTTGCTCTGTCTTTGTTCTGGGCATTCTCACCAGGTTTCCCATCTTACTCAGTGCCCAGAAGAGCGCTTGACATGGTTGAAAAGTGGCTGTTGCATATTGGCTGTTGTATGGATGTAGCTATCACTCACTGTTCTACATCCTGGAATGTGAAATTAGCAGCCAGCTGAATTAAAACCCATTGAGTATGTTTGTATGGACATGAGAACTCGAGGTTAAAAAATGATGAAAATAGGAAAAGTGATGACCTACAACTAGTAGAAATCAGCCGTTTTAGGAGAAAAGTAACTTGCCTTGAGACAGTGAGGAAAGTGAGGAGGCTTTTTCAATAATGTATGTAAGGAATGATAAGGGCTTGAACCTAAACTGAAGCAGAGGGATGGAAATGTGGATTTGAGAGTCGCACAAAAGGCTAGTGAATGGGCTAGGGTGACATGCCATCAGTCAGTGGCTGACTGGGTGACACGTCCCAAGTCATTCAAACCCACTGAGTTTTGGTTGCCTACCTGTGGAGTAAGCATGCCTCGCCCATGAGTATCTGATAAGCTAATACCAGATAAACACCTAGGTATGTGCCTGCCTCATTGTAAACCTTCATTAAGAACTAGGTCAAATGAAATATATATATATATACACACACACACACACACACACACACAAGCATTTAATAAGATATAATGAATAAAATAGCAATAAAAATGAATAAAAGAACAAAAGAATTTGCAAGATGGAGATGGCTTGGGGGTAGGGCATAAAGAAATGAGGGGGTAGACATCAGAGCCACCTGGCTGGTACCTCCCATCAAAGGCTGACTTTTAATATTAGCTCAAGGTGAAAACACCACATGCATGAATGAGCCATAAAAAGCCAGCAGAAAGAACTTCCCTTGCTTAGCAAGTGACACTTCCCACATTGGCCTTTTCTTTTCCTAATTCAGCTCCAATCCCTGGAATGAGTTTTCCATTATTTTAGGTGATCTGGCTAGCTCCTTCTGCTTTTTTTTTTTTTTTTATTTTTTTGCTGGAGGGGAGTGGAGTGGGGGACACAGTCTTGCTCTGTCGCCCAGGCTAAAGTGCAGTGGCATAATCTCGGCTCACTGCAACCTCCACCTCCCAGGTTTAAGCAATTCTCCTGCCTCAGCCTCCCGAGTAGCTGGGATTACAGGTATGCACCACAATACCTGACTAATTTTTATATTTTTAGTAGGGTTTCGCCATCTTATCCAGGCTGGTCTCAAACTCCTGGCCTCAAGTGATCCTCCCGCCTTGCTCTCCCAAAGTGTTGGGATTACAGGGGTGAGCCACCACACCCAGCCTCCTTCTGAGTTTTGAATTTAACTCTCTGCCCCTAGTTTTGCCTGACTCCTGGAATCTTTTAATGAACAGAAGTGATTGCAGAACAATAGATGTTAAAATTCACATGCCAGTAGCTTCCCTGACCTGGTTTTATGTCAGTCTTCCATTCTATCATTTGTGCACGCATCTCCCTTAGATGTATCAAAGTTTTCTTGGGCATCCCAGCCCATTCCCAAAGGATTCGAAGGCAGGCTAGTATGCAAATTTGGACATTTTGAGTAGTTGGTGGTCGGGGTGGGTGTGGAGGAGAATAATTAAAACAACAAATACCAGGCTAATGGATCAGAAGGTCTGGTGAATATGACTGAATAGTTTTGTGTTTATTCCTTGTACATTGTGGTAGAGAAGGTAGACATAGCCCTGGGAAATTCACAGAAGGAGGCAGAAATTTTATGGAAAAAGAAGGAAAAGGGACACTGCATATACAGGAAACAGCAGAGTGTTCCTCTGAATTCCTTCTTGCCAGCTCATGCTATGATTTTGGTTAACACCCTCCTCCCACGGGGATGCATGTGTGAAAACTGAAGATACAAGGATGAATCACTTTCGTCAGACCTAGACGAAATAGGGCCAGGAAGTCCAGAAGGAGAGGAGGTTCGTGCTTACCTTACATGCTTCAGAAAGACAAGGACTTTCTGAAGACCCTTTCTCATCCTTTGTGTATCATCTGCTTTGATAAGATTTATTACCAGACATTTTTAATTTTTTTTTTTTACTCTCAAGTGACATTGACAGCACTAGACATCCTTTACGACTGCAGTGATTTAGAAAAGATGTTCTCAGAAGAACACTTTCCCAGTAACAGCATTTCTACCCATGAAATGACGGCAACTCTGCTTTGAACCTCTGGAACCAGTCAAGTGTTTCCAAGCAGCTTAGGTAGGTCTCTTTTTGCTAATGAAAGCTCTCCTTATTCTTCCCTCACTGAATGTGCTGGTGCCTTGCCATTCCGTGCACTCCAGATCATAATCCTTATTTCTGTTTCTGAGTAAATCCAACATAATTAGAGAAAATTTTCTCTAGTACCATTTTTCTTAGGTTAACAAAGTATGGTGGAGAGATCAATAGCTTTGGCATGTATATAAGGTGTCATACCTGACACTGGCTTTCTCATATTATTATATTAGTTGAGCCCTTATCTGTGGTTTTACTTTCCATGGTTTCAGTTAACTGTGGTCAACTGTGGTCTGAAAATACTGTATTAAATTAAAAATTTCAGAAATAATTCTTAAGTTTTAAATTGTGCACTGTTTTGAGTAGTGTGATAAAATTTGGCGTAATCATCCCTTTGTCTATAATATTCACACTGTAGATTCTATCTACTTGCTGGTCACTTAGTAGATGTATTGGTTAGCAGATCAACTGTTGTAGTACCATAGTGCTCATGTTAAAATAACCCTTATTTTACATAAAAATATCTCAAAAGTGCAAGAGCACTGTGTCTATATTAGACATTAAATAACACAGTCCATAAGGCTCAGTACTATCCAGTTTCAGGTATCCACTGAGGGACTTCAAATACATCTCCCAAGAATAAGAGGGGACTACTGTAATTTCTTTTAGGTTCATCCAAATGTTGCAAGTATTAACTCTCTACTCATTGTATCGCTGAATAGTTTTCCATAGTATGGCTTACTGACTTTTTAAAATCATGCATTTGTTAATTAAGGCAGCATTTAAGCAAAGTTCTGTATAGTTGCTATTCTACTTGTCATGAGCTAAAACTATGAAAGTGATAATTACTTTCATAAAAACTTTCCAAAGGCTAAAAATTGTGAACGCGATCTGTCAGAATTGTGTGAGTGATGGTTTATTAATGCTTGACACTTTTTTCCTGACAGGTAACTAGAGACTGGCACAGAGGCACCCATGGCACATGTTGAATAAACGAGTAGTCTATGAGTTTCAGAGCTTTGCATTACATGTGTGCGAGGCTTGGGAGCCTATTCCAGCATTTGAGGATGAGTCAATAAGGGCAGCTAGGTGTCCAGTCACAGTGACTAACCGGAGTAGTCTCTGCTTAATTTCCACATGCTAGGGGCATGAGAAGGCCTAATCAGGCTATCAGATAAAGCAGGAAACCCAGGCCAGAACCAAATACCCAAGAAGCAGAAAGGGGGAAAGGTTGATTGTGTGAAATTGGGGGACACAGGTCAGGATTTGATTTGGAAAGTGGATTGGCAAGTGTTAAGAGGGTTGCCACAGATGGCTGTGCTTGTTATGCTCTGCACAACTCCAAGGGATGCCATTATGGAGCCCCCTAGTGTGCAGTACATGCGCTGTACAGTGACATAAACTGCTTTGAGTAAGAAAGAGGCCTGGTGTCAGATGCCCATCAAAATGGGCTTGATTTGACTGTAAAGTTCTGCTCATTGAAAAGGAAGACAAGGTCCAGAAAACAAGTAGGGGAAGTTGTTCAACACCAAGTAGGGCAAATCTAGGCAAGATCAACCTTCTATGGCTCCAGCCATATTGACCATATTGGCCAAGAATAATCAGGACTCATCCTTTGTGTGTCTTTCTCTTGGGTGCCTCAGCTCAGAGACTTGGAGTTTAGGGGTCTCCTGAACCTGATCCAGGTTTAGAAGTGAGACTTAATTCTAAGTCAAATCTGGGAGCCTGGGCCAAGTGGGAAAGACTAAGGCTTATACACTTAAATCCTGCTTGGGCCAACCAATGGGGCTGGCTTACAGGGAGCTGAGAAAGGCAGAAAATGGTTATACAGGGAAAGTTGAAAGGAAAACAGCTCTGCTGGTCCAGTCTCTTGGGGGTCATGTAAAGGACCTGGAGAACATGGCATTATCACATTACTACGTAATCTTTGTATTATCAAAACATCATTGATCACAAAAAGAATATTTCAAAGGTAAAGCAGGGTTAGGGACTAAAGTCCCAAGACAACAAAGATGCCATCTTCTACAGGAATTTCAATGATCAGGTGCTTTATAGATGTAAGTGTATTTTGTTATTGTAAATATTGTAAAATATTGTACAATTGTAAAATAGAATTCTGAAACTAATTTATCAATCCTAAAACAAATAAACCCAAAAGCTTCCTTCTTTGTCCTTAAGTGTTCTGTCATCTTTGTTGGTGGTGGTGAGATGTGCTGCAGGTGAACTTGGAAGGTTAAAACAAAATGACAAAATGACATTAAAAAGACAAAAATGACAATAAAATCTCAAGGGCAAACAAAAGAACACAGGACTTCTTTTTTCCTACTCTTTCAGCTTTGGTTCCTGGTTCTAATCACGTTAGAACCAATCCTAGTCAAGTCATAGCAAATCCTCTTATCTAATTCATGAATCTCATTATACCTAATTCATGTTGTAACAACTCCTGCATTGGGAAAAAAATGTCTGAATTAACAAAAATAGAAGGACCATCTGTGACTGTCTGAGCCCACCATCAGTGCCACAGTCCCATGTGACTGGTTTTTGTAGGACGTGTCTTTATCTGTGTGTGCAGAAATCATAAGCCATATTATACCAACAAAAGAAAGCAAACCACTGATGTGACTGTGGTTAGGTGAAAATGTTGCTCAATGCAAGGCTACCCTTGGACTCCTATTGGGGCACACATCTCAGACTAAGGTTATTTTGGTGGTAGCCACGCCAGACCAGCAGAGGGGAGCTCCTCAACTTCCCCTCCCACTTACTGAGTCCTCAGCAGTCTTGCTCTACGTGTCCCCTTCCTGGTCCACTTCTTTCATCCCCACAGCCACCCTAGTTCAGGCCTTTATCAGTGATCACCTGGACTTCATCAAGGGCCTCCTCCCCAGCCCATCCTGCCCATGGCCACATAGGCTGTGTTCAAAGTGAGCTTGCTAATAGGCATTCTGGACGATGCTGCTTGTCAGATTCGTCTTTCAGTTGCTTTAGCTGTCTTCATTATGTGCTTTAAACTTGTCATCTGAGCAAATAAAGGTACTTCAACCTCATGACTCTCCTCATCCCCACTAGCACCCAAAAACTCCTACGACCCTGAAATAGGAACCATCCTAAATGCCTCTCTCTCTCCCCTCTCTCCCCAACTTCTTTCTTGTGATAACCTTTTCACCTAACATTACATTACCAAAAATGTTCTTTCACTATGACTAATGAATGACTAAATTCATTCACGAATTCCTCAGGAAAAAACCTTTTCCCAGCCTCCTTGAAGGCTGCCCTCTGTGCCTTTTCTATGCATTTTCATGATGACTGTTATTATATAAATATCCTTCTGTCACAGCAATTCTCAGACTCTTTAATCATCTCTTTTCCAAACTAGGCTGACAGACTCTTCAGCATAGGGAGAGATGGTGTCCAAAGTTCTTTCTACAAACTTTATCACTCAACCTAGAACGTAAATATGCTAAAATGTATCTGTTAAAATGAATGAATGGATTCTCTGAAAGTACTTTATTATTTCAGTAGAAGTTTAGAAAGACCTTTTTTTGGTCTGTTAGAGTGAGATTATAGTACAGGAAAAAGCAAGGCGGGTAAAGACAGATGGAAGCCTCAATAGTTAGACATTTCTGTGCGTAGAATTTTTGAGATGCATTATTCCAATTAATGATAAAAAAGAAATAGAATAAGAGCCAAATTCTTCTTCTGCTTTTAGCCAAATATCCAAAGTTCTTCATCTTAGATGACCTCAAGTTTACTGTGATCTGTTCTCAGCATTTGTAGAAGCTGGGAGTTTTGCTTCATTTTGTTACAGATGAGGTGGCAGGGACAGCTGAGTCTGAGTTTCCTTTTCATGAATTGCTGTCACAAAACATCCAAAATGCCCTTATCTCAATGCCTGGGAGTGTAGGGCCTGACTACCAGCCTAAACTCCTTTCTAAGTGGATAGAAGCCAGCATACTGAAGGAGAGCCAGATTTCCTGAAAACCTTTTGTGTAGTAAAAGGTAACAAAGTCCCCATTACTTGGGGATGAAACTCACAATTATTTATTATTTCTCACAGTCTTGAGGGCTGACAGCCTGGGCAGTTCTTCTGTTGGTATCCCCGGGCTCACACGTGTGCTGTAGTCACTGGTATTGACCAGGTTGGAGGGCCCAAGTTGGCCCCATGGACATGCTGGCAGGTGGTATGGCTGTTGGCCAGGGTACCTCCATGTCCCCAGGTGGCCTCTCATATTCCAGGACGCTGATCCAGGACTCTCCACCACACTGTGGTCTCAGTGTTTCAAGGGAGTTGAAGGTGGGGGCTGTACCCTATCGTGGGGCTCAGGAGCCTACCCAGCTCAATGTCCCCCACTGTCCATTCATTATAGGCAGGCACAGGAATGCCCAGGTTCAGGGGTTGGGAAAGATACTCCTTCTCTCAATAGGAGGCATGGCATTGTAAAGACCCTGGGGCTCATGTGGGGTCCTGAACCAGACAATCTGCCACAGCGCAGACCACATCAGTACAAATAACTTGTATTGATCTAGACTAGTGCCAACTTGAGACTGAGACAAAATTAAAGAGATTCACAGTAACACGGACAGTTGCCATAATGGCAACAGGCTTGGAACAAAGCAGCAGATAAAGAGAAAAGCCCTTGCCTTTGCTCTGCAGCAGGGACTGTTCTGAGACATGCATGTGTAGATGCGCTCACAGGCACTGGTGAGGGAAGACTTGATTTCACCCTGAGCCTGATCCTGAAACATGGTCTGCCCACAGTGCCCCAGGGAAAAGGCTTACCGGAGACAGAACTGTGATGGCAAGTTCAGTGCTGGAATCAGTGAGGCCAAGGCAGAGCTGTGAGGCAATGGGATGAAGAGGGGCAAAGATAACACCTGCAGCTGCCATGAAAGGGAGCATTTCTCTGCATCCACGAATGGAGTCATTGAAGGAGCCCAGGCTGCCTGTATCCTCTGTGGCCACCACTTGTGGGTTCCAGTTCCTCTGAGCTCTCAGTCTGTAAAATGCCATATGCAGAGAACAAGTGCATCTCTGTGTGTAAGGCATCACACAGAAAAAGGTGAAATCTTCCGGATTTTTAGAAGCACTGGGAAACCAGTGGCCCTTAGTCCAAAATCACCTGGTTCTGATGCTTTTGCAATAAGAAGCCTCCCTGGGTATAGAGTGTGCTGCTGGGGTGTGGCATGAGGACCGCTGCCTTTGAATGACTGGTGATCTCACGATGCTTTAACGGGTGGGGAGGTGCAGCTTGCAGAAAGCAGCCCTCTCAGGATGGACTGAGATCATGGGGGAAAGATTATGATATCCCATAAAAGACTGTGGGGTTCCAGAATTGGCTCCTTACTTTCTGTGGTGACACATGGATGTGATGTCTGGACACCTCACTCCTGGAAGAAATATATGAACCTAAGCATGGAGAGTCCACATTGCACAGAAACAAACAGGCAGCAGGCTCATCCTGGGAAACAGGGCCCGCGCAGAGATCGTGCTCCCAACACCAGTAATCCTGTGCTGATGAGTGGGCTGTGGAGGGGTACATGAGCTGTGTAATGGACAGCAGGGGATGACAGGCCCCCCAGACTGATGCATAGGCACAAAGCCCTCCATGCAGGCAGCTCTTGTAAGAGCCCTGGGTGTCAGCATGGAGTTTAGAGAAGCACTGGTGAGGCATAGGTGCGGGGTCCTCTTGCTGCAACCCCAAGACTAGTAAAAGGAGGCAGTCCCTGATGGACAGTCACTCATTCCCCAAGCCGAGGGACAGAGCAGAGGTCTCATGGGACTACATATTTTTGGCTCCTGAGCCAGGCAGGGCATTCTCACCCATTATTGTCAGGAGGAATTGAAAACCTTTGGATGGTGAAAGCTAAAAAGAGCTTTTACTGACAGCTGACTACACTATAAAGACTCAGGAGATTCCTGAGTCTATAACTATGCAGCAGACTCCTGGCGGCAGAGACCTGAACACAGCGGTAACCATAAGACTAAGTTGTGCAGAGTAGAGCTTTCATTTCCAGGAGGTCTACTAATATAGTTTCATATACGCCAGCCATTTCCCTGGACTTGTAGAAAAGCCTTCCAAGTGATATTTATGTTTGAAATTTCAGAGCGTGCGGTTTTTGAGACAGTCTCAAAGTGATTAAATAATTGCCATGGAATGAAGAACACCAGCAGCCATGAACATCATCATACAATGAGGGCCTGTTCTAGTCCTTAGCTGATATCCACAGAGCAAACCTTGATTTGGTGACTTCATCACTGAATTTGGGGAATTAACCCATGAGCAGGGTTGGGGGTTTAAGCCACACAGTGTAGGAGACTTAAACACATAGGAGGCATGTATAAACTTCTCCTATATGAAACTTAACTCATATAGGGGATCTAAAAATATACTTTATATCATAGTCTATATGATAAAAATACAGACGCAGATACCACTGATCTATCTGATTCGTATGCTAGGGGGATCTTAATTCTTTGAGTTTTAGTAGTGCTCTGTTAAAAATTTGATTTAAACTGACACCATTAAAAATGATACATGAGTCACCAATAAACACATGAAAAAGTGTTCATTAGTCATTAGGAAAATACAGATTATAATCACAATGAGCTACCACTATACACATACAGACACACACACGAGAATTGTTGAAATTAACACAACAAAAGATTGACAATAGTAAGTGTTGGCTAAAATTTGGAAGAATTGGAACTCAGGCACTTTGAGAAAGTGTTTGGAGGTGTCTTATAAAATTAAACATAAGCTTACTATAAAAGTCACCGGCTCCACTCCCAGGTATTTTACCCAAGAGAAATGAAAGTGTATGCGCACACAGAGTTGTACGAAAATGCTAACAGCAAACAATGCCCATAGCCAAACACTTGGAATAAACTAAGTATCCACTTGTAAGTAAAAACGAACAACTACTGACACAAGCAGCTATACGGATGAATGTCCAAAACATGTTGAGTAAAATAATTCAAACACAAAAGTATATAGACTGTGTGATTGTGTTTATGTGAAATTCTAAGAAAGACAAATTTAAACTATCGTAACAGAAGGCAGCTTTGTGGTTACACAAAACTGGGGGCATGAGTATTGATTGCAAAAAGAGCACAAAGGAATTTTGGATGTGACAGAATACTAGATGCTTTGATTGTGAGGATGACTGCACCGTACATAGATGTGTCAAAACCTATCAAATTCATCTTAAAATGGATGCCTTTTATTGTAGGTACATTTTACCTCAATCAAGTTAGTTTGTAAAGCTCCCTAAAATGTACTTGATTGTATTAAACAAAACTATGATGACATGACTTTGTATCCCTGCACTGTGGTGTCTGATCAATTAGTGAGGGCGATGAATGTGCCCTGCGGCTTCTGTCTCCACTTTTCCTAATCAGGCGTTGAGCTTCCCTCTGTTTGTACTTCATCTCGGCTTCCTGTTCCTCTCAGCCAGAGAGCCACTTTGCTAATGGGATAGGTCTTCTCTGTTAGATGCCAGCAGTGATCAAATAATTCCCCAGCGATTAAATCAAATCCAGTCTCCTTCTGAGTTGAAATATTGATTGTTGCCAGGTTCATTTCTGCTAAGTCCCCAGAAGATCCTGTTCCTGACAAGGAAATGCCATTAGCATTTTTTTTTCTCCTTTTCAACATAGAGACTTTTTTCCCCCACAGTTGATAGAAATAATGTATTTTTTAATATTAGCCACACATATAGTTGTTCTGTATTGATATATTTTGCCAAATACCAGAAACAATTTTAACAGGACAGAACATGATATTTGGGTCTCTTCATGACAGGCAATGATTTCAGAAAATACTTATTAAATGATTAGAAATACCGTCTCCAATCAATTAGTTAAGTACAAGAGATAAAATTCATCCAGTTGGGTGTGGTGGCTCACACCTGTAATCCCAGCACTTTGGGAGGCCGAGGCAGATAGTCACCTGAGGTCAGGAGTTTGAGACCAGCCTGGCAAATATGGTAAAACCCCATCTCTACTAAAAATACAAAAATTAGCTGGGCATGATGGCAGGTGCCTGTAGTCCCAGCTACTCGGGAGGCTGAGACAGGAGAATCACTTGAACCTAGGAGACAGAGATGGAGGTTGCAGTGAGCCGAGACTGCACTGCACACTCCTGCACTCCAGCCTGGATGACAACAGTGAGACTCCATCTAAAAAAGAAAAAAATTTAAAAAACTCATCTTTAATGCATCTGATGAAGTATAGGAAATGTTTTGAAGCAGAAATGAACATTTGGGCCATAATAAAATGTCATTTCTCTCCAAAATGTAGATTTCCCCAGGAAGAAAAATGACCTCTCAAAGAAGATTTTATATTCTTCACCATAACTGGAGATCAATGGTGCCTTCTGTGATGATGTCATTTGGGACCAGAAATAGCATCTTTTATTAAATCTTGTCTGAGGTTGACCCATCCTAAACTGAACACAGCAAGGAAAGCCAAATCTCTGAATAAAGATTGTCTGTCCCTCTAACAGGGTTTCTTGCAAGATGGTCCACAATTTTTTCAAGATAAAAAAGTCAGATTGATATCACAGTGGGGAATTTTTCAAAGCAGATGGTGTCCTTTTGTTTTTCCCTTTTGATTCTGATGGCAAGTAGCATTGTGATGTCAATTTCCAGGTACAAAAATGGAATTGCCCAAGCAGGTATTCCTTGTGAAAGCAACAATCAATACAAGGAGAAGGATGTCCCTGCTGCCTGGAAGGTGGGACTGTAGTCCTTCCCTCAGCACAGGCTTGTGTCCATCTCTTAAGGTGGCATCAGGGAAAGAGTCTGGGGTTGAAGGAGGGGAGAAGAGAGCATCTACCCAGTCTATTGAAAGGAATCCTAAGGCTCTGGTCCTGGCCTTCTCTCCTCCCACAGGGAAAAACTGGTGTGGTCCAAAGAATCAAAACATCCCAGAGTCCTGCTCCCTGGTTTTTATTCTACAAATTGGAAACATCTCAAACATTTTCTCCCCTGACATAAGAATAGTAACTTGAGTTTCTTATACTTTTCCCCCTATGGGTGAGGAGTTCCTTGCAGGCAGGGATAGGGAGTCTGTCTGTGCATTACATATGCCCAGGGCCCAGTGGTTTAGCTGCTTGGAGTAGGAGCTAGGGAGGTGAGGACAAGCATTTGTGTTCAATCATCCTGGAGCTCTGCTTTGTCCAAGGTGACACACCCCAAGCCAGATCATGATTGGCCCTTGACTTGGAAGACTGAGTCGTTGTCATAGCCAGGGCACCTGGAAATCTGCGATAGGCTAAGTGATCGCACAAAGGACACACCCTTTACAACCTGACCGGCTATCACCCTAGGCACCAGATAGGATCAGAATCCAGCCTAGTGCAGGGGAAAGCAAAGCCAGGAGCCAATGAAATGGCCTGTTACAAAGGTTCTGTCCAATCCTGGCGTCTGGGTGGCAGCACAGTGAGCCAACAAGAGCCCTGCTTTCAGGAAGGTGGGTGCGGGCAGCAGGTAGCAGAAGTGGGGGAGGAGGAAGATCACGGAGCGCACGGAATGCAATGGGGCCATGAGGGGCAGCAAAGGGCCAAGCAATGGCCGCCCACTTCCCAGAGGACTTCTGGGGTTGTGGGTTGGGAGATGATGAAGACTTCTCCCCAGAACCGTCAAGACTGTTGCCCAACTTCCCTGGGAACTCTCAAAATGAGCCTCTCGTCGTCACCTGGAGCTCACCGCGTGTTTCTGTGTTGTGTAGAATTCAATCTTTGATCATAATGGGATTCACTTATAAATAAAAAATGCCACATGGCTGGCAGCCCCAACACTGCTAGAAATAATTATGTATTTTCAAACGTAAAATATGTAAGTTACAAAGTAATATTCATTGAAAATGACTATTTCGTGAAAATGAAAGCTTGAAACTTCTACAGACTTCTACAACGAAATGAAAACCAACAAAACGGCTAACGGTCAGACCGAAGGGAAAGAAGCCGAAGCAGTACTTAAAGGGAAGTGCGTGCTTGACATGTCTCTACTAGGGAAAAAGAAACACTGAAAACCAAAAAGCTACGCATAGGATCCATAACCTAAGCTCAGAGAAAACAGGGGGAAGAAGTAATAAAAATAAAAGTAGCAATTAATGAAAGCGAAATCAACATAGTCAAAAGTTGGTTATTGACCAGTGAAGTTGAACCACCACAATACAAAATTGATTGAAGAAAAAGTGAAAGGAACAATATTAGGAATAAAAACTAGTATATAATACAGATATAGCAAAGACTTAAAATAGAATTTTAAAACAGGTAAAATTGACAAATTATTAGAAAACTATAAAGGACTGAATCAAGAAGAAAAAGAACACTGAATAAAATCCTATTACTTTTGTTATTAAATAAACTACATGAGTATTTAAGCCTTTCCCACAAAGGCTTCGCTTAGTTTCCCAGGCAAGTTCTTTTAAGACTCATAAGGGCTCTTGCATGTGTACATTTATCATGTGCCAGGCATTATTCTCATTGGCCTATGCACATTAACTGACTTAATTGTCACTGTGACTCCACTTGCAGCTAGCGTTATTCTAATCCACAGATGAGTTAGCTGAGGCATGGGGAGGCTAAGCATCTTGCTCATGGTCACACAAATGGCAGAGGCAGGATCTGAACTCACACAGTCTGTGTACAGATTCCCCAACCCCACTGTGCCCTGACCATACAGATGATTCCCTAGGAAAAGACAATTTCTGACTTACAGAAAACTTTCCAGACCAGCTCCCCTTGTATTGAGGCTGATTTCTAACTCTGATGCCGAAAGCAGGTTAAGAAAGGGAAGGAAAATTAGACCAATCTCTATCAGGAACAGAGATATAAATACATTTTCTATAAAATGTATTTAAACAACATACAGACGTGCACTGCAAAATGATGTTTCAGTCAATGAGCAACCCATGTATATGATGGTAGTCCCATAAGAATATAATACAATATTTTTAGTGTACCTTTTCTATGTTTCGATATGTTTAGATACACAAGTACTTATCATTGTGTTACAATTGCCTACAATATTCAGTACAGGGACACGCTGTACAGATTTCTAGCCTTGGAGCAACAGGCCACACTATATAGCTTGGGTGTGTCATAGGCTCCGCCAGCAGCGTTTGTGTAAGTGGACTCTACGATGTTCACACAATGACAAAGTCACCTAATGACACATTTCTCAGAATGGGTCTCTGTCATTAAGTGACATATGACTGTACTGCATGATATAAAAAAGATAGCACTCAACTAAATTGAAATTATTGAAGAAAGCAATTTTGTCAAACATTAGAAAATTAGTAACTTGAAAAGAATATAGTTTGCCACTTTCACAATGAAAGGGAAATGACCATATAGTTAGCTCAATGAAATCAGAAAAATCACTTGATAAATTTGATAAAAATTCAAGGCAAAAACTCTTTGCAAATGAGAAATCAATGAAAAATTCTTAATCTCATGAGAGATACCTACCAGAAATGTATGAAAAAAAAAATCCCACTCAAGTGTGAAATGTCAGAAGCATCACCTGTTAAAATAGGAACAAGATAAGGAAGGATCCCTACCACCTACCGTTTCTATTCTGTGCAGCACCTTCTAGCCAGAGTGACAAGACAAGCCCAGGCCCCAGGGACTGAAATAACAAAACTACCATTATCTGCAAATGTGATTGTCTATATAGAAAATTCAAAGATTCTGCAGACAAATTATAAGAAATAATAATTGAGCCTAGCATTGTTTAATATAAAGATTATATATTAACATCTGTGGTATTCCATACTCAAACAACTGTTAGAAAATATAATTAAAATATTTCACTTATGGTGGCCAACAAATATAAACAGCCTATAATTTTTTAACATAACACCTTAACATGAAAATGTATAACATTTTGTTGAAAGTCATTATACAAGTCTTATAAAAATGAAGAGACATACCATATTTGTAGCCAGAAATTCTTCATATTCTGGAGCTGTCAAATCTCTCCAAATTGATCATCCAGTATAATACAATTCCAACAAAACTTCACCAGGTTTTTTCATGAGACTTGACAAGCTGATTTTAACCTGTGTATAAGAGAGACATGGGGGAACTAGTTTCTTCCTACGCCTCCTCAGCAACTGACAAACTCCAGGCAGCTGGTACCTGTTCACAGGTGTCCTGGCAGAAATCATTCCCACTTCTCTGCCCCTGACCTGCAAAAGCTTGGCCCTGTGGTATGCCCCACAGATGTGCCTGGAATCTGATCTCCACCCATGGCTCCCAGTGGCACACAGGGCACGTGGCAGGTGTCCACTAACATCCCTGCAACTCCTCCGGGCACTGTTCCCTCCCCAGGGCTGGTGCTGTGTTGGTGGGGAAGCTGGCTTCACCCATTTGAGGAGGAGCCTGGCCTCCGTTGTGCTCTGCTGAGTCTGCCATGGTGTTCCAGGGCCAGATTCTCTCAGACTTGACGGGCCCAGGAACCCTTCTCTCCCTTTGCTAAGTCTCTGTGGGGAAGAAAAGTGATGAGTTTGCCCCTCAACTGGGTACCCTGAGCAGGTGACTGAGCTCTCCCTGCATAGGGACCCTCAGCCACAAAGCGGCAGGGACCTAGCTGCCCCCTGCAGTGTCCTGGGGATTAAGTGGAAACTCTCAGGCTTTAGCTGGTAGAAAGCAATGGTGGTTCTGGCCTCTACTCCAGAGGAAAGCCAGGGGGATTCTAGGTAAATTCAGACCATTCTCTGACCCATTTCACCCCTTCCCTTCCCCACACAGGAATCTCTTCACCAGTAGGCGGTGTCCATCCCATGCTCACACAGAAACCACTTGTGGGGTTCACCTTTCACAAAGATGTGGTGGGAAAAAGCAGGTGGCCTCTGGGCCAGCCCTGCCCTGCCCTGCCCCACACTAACTCCTCCCCTCTGGGCCAGCCCTGCCCTGCCCCACACTAACTCCTCCCCTCTGGGCCAGCCCTGCCCTGCTCCACACCAACTCCTGCCCTGGAAAGTTTCTGTGCCTCACCCTGGAAAGTGCCCTGGGGCCTGTCAGCAACCCTGTGCATGGGTCACCAGCTTCATTGGACAGATGGGGAAACTGAGGCTCAAAGCGGCGATGGAACAGTGCAGAGTGAGATTACCTCTCTGGCCCTACAGAGAAGGCGTGTAGCTCTGTCTCTAGGAGTCCAGACTGGGGAGTCAGGACAGGGACCCCATGGAGAGATGAAGCCCGGGAGCATGGCCAGGGCTTGTGACTCCAGAGACCAGGCGGTGAGCCTGCACACGCTCTCCAGGGAGCGTCGCCGTTCCCCTGGCCGTCTGCTCGTTCAGGGCATTCACGGAATCTACTTCTTCCACCTCCGTGTGCCCAAGTGGTTAACTGCCGTTTTCCTGGCCCAGTCACCTTCGCGGGATTGTTCTGCGCATGCCTGAAATCTCTCCGCAGACACTTGGCTCCGTGGCTGCCTGTCACTTCCTAATCAAACTAACAGGTTTCACATCCATGTAGTCAGTGAATGAGGAGGCAGAAGTAATCACCAGCAAATTGGCCAGACAGATTCAGCCGAGATGTCTCCGGGCAGCCTAATTCAAAACGTGGGTAAAGATGGACAGAGTAGAAGAGGAGAGGCCATCGCAGGGATTCTCCGGAGTGAGTTAATAAGATTAGAGTCTGGCAGCATCACAGTCGTCTGAGCCCGGATTCTTTTGAGCCCAGCAGAGCATGGAGGAGATGACAGCCCAGCAGAGAGTGCGTGCTCCCGACTTCTAAACTCCTAAACTCGCCGGTATGAAGGATGCGCACGGAAACTCCCTGCCCACGTCACAGGGGAGCGTGAGGCTCCTGAACCTGGACGGCGGCAGCAGGACAGCTGCTCCTCCAGTGCCTATATTGACGCATCTGAGGTGCTCTTGGTGCCAAGCTGAATTCAATAACTGGAGAGCAGGAGGATTGGGTCCTAGTCCAGTTCTGCCATAGCTAACTGGCTGTCTGGTTTTTTTCCAGTCACTTTGTTTTTCTGAGCCTCCACTGACTTCACTGGCTTACTCATAAAATGTAGTTTAAAAACAAAAAATGCTATCCTTATGAGCACAAGTATTTTATTACCTGAAATATAAGTTCTTCTGAATTAATCAGTGGCTCAAAAGTCTCTCTTCAATATGGAGTAAACACATGGGGGCTCACAGATGGGTCTTGTCCATCTCAGAGTGATTGAGTTTGTGCAAGGAGAGACCTCACCGGCCTGGAGCCCACGGGTGTCACTGAGGAGTGGCTTCCTCCAGACCCGGGCCTGGTATTTCACTTGCCTTTCTTCATGCCATTGCTACAACATAGCAGCGGTTCCTAGACCAGCAGCATCTGTGGACTTGCTACAAAACGCACATTCTGAGGCCCCCTCACAAAGGTACTCTGGGTTTAACAACCCCTGCAGGTGATTCTCACACTCAACCTGGAGAGGAACCTGGACCACTGACGTGGGTCACCACACTCAATCTTTACTGTCTATCCAGCTCACCTGTGCAGTTACCATAATCCCACATCTGGCCTTCTCCAGTCTGAAAGGCCTAGAGCTTTGAGGTTTGAAACTCTGAAGCTGATTCCAATATGCACCAAACGTGGAGGACCTCAAAACTGGCCGTTTTGGGCCATCATCACAGGTGTCAGTTTTAGCCCTCAGAGACGTTTCCTCTACTTTCTTAAGAGTACTTTGCCAAGAAGAGGGTTAACTCAGGGAAAATAGGAGTTAATCTCAGGTCTGTCTAGCTATTTCCACTAAACCAATGATTTTCAAATCCACATTTTGGAATCAGACACACCTACGTTCATAGGTCAACTTGGCCTCTTGCCTGTCTTAGTATCCTCATGTGTACAAGATGACTTGGCCCCACATGTAGGACAATTCAAAGAGTAGAGGAGAGTTCAAAATTAAGCACCTGGCGTGTAACAGGCACCTAATGGGAGCATGCTGTTGTTGCTAAGAATACAGGACCACCTCTGAAATATTTCACCTGTGCTCAATTCAAACCGAGTTAAGAAATGTTCACCTCTAGAGATACTTGACTTTTATTTTTTCTGGAACAAGCTGTCAGAGGCGTTGGAACCAGAGCAACTCCATCTTGAATAGGAGCTGGGTAAACTAAGGCTGAAAACTACTCATTTCCAGAAGGTTAGGCATTCTAAGTCACAGAAGAGGTAGGAAGTTGGCACAAGATACAGGTCATAAAAGACCTTACTGTTAAAACAGGCTGCAGTAAAGAAGCTGGCCAAATCCCACCAAAACCACGATGGCCACGAGAATGACCTCTGGTTGTCTTCACTGCTACACTCCCACGAGTGCCATGACAGTTTACAAATGCCGTGGCCGTGTCAGGAAGTTACCCTATATGGTCTAAAAAGGGGAAGCATGAATAATCCACCCCTTATTTAGCATATGATCAATAAATAACCGTAAAAATGGGTAACCAGCAGCCCTTAGGGCTGCTCTATGGAGTAGCCATACCCCACATGCACACTCATGCACAAATGTACACACACACCCCCTTACACAATGCTCTGGATTTGTTTTAGACATTATCTATCTTCAGTTTATTTTCTTCCTCAGGAAGCAAAGTAGCATTCTCATAAAAGATTGGAACTGAATTTAATCTTTTTCTAATAAAATCTGATGTCTGCATCCAGCCAGGAAAACTGGGTTTAATTTTCCTAATACAACAGCCGGGCACGGTGGCTCATGCCTGTAATCCCAGCACTTTGGGAGGCCAAGATGGGCAGATCACCTGAGGTCAGGAGTTCAAGAGCAGCACGGCCAACATGGTGAAACCCCATCTCTACTAAAAAAATACAAAATCAGCCTAGCATTGTGGCAGTGCCTGTAACCTCATCTGCTCGGGAGGCTGAGGCAGGCAACTCACTTCATCCTGGGTGGCGGAGGTTGCAGTGAGCCAAGATTGTGCCATTGTACTACAGTCTGGGCTACAAGAGCTAAACTCCATCTCAAAAAAAAAAAAAAAGAAAAAAAAAAAAGAAAAAAGAAAAACAATTTCCTAATACAGTATGTCCAGTTTGTGACATGGCTGTTAGATTTGCATTAACAACACCTCATGGGTAGCTTCCATCTGCACGGTCAGTGCCTGGGGTCGTTAGGACCTCAAGAAGCAGACTGTGGGCTGCTGTGGGGCCCTGCTGCAGGACAGTATGGACGACGGGGCAGCCCACTGCAGAGGAGGAGGGCTGTTTCAAATACGTATCTACATGAATGTCTCCATTACTGTTTTTTAAATTTAATGACAGTGAGTGCTATTAGAAGGAAGGCCTTGCATGTGAATTGCCTAGGTCCTTGGCATATTGAACAAAGATGAACAAAATGCACAAAGGAAGTAGCAGAGGAATGAAACGCAGAAACGAAGCAGCAAAAGCCAGGCTTTATTATAAAGAGAGAAGGCACCCCACAGGGTGGGAGTGGCCCGAGCAAATGGCTCAAGGGCCCCGTTACACAGTTTTCTGGGTTTTAAGTACTCCTTTTGAGCTGCCTATGGGCTACCCTTCATCTGGATGAAGGATTTGGTTCATGGCTAATTAAAGGCTGATGTGAACTTGCCTGCAGTCAACCCAAGGCTGGAGTGGGTTGGTGTCCAATGCAGATGCAGAGATGGCCCCTGCCTGGCCTGCAGCCAATCCAAGGCACTGTCCCCTCCCATCTGAGACCATGGGGGAAGGGGGAGAATTGTAGGCAGAGTAGCCTTTGATCCTTGTTTGCCTTTTGATCCAGCTTTAGGAAATTACCGCGTATTGGCTTTTGATTCCCTGCCCCCAGATCTTGGTTTTTCCCTTTGATTCAGCTTTGGAGAGGCAGAGCAAATTGGCCTTAAGTTCTCTGCCTCCAGACCCTATTTTTCTGCCTCATGAGTATGTGGGAATCCTATTGGTTTCTGTATTGATTTCAGAGTCTCTGTTCTGCCCATTCCTAGTTACTTACCTTAGGGCTCTCCCTAGGACTTTGGTGATTATCTCATCTATAACATGATAGGGATAAATTAGATAACCACCAGCATCAGCATTCTGTGCTGATGAGAGAGCAGGAGAAGGAAGGCCAGCAGGGGCACTGCTGCTTGGGTGGCCATTCCGGCTACTGGCAGCAGGCACACAGGAGGCTCTCACAGCCTCAGAGGCTTCCTTTCCCTCCCAGATTGACTCCATGTTCAGTTTCTCACAAAATGGAAAGAGCAGGGATTAGCTCAGAAACTTAGGTCTATCTTCTGCTTTTGTCTTTACCTAGTGGTGTGACCTTGGGGATAGTTCTTAATTCTCCTGAGGATTTTTTTTTTTTGTCATTTGAAGGAAACATAATTTCTGCTCCCTTCTATTTGGAACGTGCGATGACTCCATGCAGCTAAAATGCTGTGCTCATGGGGCCATCCCTGATGCTTCCTGCCTCTGGAGGAAACCCGAGGGTTCTTTCAACACCAAGCTTATCACTCACTATAGGATAGTGAAAGTCTTTCTGGAAACAGATGCATGTGGGTCAACAGAATTTTCAAAGCAGCTTTTGACAAGAAATGTGCTCAAGGAAGTCCTTTCTGATGTCTTGGGTTATTTTTGCTCTCCCAAAGCCATTGCTCCCAGAGTTTCCTTCACACCCTGACCTCAGACGACAGGCTATGTTGCTGCCCCTTTTCCTGTGAATGCTCAGCCTCTGTGCCTCTCATCTGCCCAGTGGGGGACGGGTCACATCGCTGCCAGGAAGCACAGCCACACTCTCTTCTGCCTTCTCCTCGCGCGTGGCGTGCTCACTTCCACATTGTGCAGAGTCCTGGCCCCATTCCTCCTCCCAGTGTCTGCTTTGGGGGACCTCAAGGGGAAGCAGTGGGATCATTTGTTTTGGCAGGTGAAGCACAGTTGGCTAAAATGGATTCTTCAGCTTGAGTGGTTGCGATGCATGTTTGTCGTTTTTATCAGTTCCGGCTGCTCAGTACTTAATACGCTGTGTGGCTGTACGTAGGCCTTTAAGTTAAACAAATAGAAGAAATTATAAAGCAGAGGACTTTTATTTCATGGGCCGCTGGCTGAGAAAATCATAGGCAGATGTGTCGAATTGGACTGTTTTCATCGGAAAGTCTGCTCACTTCCTCAGCTCCGATTCTTGATGTATTGTGTTTATCAGGCTTATGTCTCTTCTCATATTTTGGGCTCTCACAAAAAAATATAAGCTTAAATGCAAGTGGCTTATGCTCATTGCCTTATTTACATTTCATCTAGATGATGTCTAGATTTTGGCATTGAGATGTCCTTTAGAATTGACGGAAAAAAATTAAAGCACGTATTTTACTTCTCTGATGTGTCGGGTACTGGGATAAATAACAGTGAGGGAAAGGGGTGGCTGTGACACCTGCCATGGAGGCTGGCATGGATGGTGTGGGGCAGACTCATGGGCAAGGCATCAACCCCCAGAGGGCCAAGCACTGTGGTGGGTGGCAGGGACAAAGAAGGAGCCATGGGCTGACTGCTGCCGGGAGTGGTCCCTGGAGCAACCCAGCAGCCCAAGGGTCTTGCCTGGGATCTTAGCTCAGGCCCTGCTGCCCAGTGGAGCCAGAGCCTGCACTTTTAAAAGCTTCCTGTGTGATTCCTGTGCACATGGAAGTTTGAGGAGTGCTGGTCTTGATGGAAGAAGGTCAACGTTAACAGTTACCAGATGATTGAAAAGGACCTCCCTGGGAGGCGAGGGCAGAACTGAGTCATTATGTTGGAGAAGGAGTCGGTGCTCGCCAAGCCCAGATTAGGAAAAGGAAACATCTGGTGCCAAGGAAGACATTGCCAAAGAGCCTGGTTTGTTCTAGGAACTGCAGGAGTTTGGGACAATGGAACAGAGATGGGAGAGGTGAGCAGGATGGGAGAGGTGAGCAGGTGCCCGGATCCCACTGGTTCTCGAGTCGTCAGATGCTGACATAGAACATGCTGTGGTTGGGACTGAAGCCCTGCAGCCAGACTGCCTGTTTTCTGCCCACCGGCTGTGTGAGCTTGGGCCAGTTCTGGAGCCTCTCTGTGCCTCTGTATCCTCATATGTAAGAACAGTGGTCCCAGCAGCACCTACCCCATGGGGCTGTTCTGAGAATTCACTGGACCAATCTGTGTGAACTCTGAGTACCCCCCCCACACACAGCAAGTGCTACACAAGTGACCAGTATATTATTGGTGACTGAAGGTTGGCAAGTTGTGAGCAACATGGGGAGGTTTAGTTGGTTTCTTGTTTGTTTTTGTTTCTTAATAAAGGATGTTTGGCAGTTACAGAGACAATGGAATGCAAAGAGATACTGATGCAAGTGGAGTTTATGGGAAATCAGAACAGCAAACTGAGCTGCAGCTGCATCTGCAGTCCTGTTGGTCACATGCTCTTCATCATTCATCCCAGGATAGAGGACAAGTAGCAACATTCCCCCGCATGGCCTCGCCCCAACTTCTCTGAAGTGTCAGTAGATATCAGACCATAAATGAAGACAGGTTTACATCTCAGAAAGACAGTGACTGTTAACAAGAAAATGCAAAGTCTGTAGAGTAGAGCCATGTCCCTGGGCAGGACAAGGGCCCAGTAGCTTAGCTGGGTATCATGCTGGCCAATGACTATGGCAAAGAGGACTGAGAGGCCAAGCCACAGACCAGCACAGTGTCACGATCACAGGCTGGGCCTTCTAGATCTACCATTTGTCAGCCATGGAACAAGACACTGAGCTTACTCACTCTGGATGTCTTTGTCTGGAGTGTGGGGATCACCGGGATTGGCTTGGCTATTGGAAGAATAAATGGGGCACATATGTCGGTGGCCTGCGTGGGAGTCAATATGTGCCATGTTAGGGCTTTAGTGGTGGTTTGGGGCCAACGTCTGCCTGCCCACTTCTTGGGTTTTGTATGAGGGGACCTAATTCACAGAGCTGAATTGGAACAGGGAGCCATTGTATTAACACTGAGCAGGCTGAAGGATCCTGGGGGACAGCTCTGAGTGAAGCTGCTGGAGATCACGGCTTGGGCAAGGAGCTTGAGGCAAAGCCACATGCCTCCCACCTCCTCTCCTTGAGTCTGGGACAGTTTATGCAAAAGACAAAATGAAAGAGAAGCTGAAGGAGGGCAGGGAATGGGGGTCACCTCACCACAGCTCTCAGAGGACAGAGGGCAACACCCCCAGAGACACAGTGATGACTTCCCCTGCATGGTCCCACTGCTGTGCACTCTGCCCCATGAGACCAGCACAGTGGTCTCTCAGAAGGATCCCATGAGAGAGGAGGCATTTCCTCCAGGACCACCCTATGGAAGATGGGAACTGGCCCCTACACCATTCTCACTGAGAGGTGGAAGAGCTCCCCCTTCCCCATGTGACACTACAGCTGTGGCTGTGGTAGACTCCACACTGTTACCACTATGGCGACGGCTCAGAGGCTGTTCAGAAGGACAGGGAAGCAGTGGGGAGAGAAGGAGGAAGAACCCTTTTCCTCATCCAACTAGCTAGAGTCTTCTGAGGAAAAATTCCTGCTGAACCCAAACCATTCACAGGAAACCAGCATTGGAAAAGACCATTCTGTAGCCATGATGAAGTAGGCAAAACCAAGAATCCTCCATCATTGTGTCTGAGCACAGCCAAGAACAGGAACCCTACAAACCGTGAACATGACCACCCAACCTTAGCAACTATAGCTCCAGTCTCCCTATTCCTCCTACCCCTTGGATAAAAATCAGTGAATAATCAATCATAGTTACTCCATGTCCTGATGGTATCCACAACAGCCCCTGCTTCCTTGACTGCTCCCAGGATCACCTAACCCCAGCCCGGGTCCCATCACAATTTCCTCTATACCTGTTACTGGGAGCACCACAATTTCCTCTATACCTGTTACTGGGAGCACCAAGGTTCTCCGTGGCCTGTAGTCTCTCCTGAGCTGCAGCAGGTAATACACCAGACTTTGACTCATGGTCTCTGGCTGCGGGGCATGGACAGTGCCAAGCCTGTACTGATGTTTTGATGGTCCTGGTCAGAGAGGTGGCTCTCTCTCAGGAGACAGAGAGGTATCTTAAGGGGACTGGTGGGAGAGGGAGTTAAAAGGTTAAGCTGCAATGGGAAATGAAAGATTTGCATATTTTGCACAAGAGTTTGGTTTCTATTTTATGGCATGAGGAATCTCTGGTGGTGGGGCATGGGTGTTAAAAGTGATTGGATTTGCATTTTAGTGAATCACCTTAGCTGCCACTTTAAGAATGTATAAGACCCAAGGCATGCTGGCTAATTGTATATAATAATCATAATCATCCAGGTAAGAGGTGGTGCTAGTTTGGATTAGGGTAGTGAAGATAGTGTTGGAGGGGAAGGAATAAATTGGAGACAGAAAGCAATCTATTGGATTGGCAGGTAAAGGGGAAGACAGGGACAGTTCTGGGATCCTGGATCAGACATTTGGGTGAATGCTGGTGCCATTTGGTTAAACAGAGTTGGGAAGATCAAGGGTGGGTGTTCATTTCAGGTGAGGGATACTCATTATTATTTGGACACTTGCAGTTTGGGATGATTTGGGGTATCCGGGTAGAGATGTTCCTTCCAGAAGCCTTTGGGCTTGATAAGAGTGAATGTGTTGTGGAATGGACAATAATTGGGAGACCTGGGTGGGGGGTGGCTTTGAGTGCTCACAGGGAGCATTTAGCACTTAGTGATGGAAAGGAGGACCTCGCTGAATATAATGCAGAGGTGGAAGGGACTAGTCTTGGACTTCCATGTGGTGCTGGTGAAGCAGGGCACACTGGTGCAAGTTTTTCTACCTCTGGGCTACAGTTTTCTCTCTGTGTGGGAATAGATGCCTGAGTCCCGCTAGATGTTCTCTGGATTGAATTGCATCCTCAAAGGGTCCTTGTTGTCTGAGTGCCATTCCCTGATCCTCCACAGTTGTGTGGTTTCACAGGGAGCTACCCTGGCATGAAAATACTCCCCTAAAAGCTGACTGCCACTTGTGTAACTAGTCTCTGTTCAGTCATGCTCTCTGCTGAACTCTGATATCTGCTTTTACTAATGCACTAATACCTTTGTCAGTATCCCTCTGTTGATTGTTGTTAACTTGGGATGAATCAAAGAAAATGAAAATCAACTGTGAAAGTGAAAGCATCAGTTTTGAAGAAGTTGCAGGATTTCAGGAAGCTAAGGAGGCAGACTTTGGGGGCTGACTGGAGAGCGACACACCATTGGCTCTGGAGGAACTAGCCTGACAGGGCAAAAAGTAGGAAAACTTGCTCAGATTGACCACACAATCTTCAAAAGATAATGACTCAAATATCAGTGGATTTAAAGCAGCTGTACATAAAATAGGCAAAGCTATGGAATATTATCCCCCACTTCTACCCCTAAACGTCCATTTTTAGGATAGAAGTGTGGTAGTAAAAGCATTCATGCTGGACAGGTATTTTCCAAAATCAACCTGTCTTATAAATTTCACATCCGTTACTCAATATAATATATCATATACACATACATTTTGCTTAAACTATAATGCCTTTGAGAGGCCTCTTGTGGTACACATCAGCTTCTAATAACAAGTCCCACCCCAGGAAGGAGCTGGCTCCATCTCTGGCATGCATGGTAGGAACTTCACAAACGATAAGTCTTTTAATCTGCTGCCTCACTTTCTTTAGGAAGGAAAGAAGTGGGAGATGAGAGATGTGGAGGCCTAAATAATGGGTACTAGGGAGAAATGAAAAGGGAATTCATTCAACAGCAGGAAGTTCGTGTGGTAATTTGAGCAGGATACAAGGTATTCAGTAGGTGCCAAATAGGAGCATGCATCCCTTCTTCTTAAATGGAAGTTGGTGTCCAATCAATTTGGCCCAAAGAGAGATATCACTTTTAAATCTTGAAGGTCCTGTTCTAATCTTTGCCCTTCAGGAAAGCAATTTAGCCTGATCTTAGAATCTGGCTCTCCTCTCTCCTTTAAACCATGTGGGTTAAGTTTCCTTCATTTTATATTTGCCCAAAGCAAAAGTAATATTATAACTTGTTACTTAAGAGGAAATAGATTTATTTGAACAAATAAGCACTGCTTTTTAAAATAACAAGATAGTAACATAGTCATTGAGTAAAGATCAAGTCCACACTGTGTTTTGACAAACCGAGTGGGTCATTGCTCCCTCTTGTCACTGCCGGAGCATGGGCAAAAAGGGCCACCTGAGAAGGTGACTCTGTGGCCCCAGCAGGTGCCACCATCACAGTCACTCACCCAGTCCCTAGGAAGTGGAGATGGAGGGTGAAATCTGCTATTGGCTGGACAGAGCAAGTAGGAAGGATACCAGGATTTGTCATTGCTGCAATAATTTTCTTGGTTCTCTGAACAGGGCATGGGAAGTATGGGACAGGGCACAGGGACAGTAGTGAGGGGAACTTGTGTGTATTTTCCAGAAAGACAACGCCCTACATTTCATTTGGGCTAGGAATCAGAACCATCCCGGTTTACTAAAGTTCACTTAACTTGTGAAAGACACAGTGCAGTGTTGGACTAAACCACACATGCAACCGAGCAAAGACAACAGACAAAGACCTCTTGTGACCTGCATGGGCCACAGCCCATGAGTCTGGGTGTAATCTGAACGGGAGCTAAACATTTGGAGAAGGCTTTATTCCTGACCTGGGACTGGTAGGAGTGGAGGGGAGGGAAGGTGAAAGGGTGCTTACAAAGTGTAAATGACTTGGGGAGACATGAGTGAGATACAAGGCTGGAAATGATAAAGGTGGCAGGCACATGGTTTTTATTCACGAGCCAGGTGAGTTGGTTTTTCTGTTGTTATCTGAAATGGCAACAGCTTGTTGGATATTTATGTGGAACCAAGCCCAAAGTTTATGCAGGCTTGGGTGTGTAAGAACTGCCACATCAACTCATGACTTTTGAGAGACGATAGGTGCCACATGCTGAAAATTAGGGGAAGGAGCTAGAAAAAAGAGGTCAAGAATAAAGAAAACACCCAGACTTGGTTTTTCCTCCTACATGGGTTTTTGGGGAAGTGGGTTTTTCCTTATACCTGGGGCGTTGGGGAAGTGGGTTTTTCTTCTCTGACTGTGTGTGTTTTCTGGCACCAGGCTGCTGAATGTCCTGAGTCCATGTAATTGGTAAGAAGCATGGACCAAGTCTGCATTGCTGTGGTGACCGACACAGGACTTCCCACAGAGATCCTGAGACCTTCTCTGTGAGATAAGAAGAGAGATAGGCAGATGCCTGGGCAGAAAGGTGGATTTTATAGAGTGGCTTCTCACCCGCCAGTCTTTGCTCTCTGTTGGAACCCTGTGGCCGCTAGGGTTTGTCACTCTGAGTACCTAAGAGAAGAAGCCCTGAGGAGACTTGTCAGCATGGCCAGTGCCTCTAGGAAATCATTCTGACCCATGAGCAGGGTTCCTCTAGGAGGTGAGCTACTGCTCTGACAGGAGGGCTTCAACATTCCACACCACATGGGAGCCCCTGTCATTCCTCTCCTCAAATGCAAACCTCTTTTTCTTAAATTTAAACTCAAAGTTTGCTCTGAAGATAAAACAAAGCACCACCACAGGCTACACTTTCAAACTTACATTTAAATTCCCAAATCAATGAATATACACCTGAAAGCCATGTTCCATGTAAGAAGTTTAACTTTCTGACACTCTGTGTTGATCTTCCCTATTTTCCACCATCTTCCTGTTGGCCTCCTTCTATGCAGCACCTTTCATCTTATATAAAGTGTAGAAACAGTGTCAATCTGTTTTTTATAAACTTATTGTCAATCATGGAATAGCAGCTAGGTTCATGGTGAGATCTTAAATCTCCTATTTTTTGTGGATGTACTGGCTTCATACAAAATACTGTTAGTAAGGAGGAGCAGAGGAACCACTGAGGTCCCTCTCATATTCCACGCACCATACAAGCCCACTGAATACATATTGTAAGTCTGCACAAAACCCTGCAAGGCAGAGAGAAGTTGGGTTACATGGCCTGAGAGCAGAAGAGCTTCCCCAAGAGCCTCACACATTCAGCAGATGCTAATGCCCAACTGTAGAATCTGCACTTGGGCATTACCCTGAGCCTCTGTGGGAATGGTATTTAGTACAAGGTATGCCCTCAGTAATAATCTCTGAGTGAATACATGAGTGTGTGAATGACTGAGTTTAAGTGATGTTGTTATCAGATGTGTAGTCAGTCTGCCTGGCTATTTCCCACATTTTAATAGACATTTGAAATGCCATCGCATTTTTGATGGCACATTTGGACCACATGTCATGGTTGCTGGAGAACCATTCCTTTCTTTCCATGCAGTGGTTCAGGCTCTGTTCTGAGATCTACACACTCGCAGAGCCCATCATTGTGTTCACCAAGCAGGTGCATTTGGAAAACTGGGCCCACCACGGCTTGCTCCTCATGAATAAGCTCTACCTCCCATCTAGAAAGTTGCCATAGCTGGCTGACAGAAAGCAAAGGAGTGAGACAAAGAGTAAGGAGAAGAGAGGTCTTACATAAAGCAAGGGGGTGGTGAATTCAATGAGGACTAAAAACATTTCAGTTCTGAAAAAGATTTTTAGTGTATGTATGAGTGTGTGGGCATGTCCACCTCTGGTTGGTGCCCAGTTATCCACTGTGAAATATGCTAGTGGTGCATTTCACCCAGATCACCATTACTTGGCAGGTGCACCCATCCTCCAGCTGCCGAGAGGTTTACTGCTCAGTCCCCAGCCATACTTCCCCTGGAACACTGCCCTTGGGTGATAGAGAATTGCCCTTGGCTGATGGGAAATGCCTTACCTGGAGATGCCCCCTGCTGTTCCTCACACTCCCAGAGCCTTCTTGGCTCCGAGACTGACTGATCCTGGGACACGAGGGCTCAGCTTCCTGCCTCAGGTGGAGCAACCCTTAGATGCCATTTGTGTCCCAGAGTTCCCAGTTTATCTATGGATTCCAGTTATCTATGTGGCATAACAGCCACCTAGCCTTGAACTAAATGGCTTAAAACAAGAAACATTTTATTATATATCTTGAAACGGTGGGTGAGGCATTTAGCAGGGCTCAGCTGGTCAGTTCTTCTGTTCCACAGGGTATTCACTATGGTTTCAGCATTTGGTTGGCAGCTAAATGGGCCCAGAGTATCCTAACAGTTTCATTCAAGTACCTGGTTTCATTCAAGTACATGGCTGGCCTCCTCTCCCTCCTCAGGTTGTCTCAGGGTCCCTCTGTGTGGTCTTATTAGTAGGGTAGCCAGACTTCTTACATGACAGCTGAGGGCTCCAAGAGTGAGTAGTCCAAGGAACAGAGAATGGAAGCTACCAATTCCTGGAGCCTGAGCCTAGAAACCATCACAGCCTCATTTCCACTATATTCTATTGTCAAAGTAGTCACAGGCCGAGTGGGACTTAATTAAACTAAAGAACTTCTGCACAGCAAAAGAAACTATCAACAGAGTAAACAGACAACCTGCAGAATGGGAGAAAATATTTGCAAACTATGCATCTGATAAAGGTCTAATATCCAGAATCTATAAAAAACTTAAATCAACAAAAAGCAAATAGCCCCATTAAAAATGAGCAAAGGACAAGGCAGAAATGCAAATCAAAACCACAATGAAATATGATCTCATACCAGGTAGAATGGCTATTATTAAAAAGTCAAAAAATAACAGATATTGGCAAGGCTGTGGTGAAAATTGAATGCTTATACACTGCTGGTGAGAATGTAAATTAGTTCAGCTATTGTGAAAATCAGTTTAGAGATTTCTCAAAGAACTTCAAACAGAATTACCATTCAACCCAGCAATGGCCTGGATATATACCCAAAGGATACAAATAGTTCCACCATAAAGCACATGTATATATATGCTTATCACAGTGCTATTCACAATAGCAAAGACATAGAATCAACCTAGATGCCCATAAATGGCAGACCAAATAAAGAAAATGTGGTATATATACACCATGGAATACTACACAGCCATACAAAAGAATGAAATTGTGTCCTTTGCAGCAACATGGATGCAGCTGGAGGCCATTATTCTAAGCAAATTAACCAGGGAAAGAAAAGCAAATACCACATGTTCTCACTTAGAAAGTGAGAGCTAAACCTGGACACAAAGAGGGAAACAATAGACACTGGGGCTTATCTGAGGAAAGGAGGGAGGAGAGTGAGGGTCAAAAAACTACCTATCAGATACTATGCTCAGTACCTGAGTGATGAAATCATTTGTACACCAAACCCCAGTAACATGCAATTTACCCACGTAACAAACCTACACATGTACCTGCTGAATGTAAAATAAAATTTAGAAATAAAAACGTAGTCACAGGCCACCCAGGTCCAAGAGGAGGGACCATATACCTCACCTCTCAATGGCAGAGGCATCAAAGAATATGGTCCTCCTACAGACTGAGACTAGACTTCTGAAGAAATCACATGATGCTTGCCCCATCCTCATTGCCTTGTTCTTCATGTGTTTCTCTGGAGTTTTCCCCCAATAAATTGCTTCTCAAGAATCCTCATCTCAGACTCTGCTTCTAGGGACCCAAACCATCAACCTAACATCCATCCCTTGTCCTCCTTGGCAGGAGCAGCACAGTCTTATTGAAGTTTATTAATGGAGCCCCAGGCAACCCACTTCCAGAGTTCCCAGCTTCCCTGGCAGCTGGGGTCATGTGATTGTTGTGCAGCATCCTTATTAACCTCAGTAGGGAAAACACTGGGTTCAAGAGGCTGAAGAAGAGACCCAGAGCCAGCAAATGAGACATGAGGTATTTTAGGGGCTACATACAGGGGAGAATCTAGTGGCTGTGAATGGGACAGGAAAACTGCCTTAGATAACAGAAATGATCCAGTGGCAGCAGGCTGGGCAGTAAAGCCACAACTGCTTGCAAACAGCATGCAATTTATATAGCATTTTCAATTAATACCCTCTCCTTTTCGACCTCCAGCTGACAACTTTCATCCAGCCCAAAACTTGGGGCCTCAAGCCTCTGTATGGCCCACGTTCCATGAGACAGGCCAGGGGCTCAGATGTTTTTCATAGACAAGGAACTAATCACCAGGTTGGCCACATCCAGGTTCCCTAGCTCGGAACACACATTCAGGTGCATCTGCTATACTGGGTCATTCCCTGTGTAACTTAAATTATTGCTATCAGGTGTACTTACTCTACATTGACCCAGTTCTGGCCAATGAAAGTCAAAGGAATTCTTTTGTGGGGCATCTCAAAATTGTTCTGCTTTCTCAGTAAAAGGAAGCATACACACTTGACACTACCCCCTCCCTGGCCCTCTTTCTTTTATCTTGAATATGGTTGTGATGACTAGAGCTGCAGCCGCCATTTTGCAAATGTGAAGGAAGGGTCAAGAGAGTATGAATACCACCTGCTTTCATGTTGCCAAGCCACTGAACCAATGGCAACAGCTGCCTACCTCGGACTTCTCAGGTGAAGAGAAACAACCTTTTGTGTTGTTATTGTTCAGGTCATTGTCTCAGGTTTTATGTCACTTGTAACCAAGTGCAATCCAAACATTCTTGCAGGGGATAAAATAACCACACTAATAGTTGAGGAACAAAGACGTCTATTTTACAGTTCAAACTGATACCCACTGAAGAGAGATATCTTTACAAGATGGTATTAAAGATGCAGTTTGAAATATTAGCTTCATGTTGAAGATATTTCCCCCTTTAATCTGTGTTTAAAGTTAGCATGACATAATTGAGAAAACAGTCTGATCCACTTTGTTTTGTCATTTGAGGGTTTTTCTTCCTCTATTTAAATGAAAATTACTGATTATCATTTCCACAGATGTTTTAGAACCTAGATGTAATTTGCAAAACATGAAAGAACTAACAATGTTCAGTTTGAAGCTGGCTTATCCTTCTCCATTTAATTCTGTTCTCTACTCATTCTGTTCAAATGGGTTTTATTAGGGCCTGAAGTCGATAACAAAAAAGGAATGGAATTCAACATCACCATTGCTGCAGCTGTCTCCATTTTAACACACGTGCTCATGAGGAGACACTTCCCTCTGTGACAGTAACTGGCACCAATGTAGTAATGAACTTGGGCTTGCCTTTGTCTTCCTTGGGGACAATGGGCTGAGGCCTGGCCAGACTACTTCTAACTCTACATCCCCACCACTTGTTGTCCTCCCAAAAACTTGGTTTAATATAGAACTCTTAGTATTTACATAGCAATTTTGCTTAAAAAATGCAGATACCCTGGGGTAACCAGGCATCATACAGCAACCATTTTTTGAGTTCCAGGCAGGAAAGCAGATGCTGAGAAGAGTTTGGTGGAGGAGAATTTATTCAGGGAACATTACCCTAGAGAATAGGAGTAAAAACTGGGAGAAGCAAAGTGGGCAAAGGAATAAAGACAATTCAAGCTTGTGGCTTGAGCAGGTCACCACTGTGGGCAACTGGGGCTCACTCTTGCTGGGCTTCCTCTGGGAGGTGATGTGGAATGCCCCTCAAAAGTTTCCACACAACATATAGAAGAAAGGAGTCCTCTTGGTTAAATTCAAAAATTCAAACTCAAAGTAATTCAAATATATGAAAGTTTGAACTTTAACTTATCCTGAGCTTGAAGGAACATGGCTATGCAACTTGAGTCATGTGCATGCAACTGTGACTTCTGCCTTTTTTCTATAAATGATTAAGACCAAAGTACACCAGAGAAAAGACCCCCTCAGATCACCACCCCTCCTCATGGAACAATGAACTAATCTGTAACCAACCAAATAGCTGTGGCATCTGCACCTGTTCTTGTAAGGAAACTGTTGTGATCCTGTTGGAACTTTTCTGTCTCTGCCTATGTAAGTGAAACCATAACTTTCCCACTCTGGAAATGTTGACCCCCTTTCATTTGGAGTCAGTGCTTTCCTGGGTGATCACCCTCAAGCTTTGTGCTCATGTAAACTCTATACTCTTGATGGAATGAAGAAAAAAGCCAAAAAAAACAAAAAAAACAAAAAAAACAAAACAAAAACAAAAAAACCTCTGTAAGATATTTAAAGAGGTTTATTCTGAGCCAGTATGAGTGACCATGGCTTGGGAAACAGTCTTAACAGATCTTGAGAAAGTGTTCCTGAGGCAGCTGGGTTACAGTTTGGTTTTACACATTTTAGGGAGATAGGAATTGTAGGCAAAATCATGAAGGTGTATATCGATTCCATCTAAAGGGGTGGGATATCTTGGAGAAGGTGGGTTTACAGGTCATAAGTACAGTCAAAGATCTTCTGATTGACAATTGGTTTGAAGAGTTAAGCTTTGTCTAAAGACTTGAAATCATCTGAAAGAAGTGCTTGAGTTAAGATAAAGGGGAGTTGCAGAGACCAAGATTCTTATATATTATTATGTAGGTGAAGCCTCCAGGTAACAGTGTTCAGAAGGAATGGATGATAAATGTCTCCTTCCAGATCTTAAAAGGTATCAGACTTTTTGTTACTCCCTCCTAGATCTAGGAAATGCCAGATTATACTGATGGAGATTCACTGCAGATGCAAATTTCTCCCACAAAAGACAGCTTTGCAGGACCATTTCAAAATATGTCAAAGACATACATTTTGGGATAAAATATTTTTATTTCCTTCAGGGTCTGCTTCTGACTTGTGATGCGATACCAGAGTCAGGTTGGAATTTGGTCCCTTTTTGCCACAAAGGGTTTGTTCTGTGAGTCTTATGGTCTCTATTTTAATGTTAATGCTGGTCCCTTGTCCCTAAATCTCTAAAGGGATGGGTATAATGAGGTGTGTCTCATGTCCCTTTCCATCATGGTCTGGAATTCAGCTTTTCACAATCTCTAAGGCTCCTGTGGTCAAGACGGGGGAATCTATTCAGTCAGTTTCTTACCAGAAAGGGGTCCCGATCCAGACTCCAAAAGAGAGTTTCTGGCCTTGTGCAAGAAAGAATTTGGGGTGAGTCCAAAGAGTAAAGTGAAATCAAGTTTATTAATAAAGTAAAGGAATAAAAGAAGGGCTACTCCATAGGCAGTGTAGGGCATGGGCTGCTCTACTGAACATACTTAGAGTTATTTCTTGATCATATGCTAAACAGGGGTGGTTTATTCATAAGTTTTCTGCGAAAGAGGCAGAGATTTCCTGGAACTGAGGTTCCCTCCCCTTTTTAGACCATATAGGGTAGTTTCTGGACATTGTCATGGCATTTATAAACTGTCCTGGCACTGGTGGGAGTGTCTCTTAGCATTCTAAGGCATTATAATTAGCATATAATGAGCAGTGAGGAGGACCAGAGGCCACTTTCGTTGCCATCTTGATTTGGATGGGTTTGGGCCAGCTTCTTTACCACAACCTGTTTTATCAGCAGGGTCTTTGTGACCTGTATCTTGTGCCAACCTTCTATTCGATCCTGTGACTAAGAACGCCTAATCTTCTGGGAATGCAGTGCAGCAGGTCTCATCCTCACTGTACCTAGCCCTTATTCAAGATGGAGTCAGTCTGGCTTAAAAGTCTCCAACAGGTTGGGTGGGTGGCTTAAGATTTTATTTTTGGTTTACAATCCTTAATCACATTCTCTGAATCTCATTATTTAAAGCTGACATCCTGTGTTATGCCATTCTTGCATTCCTATAAAAAATACCTGATACTGGGTAATTTATAAAGAAGAGAAGTTTAATTGGCTCATGTTTCTGCAGGCTGTACAGGAAGTGCGGTGTATTCAATGTCTACTTGTCTTCTGGGGAGGCTTCAGGAAACTTACAATCACGGTGGAAGGCAAACAGGAAGCAGGCTCATCACATGGAGAAAGGAGGAGCAAGAAAACAAGGGGGAGGTGCCACACACTTTTAAATAACCAAATCTCACAAGAACTCACTCACTATCACCAGAACAGCACCGAGGAGATGGTGCTTAACCATTCATGAGAAATCCACCCCCATGATCCAGTCACTTCCCACTAGGCCTCACCTCCAGCATTGGGGGTTATATTTCAACATGACATTTGGGTGGAGACATATCCAAACTATGTCATGTCCCCACCACCCTACACCCCAAATCGTCAAGAATGCCCCTGTGGTGCCATGTCCATGCACTATCAGGTAGCATACGTGTGCATGCCAGGTGAGTTTTACAGATGACCCTTATGTGGTGTCATCTGACCCTCATGTCAGCCACACTTATGTGGCTCCCCTGACCCTGATGTGGAGAGCAAGAGATGCAGGGTTCAGGGAAGTGGGCTCTTCTAGCCACCCTTTGCAAAGTTAATCAATGCAGTGAGAAAGAAAAATAGCTCGGGGCAGTCTGAGGAATGTGAGTTATGCAAAATCTATCAGGACCAGAGAATAGGAAACTTCAGTCACCCCTGCACCCATGGCCGGGGGCAATTATTTAAAGGCATTTAGTTCTTTCTTTTCTTCCCTGTAGTTTCTAGACTAGCTGATAAATGACCTAAAATGTTACTGCAAGTTTCACAATGTGACCTCACTCATTATCTTCACATTCCTGGAATTCGTGATACAAATAACAATGTTTAGTCAATCACTAATTAATGTGATTTCTGTAAACCAATGAGAACTCCCAAAAAACAACTTTGTATCTTCCCACTCCTTGTACCCCTTTGCCTTTAAAAACCTGCTTGTAACAAAGACCAAATGGAGCACATATCTAGGATGACTTGGGTCTCAGTATTCCAGGCAGCTGTGAGCATCTTGGCTCAAGTAAACTACTGAAAGTTGTATTTTGTGCCTCAACTTCTTTCTTTAGGTCAACACCAGCAAATGGCTGGAGGAAGGGTGGGCAAAGAGGATATGAGGTAGCAGATGGGAAATGTTCAATTCAGCATCTAATAGGAGAAGTCAACAAAGTTTTCTGAAGGAAATAGGAACCATACAAAGAGTAAAGAGCACATATAAGCCCATGGAAAAAATAAAAACATGGTAGCACACTGGAACACCTAATGGAAGTTGGAAGAGAAAAAAAAATTTTCTGGGTGGCAGAAAAAAAAAAGATGAAAAAGAGGTGAGTAAACAAAGAGTTCTGAAATCAGAACTGACAGAAGCAGCTAAATTATTCCCAAGAGAGTTAGAAAGAAAGACCAAAAATGTGGAGAGGAGTGCAACAAAACAGGAATCAGGGTGGCTTTAGGTTTATATTTAACAATATTTGGATGGTAGAAAATAATGAAACAATGTCTTCAAAATTCTGAGGGAAAGGTATTTCTAACCAATAATCCTTTCCCTAACCAAACTGTCAATAAACACAAGAGTAAATACTTTATAGCATGCAGATCTTGAAAAATTATCTTTCACCTGTCCTTTCAGAGAAAGCTGCTGGAGGATGTGCTCCACCAAAACAAGGGGCTATACTAGGAAACAGGAAGACGAGAGATCCAGAAAAGGCGGTATTAACTTGAGAGAGAGTTGAAGTGGATCCCCAGCATGACAAAATGACAGTGACAGCTGCACTCCACTTCCAGAGGATGAGCAGTCTTAAATGAAACAGCACACAGAAACCCTGGAGAGATGTTAAGAAAATGCAATTGGTGGAATACTTGTTACAGGTAAGTGATTTATACCAGAGTTGGCAAATTTTTCTTAAAGGACCAGATAGTGAACATTTTGGACTGCAGGCCACATAGTCTCTGTTACAACCATTGAACTCTGTCATTACAATATGGAGTGAAAGCCGCAGCCATAGATAATATAGAAACAAATGGGTGTGGCTGTGTTCCAGTAAAACCTTATTTACAAAAATGGTAAACAAGCTAGATTTGACCTGCAGGGCATTGTTTGTTAAGTCCTGCTTTGAACAATGTGAGTGAACTCAGAGTATACATTAGTTGTGATTTCATAGGAATCTAAGCATATAAAATGCCAAGGTAATTTTTAACTCTATGGAAAACAAAATTTTTTAAATGTTTCCCCTAAAATACCAAGATAATTGTGCATATTACATGGCTCACCTGTGAATGATCTTTATACAATCACAATCATGTAGACACTGAATATTCCTCTACCCCAGTTTGTGATATAACCATGTGGGGAGTATGTGAGGGGTGGGAGAGGTGACAGAAAGAGCAAGACTCTTGTCCACTGTGGTGGGAAGCCTACAGGCCCAGAAGGGAGAATCAAGAAGTAGCAACAAGGCCATATCATTTAGGTGCATGACAGAACCCCTCAATAACAAATAGCTAAGGGTTGGAAGAGGAGGCTCAGTGAAAAGCAATTTAGGAGAGTGTCTGGTGGCCTGGAGAGAACTGTCTCAACTTCCTGAGCCTACCTCTGGGGTCTACCCAGACCAGACCTCCTGGGAGCAGAGCACACTGTGACACTCCTAAAGTGGAGGCTTGCCAAGGGGTATGAATGGAGCTTGGACATGTGGTCAGAGTACTGCTTGCTTCTCATTTTCCACACCACCAGGCAAAGCAGGAAAGAGTTATAAAGAACAAAAGGGAAAGGTTATTTAGAACAGAAGAAAAGGGGGTCAGCCCTGGTTTGGAGCTGGCGCTCCTTGCAAAGCCACATTCCAGCAAGATGATTTCTAGGATTCTATGAATTCTAGAACGATTGAGGGGGTATTTGCTAAGGCAGGAAGACAGGATACATTTTATTTAATGGTTTGTTTTATTGATATATGTAAACCAGGTCCTGCTGTTTGCATAGGGCAAAGATGTTGCCTTTGCCCATTGCAGTGTGGGAGCCCAGCCTGGAGCAGCTGGTGGGGAGAAGGGGGCAACTGGAACAGAACTCGAGGGCACAGCTCTGAAAGGGAGATTTGCTGGTCCCATCTCCAGTGCAGGTCCTTGGCCTGTGCTGCCTGGTTCAGGGTGGAGGTCCGCTCCTGACTCTCAGGGCCTCCCTTTCTATCTAAGTCTCCACACAAGCGACTCTGAGAGAACCCAGCTGACTCAGGGACAGTGGAGCAGAGGCTGGAGAGGGCAGCAGTGAGCCTGGGCAGCGCCGGGTGGGGACCCCGGCAGCAGAGGCCGTGAAACAGCCCTGGATTGGGGTTAGCTGGGATCAGATTCTGGATCAAAGCAGGTACGACGTAGGGACACTGTGGGGTGAGTCCATGGACACGTGGGTGCGGAGGCGGCGGCACTGGGGAAGGGGCAGGCACAAATGCACATGCAGCCCCCTGCTCTGCGGGTCTCTCCTGCTCACTGGTAAAGAGATGACAGATCTGCTTGAGCGTTTTGGTGCGGCAGGACTGTGCCTGTATCTCCTTTATTCTGTCCCAAAACCTTGAGTAGGATTTTGTCCTCACTTCATACATAAGAAAACTCAGGTTCAGAGGATTAAATATCATACCCAAGGCCAGGTGAGCAACTCCACGACCCCACAGCTGCCCTGGTGGCCTCTAGGAGGCCTCCGAGCCTCAATGCCTCACTTGGTAATGTTGGGCAGAGCTGGGGTCTACCCGGGTGCTGCACCTCTGGGCAGAGCCGCAGCTTACACTGCAAACTTTGGAAGGAGGCATTGGACTTAAGGGAAAATTTAAAAAAAAAAAAAAAAAAAGAACACTCCTGTTTTGTGCTTTCTGCCTCTTACCTGGCTTCCATTAGCCTCTTCGGTCAGGGCAGCGTGACTTCCATGGTGACTTGGGTAATCTTTACAACACAGCTTTTCTCAGAACCTCAAATAACTCATTTACACATTATGGATCCATTATGGGAAATCCGGAATAAATGGATGCCTGGCATCACTGGGGAAATTAAACTACGGCAGTAGAAAGTATCTTATCCAGACTTCAACAGCCAACCAGGGAGCACAGGCGCTGCGTACTCAGAAGCCAGGCAGCCTGAGCCTCTCCAGCTTCCCAGACGTGCACCAGCAGCTCCTGGAAACACTCACAAGATGCGCCTCTGTTCTCAAGAAGCCACATGCCCCTCGGCTACAGCGTGTCAACTCACAGTCTCCTGTGTGCCTACTGGGGTCAGAAGTGATCATCGTGGAGGAGAGCTTCACTTAAGAATTTAACAAGGCCCAGGGTAGGGGATGGAGCCATGCTCAGAGCGGCATCGGCCAGCCCTCCATGTTCAGCCACGTCTCTTTCCTAAACTATGAAGGGGATGGTGGCACCTGCTCTGTGGACACTGAGGGAACTCACAGGTAGTGTAGGTGATAGGCTCCCCGCCCCGCAGGACCCACCCATGCGGGGCAGGCTTGCTTCTCATTTCCACATGCCAGGCCAAGCAGAAAAGGGTTATAGAGGAATGGACCCTCCTGGGTGTGGACGTCTCCTTCATAACCCCTGGAACCCGACAGAGAGGAACACCTGGGGGTTAAGGTGCAGCGGGACCAGTGCTGTCCAGTCACCTGTGGAGACAGGCGTTTCTATTCTGATGCTGTTCATACACCAGCCACCAGACCCACGTAGCTATTAAGCACTTGAAATGCAGTTAGTGGGACCGGCGCACTGATTTTAGTTTAATTTTAGTTAATTCATATTTAAATTTAAAAAGCTGAGTGTGGGTCGTGGCTACCATATTGAACAGTGAAGATCGAGCCCACAGGGTGTAAATGACAGGTGCTCATTAGTGTCCAGTCTGACTCTTTCTGGGACATTGTCATTGTATCCGGGATTCCCTTCCTGAAAGCCTGGCATCTGTAGGGTTCTGCAGATGTCAGCAGAGTTTATCAGGCCCAGCTGTTGACTCCTGGAGCAGGTGTGCTGACAAGTAAGTGAGACCATGTGCTGAGCTGCCACATGCCCTGTGCTGGGGAGGACCTGTGTGTCATCTTTACCTCTGTTCTGATCAAAGGAGGGAAGGTGTAAAAAATTCATGGAAAGTGTGAAGTGTCAGGGAATATTAGTTACCATGATTAATAGTAATTATCAGAGTGACCTAATTTTGTACCTTCCCCTTTTGGTATCTTGTGTAATATTCACATACCTGTGGTGGGGCCTGTCTCCAGTTTACAGAATTAAAAATGGGCTGGGAGGTGAGGTGTCTACCCAGGAAACAAGGGAGTAGGTACAGGGCTCAGAGGAACTGAGCTGTCCCAACCCCCTGGTCCTCCATGGTTGCTTCATGCAGGGACATGGAGCCTGAAGTCTCCATCCTCATCCCCTTCTGTGCCTGTCCCAAAGCAGCCCTTCTCCCTCAGACTTTTTCTTTTTGAAAATTATTTGAATAAATTTCTTCTTCTAATTTTCTAAGATCAAAAAAAGTATCCTTTATATATTTAAAAAAGCAGCAGTATGAGAATGAGCCCAGAGATCCTTACATTATAAATGCTTAGAGAAACTTCATGGTTATAAAAACAGTAATTAGGTAAGAGGCCCTAAGCATCTGATTCCTTAAAATGCTGTTTAAGGTGGAATGGATTTAGTTAGCATCTGGCACCTTGCCTCCTACTGGTATGAGGGCTTTCCATGTTAGTAAATTTCAGTATCAATTCGAAAGCTTGGCAGGCATGATCCTAATGCTGGCAAGAACAGAAGTCTGCTCCTCATGCTCACAGATCCCTCCTGGATTCCTCCTGTGTGCACACCAAGAACAGGGAGCTGGAATGACCTGATACTGTGGGTTATGTGTACTTGAACACAGTGGCATTTTGGGTGGCTTTGATAGTACCCCTTCTAGAGGCATTATCTTTTTTACCTGATCTGGTGTGATATTGTCTGATTAAGGGATGCACTAGCAGGGCTGCAGGATTTCCTGCCCTCTGTGGATGCCAGCAGTGCACTATCCACTATTGTCATGGCCCCAGAGGGCTCCCACCCAAGCGATGCTTTACCATCCTCAGACTGGCAACGCGAAAGGATAAGTTGTATTCATTTCACCACCGTCGAGTTTGGTGCCAGGCAGCAGTGGGGTTGCTTGCTGGGGTCATTCAACAGGACCTCATTGCAATGTCAATGCCCCCCAAGATGAAGTTGGGGTTCTTGCACCCCAGGTGGAATTTTCTTTTCCTTAGGTTTATATTCAGGAATGTCCTCAGAATTTGGCAGACGTCTATGAGGCCAATGACAAACAGTACTCAATGACAAAGGGATATTTCTATAGAAGAGTGGCCAATATTTGTGCTTGGAAGGAGGGGCTGTGATCCCGCGGGGATAGGGAAGATGGAGAAGGAGAAGAGAATACAGGATCCTCATTCCAACCCCAGTGGGTGCAGCCTGAGGCAGCCTGCTCTTGGGCAGTGGTTCTCAAGCCTGAACCTGGAGGGTTTCTGACTTCATTCAGTAAGCTGCTGGGCCGAGAATGGGCATTTCTGTCACTTTCCCTGGCAGTGCTGAGGCTGCTGGTCCCTGGTGGTTTCCTTCAATGCTCCTCGGCAGCATACTTGCTGGTGGAGCCTGTGGAGGTTCCCATTTAACAGCTTGCAATGAACTTGCCAGTGCAGAAAGCAGAATGACAGAGTTCCAGTCCCCAAGTCCCAAAGGAGCTTCCAACTGCATCCCTGTAGTGGCATTAACATCATTTTCCCCAGCACTTACTTAGGAATGCCAGTCTCCTTCTTTCCATTGTACAGGGAATCCAGCCCTTTAAATGCAACTACAGACCTGTTTCTCAAGTCCAACCCTGGCCTCTGTTTCAGCCTGGTGCGCGGCCTCATTTCAGGTTTCCAACCTCTCTCACAAGACTATTTGAGAGCCTCCAGCTTCACATTCTCAGCCACCTATTTCTCTCTCTCCTCCTGCCTAGCTCACCATGAGGGCTTCTGACATGCAGCTTTCCCCTGTCCAGCCTGTCCTTTGGTAGCTTTAAGACCTTTCACGGCCCTGTGTATGCCCATCAGGGCTTTGGTTCTGGGCTTGAACAACAAACAACCCCTGCCCTAGGCACAGCCCCGCTTGTCCTCCTGCCCTGCCATTCACATGGTGTTCCTTTGCCTAGAGGCACTCACGTTCCTCCCCCTAGAAAATGTGTCTTCACCCTGCAGGGCCTGACTCAGAGTTCATGGAAATGACAGAGGAGGTGCAGAAGGTGCATCCACTGAGAGGACCCTGGACACTGGCCATGCCTTCCTTTGCTGGGGCCAGGGTGGGGCTTCCCTGGTCTGACCTGCAGTAAGGGGTTCCAAGAGTTCTGTGCTATTGGAACAGGGCATCCACATGGGCTGGACAGGACGGGGCTGAGCAGAATCCCAGGTCAGAGAGGCCCCCAGTTCTGCTGAATGGCCCGGGAGGCTATGCTGGCTGCTGCTGAGAAGACTCTGCACCCAATGCTGCTCCTTGAAAGGCCCAGGTCTGCTGGCCCCCATGTGATGCTGCCATCTGGCTTCCAGGTCACTCCCTGGTGTTGGACCCGGAGGTGGCCAACAACAAAAGGTTCTGGAAAGACCCCCGGAGGCTGTTTGGGCCCCAGTCCCCGTGGTTTGCCCCTCTTCTCCCTCCCCCTCACCAAAGCCATGAACTTGAAGCCTGGGTCTCAGGTTGGGTTCAAAGTCAAATGGTTTATTTGGGAGGTGAGGGAATAGTCCCCGGAAGGAGGGCGTGTTGATAAGCCAATTACCGTGGTCACCTGGAGCTTAATCACTTGGGTATACCTAGGAAAGGTATAGATTCTACTGTGCCTGGGAAGTCTCTTATCAGACAGTGCTGTGGGTTAGATGATGTCCAGACAAACGACATGTCCACATTCTAGCCCCAGTACCTGTGGGTGTGACTTATTTGGAAACAGGGTCTTTATAGATGCAATCAAGTTAGATGGCATCACCAGAGTAAGCGAAATCCAAGGACTGGTGTCCTTATAGATGAAGGTGACACAGAGACACAGAAGGGAGTAGGCCATGTGATGTGGCCACAAGCCTGAGCTAGAAGAGGCAAGGAAGGAACCCCCAGAAGCTTTGGAGGAGCACGGCCCTGCCAACTCCTTGCTTGTGAACTCACAGCCTCCAGACTGAGAGAGGCGAGTTTCTGTTGTTTAAGCTGCTCATGAGTGGCACTCTGTTACAGAGGTCTGTGTGGGGTGGGCTGTCTATCCCCAGCTCCCCCAGTCCTTGGTTGACGGCTGCTATTGAGAGGATGCTCATTTCCAGGCATCTCTGTGCTCAGGCCCAGGGCAGGGCCTCTGTGGTTCTGGAAGGAGCTTCCCAGCACAGAAATGCTTCCAGTGGCAGCTGTAAGTTGGCAGAGTACAGGGAATGGTCTGGGAGACATGGGCAGGGCATGGGTAGAAACTGCTGTCCCTCGTTGACCAGGCTCAGAGGATGTGGTCCTTGCGCCAAGCATTTGGGATGAGAGACAAGGTCTCAGGGAGCAAAGAAAGGAGGGGCTTGTGGGAATGGGAGTGGGTGCAAATCAGTTACTACTTGAATATCTTCCCCTAAGGGACTTCCACCCCAACATCCTGTCCCCAAGTGTTCAGTTGTCCATGCCCTTTGCTCCTGAATCTCTCCCCGAATCCCAGCACATGCCATTGCACTGCAGCCATCTGTATACTTGATGCCTTCCCTTCTAGAACTGTCATGCAGGAGTGAACTGTACACCTCATCTTTGTGTTTCCACATACGTAGTGGTTGGTATCTATTTTATTGTTTCAACTTTAGGACAAAAAAACACCTAGAGTCAGCCTATGAAATGCAGGGATCCATGGAGGGCTGTGCAGTTGATCAGGCTCAAGGGGCCTTAGGGAGGGGGTGGTGGCCAGGGCTGTTCCCATAGAAAGAAGGGTGCTGGGCCTGTATGTGGTGCTGCTGGTGTCCCAGTCTGCATGGCTGCTTGTTCCTCTTTTTTGTCCTGTCCTTCCTCAATGAGGATGAGTATCAGCTAACCCAGCCCCATGTAAGTAGCTCAAGGCCAGTTCTCCCTGTTGCAATGAAGCAAGATTTTTCTCAGCCCCTTTGCTAGGCTCCCGGCAGGAGATGCCCCATCGACTCAGCCCACCTGGCCATGCCTAAAGGCAATGCTCTGGTGTGGATCTTGCACTGCCACGACTGCATGCACAGCCTCTGGCTGGTGGGAACATATGAACGAGTGTGTACGGGGTCTGGCCAGCCAATCTGAGCACAGACACAGGAGCAGGCTCTGTGCAAAGCCCACACCAGACCAGGTGTGTTACCAAGGCAGGGGTGCCTGCAAACTCAAAGCCCCAGAGCGGGTGTTATAGTGTGCTAATTAGCTATTTTTGTTCCACTGTCCATAGCCTGATGAACGGCAGTGTGTTAGCAGCTCAGTCAGCCCCTTGCCCAACTCTGACCCACTGCTCTGGGACTGGCTGGGCCCCACTCCTGTTTCTGTTGTGTATGGCAGCTGCCCTCCACTGTGAGGGCAGAGGAACACAGTGCTGCAGCCTTTCTGGGTACCCGCCTTTGGTGGGTCCTCAGCTCTCGTCCATCATCCAAGAAGAGTGAGGTCATGCTGACACTTGAAAGGTGACGAGGATGGAGAGTTTTATTGAGCAACGAAACAGTTCTCAGTGGAGAGGGAACAGGAAGGTGGTCTCTCACCTGAAGTCAGGTTGTCTTCCCCAGTGTGGCTGAGTCTGGGGCTTTCATAGGCACAGGATGGAGGAGGCATGGGCCAAATATAGTACTGGGAAAGGCAACTTTTGATCGGTTAAAAGCATTATTCAGGAAGAACCAGTTGGGGAAGGGTGGGCAAACAGGAACAGAAGTTCTCACTCTGGGTCATGGGTTTCATCTGGAGCCAGCAGTCCAGGGTGTTTTGACTTGAAGGTGAGGTTTCACCAGGGAACCACCCCTGTCTGCCTAGGCATCTGACTGCCTCCTGTCTCTACCAGCATTGGTGCCTGAACAGGCCATCCTCCTGCAGACAGAGCCACCCTCCTGCCTGCACTGGAACCAATAAAGTTTCCACAAAGATTTAGTCTTGATTTTTATCTTTTTCTTTCCCATTCAAATCATGAAGTTCTCTCACACTTTTTAAGGTCACTTAGGTTCTAAGTCTCAAGATAAAATGTCTCTCCCTAAAGCACAAACCCCATCACCTCTCTTCTTCCTAACCCCAGAGAACACCTTCATCAGTGATATCCCACTCTGCTGGGTTTCATAAGGAGGTATCCCTGGAATGCATCTGGGGGAGTTGTGTACATTCTAACCTTTCCTTCTATTTTTTTTCCTATTTCACATTACTACTTTTTAAATTTCATTAATTGTATATTAACATTCACACAAGCAGACATGCATCTAAAATCCACCAGCCTTCAATCAGAGAAGCAGCACACTGTAGTCACAAGGTCTTTGGTCTGGGGCCTGACACCGAGTGGGAAAGCCTGTCCCCACCTCTGGCTGCCATGTGACCCTGAGCAAATCGGGTCAAGCAAGTCACTTCATTTTTTACCTCTCAGTTTTCACACCCTGGGTTTAAGTATCAGGGCAATACACCATAGGCTGTCCCAAGAGCACCTCACAAAACCTCCCTCTCATTTGCCTCCATCACCAGACTCTGAACTCCCTCCCACCTCCCCTGAGAATGTGAGGGTGGGGCCATGTCCTGTGGTGTGGCTCCCCACAGTCCCTGGAGGAGGTCTTCACACACAGCCTCAAGACCCCCTGGGCTGCCCTCCTCCCTGGCACTCCCCCAGGGCAGAGCTGTGCTGGGAGCTTCTCCTGCCAGCTGCACACATTTGCTGGCCCCAGCATTTCTCCTGCAAACACATTCAGGTCTTTCCCCAGCAGGGTTACTCTGACAGCCTGTGAATGCACAACACCTGCTGTCTGATTTCTCCTGTCAGTTGTGTTAATCCTGCTTCGCTTTGGGGATCCTGCAGGTAGATTTGGATCCGGATCTTGTCTGCTCAGCTTCTTCCTCAGTGGAAGTGAAGTTGACCTTCTTGGGAAGTCTTTCTAGACTTGGCCAAGAGAGAGCCAATTGTTGAAGATGGGAGCAGGTGGTGATGCAGAACACACCAGACCCACAAGTGCCAGGGGTCAATCCTTACCTGGGCTCAATTCCAGGAGAGATGGCTTGTGGGCCAGGGGGACATGGCCTGGGATGGGCTCACTGGTCAGCCCAGAACAGGCCTCCTCAGAGAGTGCGCTCTGGACCAGCACTGCCCCCGTGACAGCATCCTGACAGCTGCCCTCTCCTCTTACCTAAGTCACAAACGTCAGCCAGCCCACCCCAAGATAGGAAGAAGCCAGCCTTCTTAAAAAGGTGACTAGCCTTCTTCCACAGTTTTCTTCCAATAATGTTCAGAGAGCTGTCAAGCCCTGCTGAACCCAGATTCCTGCCGTGAAAAGCCTTCACTTTTGTCCCCACATATGACCTTCAAAGGACAGTTCGGTTGTTTTGCAAGTGAAGACTTAGCTTGGAGGGTGTTCAAGTAAGACTAAACATAAAATGGCAATAGCAATAGTAAGAGTGATAGTGGCCAGGACTGCTCTCCTGTGTGGGCCTCCTCTGAGCCTGACACACATGCTGGTCCCTTTGAATGCCCCATCCCCCGAGGTCAGTCTTGTGCTCACTGCCTCCCCCTCATAGGACATCCCAGGATGCAGCAGGACAGAGCCCGGGTGTGAGTGTGGGCTGGTGTCCCAGGCAACCTCCTACCACACACACGTCTCAGGCCTTGGGGGCTAATGGCTCATGGGGGCGCTCACCATGGAGGGGCTTGAGGGGGTCCGGCCTGTTTGCCAGATGCAGTCTATTCCTGCCCCACCTCCAACCCTCAGCCAGCAGCATCCACAGGAAGCTGGGATGGACCGACCCTTCTCTGCTGACCGCTCCCCACCCACTCGCCTCTCTGCCTTTCTACCAGGGAGCCTCCTCTGCACATGTACAAAGCACCTGGATTTTATGTGCCAGGGACAACCTTCAACTGAGGATAAGCGGGAGTCCTTGGGTAAATCCACACAGCTTCCCCATATCGTTGGGACGATTTTGAGCTACGTCTTACGTGGTTCCTCAGAGGTCCCAGCAGCGTTGGGCCCCATTGCCCACAGCAGTAACAGGTTCACCAACACAGCCTTCCCTTCTCATTCTCCCCACCCTTCACTCCCGGGATTCCCCAACCCCTAACCCCCTTGCCCTCACCGCCAGGAAACTATCTGCTCATACATCCTGGTGTCTGCTTTTGGGTGAATCCAAATTAAGACATTTATCTACATAAAACATAATCTGGTTATGATATTAGAATTGTGTGTGACTGTTTATCCTCTAGCTGACTTGCATTTAAATAGCCAATTGTCATAGATTCTGATGTCTATAAAGACATTAAAAGTCCCTATTTCCATGGGCATCCGTTACACATAGTATCATGGAGCTAGAATGTTTCCTAGACGTAATCTGGCTTAGTGACATTTAATCTTGTTTGAGCCTTTGGAAATTTAAGGAAAGCTACAGACCTACCCCTGGAAAACTGGCGATGCATACAACATTGCCTACAATTTCAGGGTGTTCTTGGAACATTTAGATCCAAGCAGAGGTGTTCCTTTGCTCAACTCCCCTGACTCTAGTCCAACCGCTCAGTATGCAGATAGGTAAACTGAGGCCTGGGTTGGAGAAGAGCCTGTCCACACCACCCAGTCAGTGAGCTGATGTGAAGTCTATTGACTCCCAATCTAGCCATCCTTCCACCCCACACCATCCACAGCACCACCTTTATTTTTGTCTGTTGTGTTCTTACAACACAGCAAGCCAGGCGCTGTAGGAGTCCCAGCTACTTGGGAGGCTGAGATGGGAAGATCTCGTAAGCCATGAGTTCAAGGCCAGCCTGGGCAATGTAGTAAGACCTCTCTCATCTCTAAAAATAAAAATAAAAACAACTAAGTACACAATCATAAGGCAGTTTCTGCATCATCAATATAAGCTTATTACACTTTATTGATCATGATGATGATGAATATATGCAGATTCTCTGCCCAGCTTCCCTCTTCAGCATGCACTTGCAGCTTCTGAGAAGTGTTTCACACCTCAGCAATTATCTCATTATCATTACAGTCTCACATCCTCCCTGCCCCGATTAGTCCCACAGGCCTGTTCTTTACCTGCTCAATTATCCAGCTCTTAGCTCTGCTCAGATATATTTTCAGTGTGTTTTTATCTCCACCCTCCAGATTTTCTGCTCTTCTAGGGCCATCTTTTTTATTTTTAAAAAAAATTTAGTATCTGTTATTTATAACCCACCCTCCTGGCAATTTCAGGATGGTTTTTCTTTGCAATGATGAAAGCTTAGATTAGGATTTTGAGGAACCTCATTTTTTACCCTTCTTAAAAACTACCTATGGGACTATTTTTCTCTGAATGAGTTTGCCCTTCAAGCATTTAAGTCAGGTCTCAGAGTCCATTAACTTGTTTTCTACAAAGAAGATTGCTTTTTTATAAATCACTAATTATATTACTTGTCATGTCATTTTTTTTATGTTTCTTGTTTTTGTTTTTGTTCTTGATTTTGGGCAGTCCTCTTCTGCTGAAGTATAGAAAGCATTATTTTACCTTGAGAGTCAGGTGCATAACAGGTGACAATTAGACAATCTTCATCCCCTACTGAGGCGGGTGAGGAGGGTCACCCCACTGTGCTGACTCACATTGAACTCATTTCCTTGGGAACTTCAGGGCAAGACTAGACGGAGTTTTCCAAAAGTGCATTGGGGAGAGCATGAGAGAAGGAGTTTAGGAATGGAAATAGTATCTATGTGGATGGAAACACTTGGCTGCCAGCAACTTGTATAGCACAGGGTTGTGGAATTCTGCCTCACCCACTGTTGCAGTAACTTTGTAATTTTGGCCCACAGAGTTTGACCATGGAGTCTTGGAGTTGGAAAGGAAATTGGAACTCCTGCCACCCCCTGGATTTTTGCAGCCTCTCTAGAACTATCTGCAGGAGGCTGGCCAATCAGCTTGTGTTTGAACCCTTTCAGGTGGCCTTGGACCTTCGATGTGTTGGAATCAGAACAGCAAGGACATGGTATTGACTGATAATCAGAAACGCAGGGAACTACCATTGCCCAAGACGAGGGAATAGAGGTGAGGAGGGAAGGACTGTGGGTGAGGCTTCAGGTAGGGGGCTGGAGGTTGAAGAAGCTAGTGCATGGGTGTCTCGAGTCAATAGCGAATTCAGAGTCAGAGCTGACCACTGAGAATGAATCCAGCCTAGTTAGTAGGAGGCTAGAGGGAAAAATGAATATTTAAAAATAAAAGAGAAATCTGAATAAGACAGAAAAAAGAGCAGATAGCTTTAGAGACCCAGCTGAAGTTGGGGGTGATTGTGTGGCTCTAATCTGTACAGTTATGGGGTTTTCTCCAAAATTAGTGACCATAACCCAGGGTAGGAATTTTTTAGGGGCAGAAGGAGAATGGTATAAAGGGAATCAGAAGTGCTTATAGTTTATTAATTTAAATGATTGACAATTCAGTATAGTCTAAGTAAGCAAAGAAGAAAGTCCTGGGGCATTTGAAGATGGAAGACCCAAGGTAGCAGATAGTCAGGTACCTCAATTGAGATCACAAAAAAATTGTATAAGAATGTGAGACAGAAAAAGCCAGGAAGATAGATGCTTCTTCAAAGAGCAGTATATTGGGTTTACGATACCTTAAGTGGAGCCATGCTGAGTGAGAACATGTCATGTTTTTTGTTTGTGCTACTCAGTGTAAATACATTTGGCCCCTTTTTTCAAAAGAATAACATTCCCAATTGTTTTTTAGTTTCTTTATTTTGCCTTTTGAAAATTGTCTTTCCAACACTCTTTGATATCTATTCAGAAAAGTGCTACCCATCCAAGTGTTAGAAATCACATATATGGTTCTCCTGATCTGGCCCCTCGGTCACCACAGGGAGTGCAGCTGCTGGAAAGTGTTGTTTATTTGCTCATCCACCTCAGTGCAGACTCACCTGATGGGCTCAGACTTTCCTATCTCTTGCTTTTGTTTCACTTTCTTTTTCTTCATAGTTCATGTTCCTTGAGAATTTACCAAACTTTCTAGAACCTATTTCTGGACAATCTAAATTAATCTGCACCCAGCCCTGCACCCAAGAAAACCCTGCTATTCTTGTCAATCTCCAGCCAGCCTCAAAAACCAAGTCTAGATGGCTGGGTGTGATTCTTTTCCCCTGAGAGTAAATTCGTTCCCCACACAAACACAGTTGCAGTCTGGCCAGAGTTTTTTTCCTGAAAATCTGATTCTGAATAGGCATTGGTTCTTAAGCCCAGCCATCAGTTTCACCGGATCCAGCCATCTTGACATAAAGATCCATTTCAGAGCACACTTGTGAACCGTGCTGCTGGGAAGCTTCCTGAAAATGTACACACACCTCTTTTTTAGTTGTTGGTGATGGCCTGGATGAAGACTAGAAGAGAACGAGTATTTTCCCTAAGTTTTACGTGATCCAGGATTTTAAGAACAATTCCCAGACGTTCTAGAGCACTTGTCAGAGCCCTGGAGCCACAGCCATGGTCCTTCACCGAGGAAACAAACACAGCTGCTCAGAGGCTGTGGCTGGTTCCCCTGGTTTCAGTGGTCATGTTGCCTCAGACATTCTTCATCTTCTCAGCATTACTTCTTGCCTCAGCTGCTGCTTACATGACCACAGTCTTCAACTGATGACCCAGGTGCAGGCTTGAGCTGGGTCAAGTGCCTGTCATTTCCTCCCCCAGTCCCCAGGTTCTCTGATCCAGCTGCATGGAATGTACAGGATGTACACTACTAGACACTCAGGACACCCACTAGACACTCAGCACGGGCAATGCAGAAGTGCTGGGGTGTGTCCCAGTCACTACAGCTGTGTAACAATTATCTCAAAACATAGTAGCTTAAAATAACCATGTTCATTCTGTTTAAGAGCCTGCTGTCTAGCAGCTGATGCAGCAGTTGGCTGGGAGCTCAGCTGGGGATGCCTCTCAGAACACCTACACCTGACTTCCCCATGGTTGGGCTTCCTCACAGCATGGCAGCTGGGTTCTCAGGATGGAGAGAGAAAGAGAGGAAGGCATATACCTTTTATGAACTGGCTTCACAAGCCATCTAGCATCATTTCCACAGCATTCTATTGGTCAAAGCGGCCACAACCTCCCACCGAGTTTTGAGGGAGGGAACATAGGCCCCCGCATCTTGATGGGAAGTAGCAAGGTTTTGAAAGAGCAAGTGGACCCAGAAACTTTGCTGTGTCACTTTTAGAAAATAAAATCTACCACAAGGGGTTAACACATGATGAAGTAACCCTTGATCAATGGGGAGCAAAAGCAATGGAAAATCTTTTTCCTTGCCTTCTCCTGGAAGGCCATCCTGAGAAAGAGATTTGGCAGCATCCACCCACAGTAGTAGTTACCCCTTGCGTGACGGGTCATGGCCAATACTTCTGACACTCCATTCTAAGGTCGTACTTCCAAGTAAACTATTCACACATAAGCCGCTGTCCCAGACATTGCTTTTGGGGAATCATAAACTCAGGCAGTTAGTACCAGGTGTGTGCCTGGAGAGCAGTCTTGGGATTCGTTTTTAAGGCTGGGTAAGTCATCACCCAGGTATCACTAAGGATTCTGTTTATAGTTATTGGCTGTGATAACTTTAGCACAGGCAGCATCCTTTAGTAAGGCTGTGGCTGATTGACATGAGGTGCAGATTGAAGGTTCAGAGCAATGGGTTTGCTTGTAGGAGGGTGGGTAAGCAGTGTGGGATAGTGGTAAAGGTAAAATTTGGGGAGTCAGTTGGATTTTTGAAACTGAGTTAGAAGCCTTGGAAGAGGTAGGCTCAGATATCCCAGCTGTCAACTCCAGGCATGTCTGAAGGACCGAGGGCTCATCCCCTGAAGCTGCAAGGTACACACCCCCATATTTTCCCCGGGTTAAAGGTTGGGGCCCTCATAGAGATGAATGGGAACTGGAAACACAGAATAAAAACTTGATGTGAATGAGCCTGGAAATCTGACCTCTAGAGCCCCTGAATCCTTCATGCTGGTAGGTGAAGTCCACAGCTCTGACGGAAGGGAATATCTTCTCCTTGTGTGACAGTGGAGAGGGGAGGACTTGTCAATATACAGTCCTCACCCATGAGCCAGAACTGAGCTTCAGTCAGGGACACTGGAGTTAGTCCTGGCCCTGTGCTGGGACAGCTCATGGAGTCTCAGGCACCAGGACATGCGCAGGTATGAGGTGGAGGTGTCGAAAACTGTGCTGGCATGGAAGCAAGGAAGGCTTCAGACTCCCAGGGAAGCCCAGAGAACACTCCCTCCACTGAGCAGCAGGGGAGCCCAAGAGCAGACACTGGGGTGGCACTGGCTGTCCTTGGAGGCTAGGGTCAATGCAGAGAGACGCTGCTGAGGGCCAGTGGGAGGGTTTGTGGAGTAGCCAAGGCCAGAAGCGAGTAGCGAATGATTTACCGTAATGGGCAGCGAAGCCAGAAAGACAACCAGGAATGCTGACCAGCAAAGATCCATGGTGACAGCTCAATGGGGATAGAAGGGAAATTAACTCACTGTTTCCTCACTGATCAGTTCGCAGACCCAGAGTCCAGCATGCAAAGGAAGAACAGGCCCCTTGAGGCAGGATCTGCAGAACCTCCCAGTCATAGGTGGTGGCTACCCCTGCAGTCCATCTGCACTGTGCACTGGTGTTTTAAGGACTGTTGCCTATCAGAGACCTGAGATGTCATCACGTCCCCCTGGTTGGAGGGAAGGCTCATGGAGGTCAGGTGACAAGTGGATACCCAGCTGGAGCTCACCCCACATAGGCCCACTAGCTGCAGCCACTTCTCTGACCCCAGAATGAAGGACGATGATGTGTACACTCAGTAGCTGACAGAACCTCATATCCACGCCCTGTCCTGTGGAGGAAGAATCGCAATGAAACGGAAACCCCCAAACCACCAGCAGGCCCTCATTTGGGTCCAAAGTAAATCAGAATTTAAATCATATTCTGAGGGGTTCAAAAATGATGTGAGACCAGCAGGAAGCAGGAGGAGGGAGACACTGGACTGTGAAACTTTGACACTGAGGCCTCAGCCGACACAGGGTCCTGATTCCAGAGGCAAAGGGCCCTGGCCTCGAACTCTGCCTCCAGGAGGCAAGGCATGCAGGACTCCTGCAGAAAGAGGCCTGGCCTTGAGCAAGGCAGCTCCCCTGGTCTGAAGGCAGTCCCAGAAGGCCTCAGCTATGAGCCGTGGGCAGCCACCTGTCCAGCTGCTGGGCCTGCATCCGGAAGAGGGTCTGAGTAACATCCAGCATCCAGGACTCCTGTGAATGCCCGGAATTCCCGGGGAGATGGAAGCAGGTGGACCTTGGCTCCAGCCCTGGTTGTAGGGTCCGTGGCAACTTGACCCTGTTGGGCTTCCAGAACGGACTAGAGCATGATGTACATTGAAACTGCTGTTTTGAAGCTCATTAAATGGTAACTCTTCTTTACTAATGTTTTCACTATTATAACTCATATAGAAACCTCTGGTGGAGGGACAAGGAACCTGGAGCAGGCTCTCATCTTCTGTAGCAGCCAGGGCCGGGTAAAGCACTTGGGCTGCAGATGTGGCTGAGAAGGGAGCTCCCAGTTCCCTCCTGCTGGATCTTTCTGGAAACACAGACAGGCACACACACGCTCTCACACACACACATTCTTCCTCTCTCTTTTTACTTTTACTTTGATTCATTCTCTCAAAAACTGGCAAGAAAAAGGAACATGGAAACAGCTTGAGTTTTGTGATGTACCAGGGTGCCTGTTAGGAGCTGCTGGGGGTCTTCTCTTTCCCAACACCTTTCCCAAATCTGAGAAGAGAGTCTGCAAACCATGTCTGTGACTGGCTGTACTGGAGGACTTGGGCTCTGACAGCTGCTGTGTGGGGTCTGCGGTCCTTTCTCAGAGCAGAACATCCTGACAAGGCTTGATGGGGTCCTCTGTCTAACAGTTGCACCCATTCTTCATCCTGCTATCTCTTTGCCACTCTTTCCTTCCTTGAGTCTTACAGTAAACTGAGTCTTCCTTGAGTCTCATGCACAGCAAATGTATGTTATGTAACATACATTACATATGTATAGGGTATGTCCATTCAGCCCCCCTCACTCTCACCATTACACGTCGCGGTCTTTCTCCCGGGTGAGGTCCAGGGCAGCCCAGAAGTTTCAAAGGAGCTACCTCTGCTGACAGTCTTCAAGCAGCGATAGGGGGGAGAGGGCGGGTCAACTTTGAAGCTGTTCCGGGGTGTTTTCCGGGAGCCCAGTTGGAATGAGGCTGGCTGCCCCTGTGGTAGCCCTGTGAGCATGCTCTATCGCCATCCCACCCTTCCCCAGCTCACCCGACCCCATGCCTGTGCTCCCTGGGAGCAGCTCCCTAAGATGTCTCCAGCCTCACATCCTCATATGAGACCAAACGAAGACAGATATGTTTGGGACAAATTGACACATGGATACCGGCCTTAATTTCAAGGAGCCTGAAGTGTAGGAAGCAGATAAGAAGGCAAAAATACATCTATAATGTCAAATAAACCCTGATTAAAAGTCAGAGTCGAAAAGAAGACAGAATCCCCACAATTGTAATTTTCTGGGATTTTTCAAACCAGAAAAAAACTAAACACCAAAAATTGACGGAATCTGTCTTAGGAACTTATAATAATGCTCACCTTGTGTACCAAGACACCATAGTTTTCACAGTTTCACACTTTCAAATGATTTGGATCTTCACCAAAGCTTGGACAATTGGGGTGGATGTTATGGAGCCCATTTCACAGATGAAGAAATGGAGAACTAAAGTTACAAAGAAAGATGGAAGCCCAGCTGGACCTGGACCCCACAGGCCGTCACCCCACCCAGCCATTCATATGATCTACTTCCAGCTACCTCCTCCTTTAAGAAAACAGCCCATCTCCCCAAGATAACACCTCAAAAACTTTACAGCTTTGTATCTACACTGCTATTTAGGCATTTTATATATTTATATTTTTGTGTATGATGAACACATCTAATTCAAGAATATCTTGGCAGGATATTCCCCATTTAATAAATGCAGGGACTCATGTTCCCCACCCAGCGCCTGGTCCTGCTTCTTCTGGTGCATTGGCAGATGAACAGGCTCATTCCCTGTTGGTCCTGCACTGCCTACGCCTGCTTTCCTATCACATAGGTCCTGGAGTGGTCTTTTTGGAATCCCATCTCTTCCACCCTTTCTCCTCCTTGCCCTGCTCTGCAAACCCTCTGTTCTTGTGTTTCTCAGAGTAGCACCAATACTATGCAGAAATGCATGACATTGGAGGTAATGGAAGTGGGTTAGACTACATACAGAATAGGAAAATAATAGAACGTGTGCACCAGCATCACCGTTACATAAAATTCCTCAACGCTGCAAGCCGTGGGGATTTCCCAGGCTTCGAGGTACAGAGGCATGCCTTCCCAAGGGGTTCGCCCCACTTCTTTTGCTAAAGCCCTCTTTTCTTCTGCCTCCTGCAAACCTTTTCTTCTCAAGCTGCTTGGTGACCGTTTTCAATTCAACATAATTTTCTTTTTCACAGCAAATTACTTCTGCGTGTGTCTCACTCTTCTCCCTCCTGCTGGCACCCACACACTCTTTCTTGTTACACTTCAAACAGCTCTGCAGGGGCTCTGTAAATGCAAAGACAGGTGCTCATGCCAAGAGGAGACCTGCAGTCCTTCAGGACTGTTCACACTGCAACCAGGTTTCCAGAGGCAAGTGGGCTTCACAGTGCCCATCTGTTCCCTCCCAGCTGTCTCACACCATCAGGGTGCATGCCTGGGCCTTGGACAAACTCCCGTCCAGAACCCAATGCACTCTCTTCTCCTTCTCATGCCGCACTCAGGTCTTTCTGTTGTCACTTGCCATCATCAAGGTAAACTCTAATCTTACTTTGTCTGGTATGAGTTGTCCCCACAGCTCAGGTCCCGGTCGTCTTCCTTGGTTGTCTTCTTGCAGGCAGGGTATACAGTTTACCGTTGGCCCTCAGAATGCCTGCCAGGCACTGGGCGCCCAGAACAGGATGAAGTGGGACTGTAAATTTAAACCTGAGCGGAGGACTGAGACTCCAAAGAGCACACTGCATGCCATGCCACATGATTTCTCATAAGCCACTGGCTACCGTTATCCACAGTTTTTTGGAAATTTCAGCAAGAGGTTTTACCTTAGTTTCTGCAATAATCTTTTATACCAAAAAATTTTGAATTCCCATTTTCTCTCCTCCCTTTACCCTTGGAAGGAATGTGAGCTCTCTAGGATCCTAGTGAAAAATAATGATACAACACCTCTACCCCCAGACATGGAGCCCATTTCTCATGCATATGACACTTAGGGGCAGATTGGAAAAATAACCAAAATTCCTTTGGGAAAACATCAAAGCCTCCAAAAGCAAAACATATATTTTAATTTCCACTAGCAGTGTCACCAGTTCTCTGCAGTCCAAATTTATAACATTGGGGCAACAGCACGCATAATACAACCGCCCAATCGTCTAGGTTCTCTCTACTGTGCTAATTTAATGGTAGAAATCATTTGATCTGGTAGAAAAAGGGAGGTGAGGATTTTCTCACTCAGCCATTCTGAACACTGCACATCTCCAAAGGAAACAAAGCAACATCCTACTCTCATGCCAGTAAACCCCAAACAAGGGAAGTCCAGGGAGCTTGTGGAGGGAGCTCCTCAGGAGTGGAGATACATGCAACAGGCACCACCGCAGCAGACCCATCCACAACCCCAGGGCCTCTCTCTTTTCTCACTTTTTATATACTGAGATCACACATATGGCATTCATGAGCCTCAATGTCCCAAGTAGAAAGAAAATATCTATATTTATATCTATCCATCCATCAGTAATGAGCATTATGTATTCTATTCATTTGTGACAGTTTTACTTGAAACTATGGCTGTGAGCACTGAGTTGTGGCATCATTAAGCCAAACCATAAGGAGAATGTTTTACCCAAAGCTTGCAGAAAGGGCTGCTACATTGTTAGTCTTACCTTGGGGGTCTTCAAGATGTTAGAAAAGGACAGATAGATCGTTGGGGTTTTCAAGGTAGCAGATGACACCTGTTGAGGGAGCACTAACTAGGGGCCTTGAAGGGGCAGGTGGCAATTGGTAATTGGAGGCTTTTGTGTGCGTCTGTTTCTGCAGACATTGTGCACGGGGGGTGCATGTGTGTCTCCAGGGAGAGGTTGGAACAGGATTATGTTCTCAGGAGGAAGTTCCAGTAGAGGCTGAAAGTGTTCAGATACATAAAAGAGGGTGATGCTCAACTGGAAATAAGGTCCACTGGGATGGTGACCCAGGGCCACAGGCAGAAGTTGTGGTCACCGAACATTTCAAAACTGCCTCTTTTGTGTTGCTCATTCATGCGTTCTTGGAGAGAGCCTGCTTTTTTTTTTTCATCTTAGGACCCTCTGGTCCTTGGTTGTTCGAAAGGGATCAGTAGGATTTGGCATTGCTGATGTTCCTGGTGGTTGCTCTCAGGGACATTTGTAATCTGGTTATTTGCTGTATCTATTGATTGATGGCCTCTCTGACTATGTGAAATCTCCCTAGCACTAATAATTTTAGGAACTCCTTTTGATGGATCAGAGCCTCTCATGAGTCATTAGGTCACCCAGTGATACACTGTCTGTGTGTGGGGTATCCTTAAAGACATGTTTTAACTCTCTTCTAGTAGAGGTCTCTATTAAGGAATTTGGGTTGTTTTGGGAGGTCAATTTAGAGATACAGAAATGGGAGGAAAATATGGCAAATGTTGCAATATGACACAATTTAGAGGGCAGCTCCTTGGGCTTGGTCTTGAGTTTTTCTATCACGTGCTCCCATGATGAAGATGGAGATGGATACCAAGGAACCAAAGGTTTCTACCCAAGGCCATGTGGCAAAGGCTCTGGGTCTTGTCTATGTCATCCCACAACTGGAGGGAGAACAAGGTCAGCAGGTGAGTGTTGGTGCAGGATTTTGAATGTGCCCACACATCCAAGTTTTTGTGTTCAGTAACTGAAGATAGGGAAGAGACAGGAGATCTTGTCATGTCCCAGAGCAGTTATTTAAGACACCATACCAACACAACCATTTTTAAAGGCTGCATTGAAAAAATACAAAGATTAGGTACAGAAATGACAACTCTGCAACACGTTTGACAATCTAGCATTCCTTTAAGACTTTTAGCCTCAGTCTGATGTTTCCTTACTCTTTGAACCTTGTACCACTCTTGGCTCCAGAACACAATATTTTTGTACACAGAGGCATTGTTTGGCCAAGAGAAATCCTGCCTCAGTCACACCCAGTTTCTTCCAATTCGATGAATATGAAAGAATGAAAATAGGACATTGCAACAACCTTGCAGGAAACAGTATCATGGCTGATGAGTGACAAATACCGTGGGCACAGGAGCATGGGTGTGATTACACATAGGCCTGGAGTCTCCTCCATTCCTAGTGAGCAGCACTGGAGTCTGAATTGGGACATCAGGCTCTAGACTAGGTTATGTCATTTACAAGCTGTGTGACTTCAGGAAGGACCCACAAGCTCTCTGAAATCTTTCTTTTCTAGCTAAAATGAGCTCTTGAATATCTCTATCAATTCTAAATGTCTCTGACTCTAATTCCATCAAGTTTGTGTCATTCTCCTTCTCTTCGTGGAAAGAGCTCTGAAAGTATCCTTATTTCCTAATGGAATCATTAGGCCAAGTATATCAAGAGCAAAATTTTGCATGTCCTTTGGTTACTAAGAAGAGTAAAATCAATGGCATCTACTTAAGGTAACTGGATCCAGGACAAAGTTAAAAATTAGGATGGATCATTTTCTAACAGCCATTCAAAACCATACATGGTTAATTCAGAAACAAATATTCTGAATTCTAAATACATTAAAATTTTCAGGACACCCTGCCTGCACTGTTGGCATGGAAAACTAGCATGGATCTTCTGGGGAAGGAAGGAAAGACTGAAAGAGAGAGAGAGAAAGAAAAAGAAGGAAAGGAGGAAGAAAGGGAATGTAGGCTGAGAGAAAAAAAAATCAAACAGCTAAGCAGCTAAGCAGTAATCCCTCTAGGGAACTGAAGAATATTCAGAGTTTATTTGATTTTCTTGCAAAGCTTGGGTGAATTCTTGGAGAATACTTCTAATATAGCATTGGCAAGAAGTCTCTCTTACCAGCCTGCCACATTAACACACCATCCCCTCCCAAATGACATACGGCCAGTCACATGCAAAAGAAATACATAGAAGTGTCCATTCCGAGTGTTCCCTACAGCTGACCATATTGGTCAGTTATTGTTATAATTAGTCCATGTAACAAATGCTCCAAAATTCATTGGCTGAAAACAATCATTGTTATTACTCCTGCATCTATGGGGCAGCAGGGGTCTGGCTGATCTAGGCTGGGCTTGCTTCAGGGTGCTGGAGCAGGCGCTGCTTGACTGCAGATCATACTGTAGGTCATTTGGGGTGGTTCTGCCACACATACTTCTCAGCCTTCTTGCACCAGCAGTCTGGCAGAGGCATGTTCTTCCCTGTGGCAGAAGCATGAAGGTAAGTGAAAGAAAACAAGGCCACAGAATGGGCCATTTTACCACTTCCCATTGACTGAAGGGAGTCACATGGTGCACACGCACACTGTCACTTCGACCCACTTCCATTGTCTACAATGAGTCATGAGGATGAACACAAAATCCAAGAGTGAAAAATACATTCTGTTTAGTTTAGCAGAAGAAAGTTCATTTATTTATTAGTTGTACAAATTTATGGGGCACATGTGGAATTTTATCACATGCATAAATTGTGTCATGGTCCAGTCAGGGCTTTTAGAGTATCTATTCCACAAATAACATATATTGTACCCATTAACTAATTTCTCATTATCCATTAGCCTCCCATTCCCTTTGCCTTTTGAGTCTCCATTGTCTATCTGATCAAAATAATTCTGCAGTTGTTGAGTAGAATGTTCTGTAAATATCTGTTAGTTCCATTTGGTCCAAAGGCAAACTTAAGTCCAATGTCTCTGTTGACTTTCTGACCCGATGATCTGTCTAATGCCGTGCTAATGCTGTGGATGGGGTGTTGAAGCCTCCCACTAGCATTGTATTGCCGTCTGCCTCGCTCTTTAGGTCCAGAAGTATTTGTTTATTTGTTTTATGAATCTGGGTGCTCCAGTGCTGGCCATATATATATATGTGTGTGTGTGTGTGTGTGTATGTATATATATGTATGTGTATATATAAAAATATATATATATATTTGTTATATAGCTATAATCTCTTGCTGAAATGACCTTCTTTGTCTTTTTTTTTTTTTTTTAACCATTTTCGACCTAAAGCCTGTTTCATCTGATACAAGTATAGCTACTCCAGCAGAAGAAACTTTAATTCATATGACAAAAGCATGGATGAATGGATAAATGAAGAATCAGGACCACTGATGCCATTATTTTCTGAGGTTCATTATATCACTGAATCTTCTGGGATCCTTCTGCTCTGGTCCCAGATCAACCTTGATATCCTCGTTTATATCTTTCCCTGGATTCCAGCCATCCACCTAAGCCCCAAGTTACTGATTATTGGTCTGTTTCGGAAACTCAGGACTGTTTCCCCTGATCTGGTGCTATAGACAAGCATTCCTGGTGAGCTCAGTCTGACAACTCCCCACCCAGAGCGCTGGCATCTTCCCAGGAGCTCCCACCACTGAAGCAAGGCTTCTCCAGCCTCTCAGTGATAGGGAATGATTGATGGCAGCCATTCTGGGACAGAAATCAAAATGCAATAGGCGGAGAAGGGATTGATGCCACCTGCTCTCACTTATTGAATAGTAATTGCCAATCTTTTAGATGGGTTAACTTCATGTACTTTTCGTATCTTTTATGTTTCTATGGAGCTTTTTAACCTACCTTGGAGATTGTAAAAGGAGATTCTATTTCAGAAAGCAAAGTGAGGAGTTCAGGCCATCTGTCAGTACAGGCTTCAGCAAATAGTGTATTTGTGCACTGACTTTGCTTCACATCCACCTCCATTTGCCTCTGCTGTTTTGTCCTACGATCATGGTTAATGCTGAAAGAAAGAAGCGTGACTCCCATCAGTCATCAGCTCTTCTCAGATAAAGCAAGGTGAAATCAACTAGAGAATGAGTTCCACAATGCCAGTAAAATTTAAATAAAATCAAAGTAAACAGTATTTTTTATGGTTACTTTGCATTTTCTTTGATATTCGTAGCCAGTCTTCCTTTAGCAAGATAGAACTATCTCTCAGGCCCTTCTTCCCATCTTTGCCCTTTGGTTATTTTGCATTTAATACATTTCAGAAATTACTGCAACATATTCTCACATTTTGTTTATAGTGCTGTGCCTTGTTTTTCCACCATGTATATACAGTGAGATTTGAGGTAGAGAGGACAAATGTGGGTGTCAGTGAAGCCCCTCAATTATGTCTCCAATGGTCTGTGGGCCTGGTGTACTCTTTCAAAAGCAAGTACTGAAACGTCTTTTTGGATCAGACTGATTCATGCAGTTTTTAAGGGGTGCCTCAAGGTGGAACTGACTCAGTGGTGCTTTGCTCTCTAAAAACAGAACTAAAGCAATTCGAGCTCCAGAGCTTTCCATGGGACTAGATTGATGCTGGCCTGCAGCATACACCTTTGTCCAGCTCCTTTCCTTTCTTGTCCTGCTTCTGTTGCTCCTGTGAGAGCCTTCCCTCAGCAAACCATTGCCCAAGAGCACCCGTCTCGGGCTCTGCTGCTAGAAAAATTGTCCCAAGGCAGTTAGGTGTTATCTTCTTTGCTGATCAGAAAATAAGCAATCAGCTTAGGTAAATGGCTTTTCCACAGTCATACAAGTAGACAGTGGTAGAATAGGTCCTCTGCTTATACACCAAGTTCTGCTTTCAATCCTCCGCCATGCCTGTCACAATCCGTTACACGGGCTGCTCCCTGTAAGGCAGCCAGTGGCTCTGGGCTTAATCCAAGGAAGGTAGGTTCTGAGCAGGCCAGACCCCAATACATGTAGGGCCCAGACCAAGAGCACAAATGGAAACCCACATGCATGAGTCCAAATATTTTAAAATTATAAATAAAGCAAACAAATTACTAAATAAAATATATTCTACCTTCTCGCCTGGTTAAATATACCTTTACAAAAAACTGCAAAATCAAGGTTTAATTTAGAATTCTCAGATTCCTTGGAGTTCCACAACAAAAAGGATGGAGTGGGGCAAGCTGGCTCAGCTCCCCACCACTTCCCACACTGGCTCTGACCCTGTCCTGCAATGTGAAGGACTTGTGGACACACACTGACACTCTAAATGTTCACACCTGCCAAAGACAGCCATACCTTGGTCACACCTTCACGTGAGGATGCACACAAAAGTGGATATGGGCCACTGAGCCAAGAATTCTAGGGTTCTGGGTACCTGGAATGTGTGTACAGACTCCAGATGAGCAGGTCCCTTGGGCTCATGGATTTCATGACTTGTAGACTGGGACAGTCATAGCTGGAGGGTCCTCTACATCATGAATCCCGGGACAGGGCTTCCTTTGCCCCTGGCCAAGGTGATACTGCTCCTCTAGCTACATCCTCATGGCCAAGTCACCTTCCTTGGTGGTCAGTTTCCACATCTGTAAGCAAGGGCATCGGATTATACAAGCTCAAGGTCCTTTCTTGCCATGCGGGAATGTGATTCTGTTGCCTTGTCCAAACATAAGACTGGCCATTTAAGAAGAGCAATCATTCCCTAAACAAACTTGTATAAACAAAAGCAGTGGGGAAGGTCTTATAGTCAGTAAGTAGATGACTTAGAGGAAAGCCACCCAGCGGCGAACTGCCTGTGGAATCAGTCCAGCATCTTGGGGTGAGCACTGCTTCTTGTTTCCAAAGCACGTGTTTCATGTTGAGCAGCTGCTGCCCAACTGCTGTCCTGAGGAGGGAGCATGCGAGCATTTGGCTCCACTCCACGTGTCCTTGGATGGGATCAGAGCCGGTGATGTGGTTTGAAAGAGGAATGCTTGTTTTAAAACAGAACTAAAATGCAGTATTCTGGTAGAGAGCTGCACTTTAATATTAAAGGCATGCCCATCAATATTTCAAGTTAATACACTGATTAATATTTAAACCTGTTAATCCTTGAGTAACATTTTTATTTTCACAAAAGTTTCCCCAAAGTTGATGTATTTGCTTTACTAAAGTCGATCATACATGTCAGCAAAAAACCTTGCCAGTGTTACTGGGAAATTATGTGGGCAGGAGCATTAACCAGGGAGGATAATGTGGTGAGACTCTGAGCACTGGGACTGTTCTTGAAGTCCAGGAGCATGAATGTACAAGAGAGGAGTAGAAAGAACCAAGTGTGGCATGCAAGAGCCACTGATCTGTGGCTGCTGTGGTCATCTGTGGCCACTTATCAAATAAATGGCCTGAAGGTGGCCTGAGGAACACAGATGCCTGTACTCTAAATTAAGTGGATGATAACATTGCTTTACCCACTGCACAAAGTCCCAGCTGTGTCATGGATGAAGGAGCTACATGAGGGACAGCTTTATTGAACAGAAGACAGTGGAAAGGCATTTGGAATAATACAGTTCGATGGCATTCAAATCCCCCTCCAAAAAGTTGCCTCTAGGGCAGGGTCAAGGAACAGGGAGTATAGGGTGTCTGTGATGGAGGAGAGGGCATTAGAGTAGCCAATATGTCTGCAAGCAATGCCACTCCATTTGCATCAGTTTTAAATATTGGACATTCTGGAAGGGGACATTGTTCTGAAGAAAGAGCTTCCACTACTTGAAATGGAAGGTTGAAGTTCTCTGGCTTTTTTTTTTCAACTTTCTAACACAGCAATTGAATCTTATAGAAGGGAATAAATTGCCGGTTAGGTAGCAAGTAGTCGGTTAGAATGTCTGATCATGAGTGAAAAGGACTGAACCTAATTAGAGAGATTTTGTGCATTCCTATGTGTTTATAAGTGTGTATGTACAAAAGAATCACCCAGTGATCTTGTCCAGCATGGAGTGTTTCCTTCTGCAAGACTGTTTGTTCCTTAGCCTCTGCACAGAGATGCAGTAAAAATTGGAGGATATCATGGGCAACCGCATTAACAGTGCATTTTCGTTACCATTTGTATATAGGTGTCTTCAGAGACTCTGCAACCTGGACAGAGCTTAAGGAGGCCTCTGGTCCAACCTACTTCTGAACCACGGAAGACAAGGGGGAGTAGTCTTCTCCTTAATCACCCTCCAGGGCTGAGGAGCCACAGCTAAGGCCAGTGCTCACTGGACTCCTTTAGATTCAGGTACAGCTCATTTTACTGGGCTTCATTTTGTTGAGCTTCACTGACATTGCCTTTTTTGTTTGTTTTTTACAAACTGAAGGCTTGTGGCAGCGCCACATCAAGCAAGTATAAGCATATCCAAGTACATCCAAGCATATCCAAGTATTTCCACACTATTTATCAGCAGCAGGTGCCACTTCATATCTCTCTATCATATTTTGGTAATTATCATAATACTTCAAACTTTTTCATCATTCTTATACCTGTCACTGTAATCTGTGATCATTAATATTTGATGTTACTCTTATAATTGTTGTTGGGAACCACAAACCACACCCATGTGAGACAGCAAACTCACATCGTTAATGTTGGGAGTGTTCTTACTGCTTCACTGACTGGCCTTTTCCCCATCTCTCTCCCTCTGCTCAGGGCTACGAATTCCCTGAGACCCAATGACATTAAAATCAGGCCGAAGAATAACCCAACAACGGTCCCTAAGTGTTCAAGTGAGTTGAACTCTTCTCAAGGAAGAGTTGTACGTCTCTCACTTTAAATCAAAAACTAGAAATGGTTCTACGTAGTAAGGAAGGCAGGTTGAAAGCTGGGATTGGCCAAAAGCTAGGCCTCTTGCAGCAAATTAGCCACACTGTGAATGCAAAGGAAAGTTCTAGGAGGAAACTGAAAGTGCTACTCCAGGGAACACATAAATGGTAAGAAGCCAAAACAGTCGAATTGCTGACATGGAGAAAGTTTTAGTAGCCTGGATAGAAAATCAAACCAGCCACAACATTCCCTTAAGCCAGAGCTTAATCCTGAGCAAGACCCTAATTCTCCTCAATTCTATGAAGACTGAGAGAGGTAAGGAAGGTGCAGAAGAAAAGTTGGAAGCTAGCAGAAGTAAGTTCTTGAGGTTTAAGGAAGAAGTCACCTCCATAACATAAAAGTACAAGATGAAGCAGTAAGTGCTGATATAGAAGCTACAGAAGTTATCCAGAAGATCTAGCTTAGATAAATGACAAAGGTGGCTGCACTAAACAATAGATTTTCAATGTAGATGAAACAGCCTTCTCTGGCAAGAAAATACTATCTAGGACTTTCATAGCTAGAGAGGAGAAGTCAATGCCTAGCTTCAAAGCTTCAAAGAACAGGCTGACTTTCTTGTTAGAGGCTAATGCTGCTGGTGGCTTTAAGTTGAAGCCAATGCTCATTTACCATTCGGAAAAATCCTAAGGCCTTCAAGAATGATGCTAACTCTACTCCACCAAAGCTTTATAAATGAAACAACAAAGTCTAGGTGACAGCACATATGTTTACAGAATCACCTACTAAAAATTTGAAGTCCACTTTTGAGACCTCCTGCTCAGAAAAAAATAAAATTCCTTTCAAACTGTTACTGCCCATTGATCAGAGTCCCTGGTCACCCAAAAGCTTTGATGGAGATGCACAAGGAGATTAATGCTATTTCCTTGCCTGCTAACACAGCCTATTTTACAGTCAAAAACTGACTTCAACTTTCAAGTCTTACTATTTAAGAAATACATTTTGTGAGGCTATAGCTGCCATAGGTAGTGATTCTTTAGATGCATCTGGGCAAAGTAAGTTAAAAACCTTCTGGAAATGATTCATCATTTTAGATGCTATTCAGAACATTCATGACTCAGGGGAGGAGATCAAAATACCAACGTTCACAGGAGATTGGAAGAAGATGATTTCAAACTTCATGGATGACTTTGAGGGATTCAAGATTTCAGTGGAGCAAGTCACTGCAGATGTGCTGGGAATAATAAGAGAACTAGAATTAAAGATGGACTCTGAAAATGCACTCAATTGTTGCAATCTCATGATAAAACTTGAATGGATGAGGAGTTTCATTTTAGGAATGAGCAAATAATAGTTTCTTGAAATGCAAACTATTCCTGGTGAAGATGCTGTGAACATTGTTGAAATGACAACAAAGAATTCAGGACATTCCATAAACTCAGCTGATAAAGCAGTGACAGGGTTTGAGAGGATTAACTTTAATTTTGTAAGAAGTTCTACTGTAGGTAGATGCTATCAAAATGTTATCAAACAGCATCACATGCTACAGAGAAATCTTTTCTGAAAGGAGTCAACTGATGTGGCAAACTTCATTGTTGTCTTCTTTTAAGAAATTGTCACAGCCATCGCAACCTTCAGCAGCCACCACCCTGATGAGTCAGCAGCCATCAACACTGAGGCAAGACCCTCCCCCGGCAAAGACGATGGCTTGCTCAAGACCCAGATAATTGTTAGCAACCTTTCAGCAATAAAGTATTTTTAAATTAAGATATATACATTGTTGTTTTAGAAAAATGTGATTGCGCGCCATGTAGACTGCAGCGTAGTGTAAACATAACTTTTATATGCACTGAGAAACAAAAATAAATCCTGTGGGACTCTACTGCGGTGGCCTGGAACCCACTCGGCAGTACTGCTGAGGTGCTCCTGTCCGCGGCTGGAGCTCTGGTGCCCCCTGCTGCTGGAATTCATCAGGGTCGTTTCCTTGTTGAATGAAGGGTTAGGATTTCAGTCTTCGATTCCAGAACACTGAAGGCTTCAGGAAAAGCAAAATAAATGCACCCCTGATAAGCTGATCCCCATTGAGGGTAGGCTGGGATTATGATTGTCTTACTTTTTTGTGTTTTTCAGTATTTCGCAAATAAAGACAAGACAGGATAAAGATAGAAAGTAATTTCCAATGTTGCATTTGTATATGTGCTGGTTTTTCTGCACATATACATGTGTTGAAAGGACTTTGCACAAAGTTGCCCTCTGAGACCAGCTCAGTGCTGCATGCTTCTAGAACCAACCCTGCCTGGACACCTAGCGAGCACTGCCTGGTTTGGATTTGAGCACTCACAATTTCTTCTGCCCCAGTTGGGAGATTATAGGCTGTGCAGTTCATAGGAAAGTTTTGATTTCTGATACTTTAATTTTCCCTGAGTTTCAGGAAAATAAATGTGATGTGAATGAGTATAAACATATACCCTCATTGGCACAGTCAAAGAGATGAAACTCTTGCCCGAAGCTTGCCCCGTGTGTCAATATTCCATGACTTCAGTTGAATAACTGGATCTAAGAAACACACGATCTGCCATCATGTCAGCAGAAAACAAAATGCTAATATTTAGGCTTTCTCACCTCATCTCCTGCTTGCTAGAGATGGAGGAACTAGGGGTGGGGCAGGAAAACAAAGAATCAACATGTTATAAACTTGGCCATTTTTCTCTAATCACAATCTAGGCCCAAAGCAGACCCAGAGCACAGTTCCTTGCAGGAAGCATCATTGATGAGAAACTGGACTGTTGCTGAGCAGGGGTGAAAAGTCACAGGGTGGAGAAGTGAGGACGTTTCAGAATAAGGGAGCTTATTTTGCCTGGAAAAGAAAAACTTGAGAGGAGATCATTTTTCATTTTGACATTTCCCAGGGATATAGTACTGGCCTGGTATTGTTTCATTTCAGAGCTTGTCTAGAATGGAAAACAAACAAAATAAATGAACCAAAACAAAACAAAACAAAAAAATGAAAAGAAGGAAACCAAATAAACTCAGGCCCCAGAGAGAAGATCTGCACCAGGCCTGCAGCATGGTCAGTCTCTGGCCTCCCGCCCCTGCTTCCGTGAGGCTGCCTGCAGGTCCAGTTGATCGGCCTTGGTGCCAAGAACATCCAAAAGAACACTCCAAGGCAGTGTTCTCAAGTTGATCCATCAGGGTAAACAAAGTAATAAAACATCTGTTTTCATTTTTATCTCAACCTTTTAAATATTTTATTGTAAGGCATATATCACAAGGTATTTGAGTACAAGGTATGCAGGGTACAGGAGTTTGTGGCCATCATTCAGAAAGCACTGAGTTGACACATGCAGTCTGTTTCATCATAGCGGATGTGATCAAACAGATTTGAGTCCTTGGTTTGGATGATCACCTATGACAAAGATTCTCTGCTTGACCAAACTCTAGTCAGGCTTCTGAGCCTTCTCCTAGGGCCGTCGTACACTTCCCTGTAACATCCGTTTTAGCAATCCCTGCTTTGTCAGTTTAGCAAGGACTCCCGCCCCTGATATCTGATCCCCCTCGGTGACACCTGATCAGGCTCCCCGTGCTCCACCATCCCCCATGATGTCCAATCACCCTGGCCTGCCTTCAGCAGGAATCCGGTGAGGTGGTTTAGCCAGAATCCCCGTGCCCCTGAAGTAACCTCTTAGTAATTGCCCATCCACTGACCCCTGCCCCTAGTCCTTGGCTATAAATTTCTACTTGCCCATGCTGTCTCTCTCCCTCGCTGCAAGACCCTTTGCTATTATCCCTGTGCCTGCCATGACAGCTCCTTACTGTGCTTTAACAAATGCTGTTGGATATTTTTTTCTTTAACACCTGGAAAGTTGTGTGTGGTTTCCAGGGTTTCTCCAGTAGCCTGGAGCCATTTGGAATCAGGAGAGTATAAGGTTGCCTCTACTAGGCCTGGCAACAGAGACTTAAATATAAAAAAGATGGAGGGATTAGAATGCCCCAGGAGGCAGGATTACTGCAGGGCATAGGGCCTGGCCTGCGATGGGCAGGAAGAATCATGGTAATCAACACATCGGTTGAGCAAATATGATTCTCCACCACTAATCCTTCATGCCATCATCTTACAAATGAAAAAGCAGTGAATATCAGTAGGAGAGCACTTGGCCATTCATGATTGGACTGAGCAGGAATGCAAAGTCAAGTCAATCTGCCTTTGCAACTTTCCCAAGTGCTTTTGGTACCCACTGCCTCATCACTGTCTCCTCCTGGCCCCTGGTGCCTCAGCGCCTGGCCTCCCAAGAGTGTGCTTCATATAACTGGCTTTTGACCCAAGGCCCAGTGTCCTCAAGGAGTCATTCTCCTGGGAAGCGGAAGCTGGGAGAGAACGTCCCTGAGGCCACAGCATGGCCCTCCATGAAAAGGTTGGCTGCTGTTCTCAGTCTGAAGCCTCTAACCTTTTCCATCACAAGCTCACTCAGCCCTGGCAGGAGGCTGCACCTGGCATTTGAGAATGAAAGGGAAATAAATGGGGCCATGTGCAAGCACACACACACCAGAAGGAAGCAAGCCTCCCAGGGTGGAGGGAGCCTTTTTGTTGTGAGACAGTAGGGATGGAAGGCTATTTCAGTCTATTTCCTTAACCTGCTGCCATGGACTCACTCCTCTGAAGTCTCCAGCCCACTCCTACATGGATAGGTCATCATGAAGGAATGGCCCTGTGTAGCACTCATCAATCCTCAAGACCCCCTCCAATGGCTCATTCCCAGACCTCTCCAGGCGCTTATACCAGCGTCCATTCCCAGAGCACATGGGCCGCCCTCTGTTCTTCCACACATGGTGGCTGCAGCGTGTTTCTCACTAGCTCTGTTTATCACAATGGCGGGAGCATGGTCTTGTTCATCTTCTTACCATCTGGGCCTTTCACAATGTGTGGCACAAGATATCCAGGTCCTCAGCCCACATCTGGGGAATGAATGAATTATCCACACATAAGCTCAGAAAATTACTCTAAAATGTTTAGAATAATGAGAGAAAGAGCAGCCATGAGGTCAGTGCAAGTTCCAAGTGGGGTGGTCACCAGGACGGAAAGTCCCAAAGCAATGAGGCTGAGGAAGGGCAGAGCCCTGGTGAAGCTAGAGGGACAAATTTTCACAGCACTTCCCATGCTCCTGCATGTGGCAGTGGAAAAATGTGGGGTGTCCTGACTTTCCTCTTCACAAAGTAACTCACAATCATGCTGCTTTTCCTGATGCATACCTCGTTTGGGGTTCTAATTTTTTGTGGAGTGTAAGATGTATTTTCTGCATTCTTGCACAATACAGGAAAGTGCAAAATCCAGAGTGAGCCTGATGTGAACAAAGTGAATGCATTCAGGTTACGCCAGAGGGATAAAGAAAAAAAAAATGATATCAGCTGCTCCAAGCCCCTTTGTGTCCCTTCCAGGCACTGCACCTCCAAGGGGTATCCTCACTTCTCTCCCCAGTGATTAATTTCACAGTTAATCTTCAAGTTCTATGAACATGGGACTATGCAAATGTGCTCTCTTGTGTTTGGCTTCTTTAGTCCAATAATATGTCTACGATCCGTGCATTTTGTGTCATGTGAATGTTGATTCTTCATTCTCATGCTGTCTAGTATTCACTGGCAAATATATTATTGGCAATTCATTAATTCTCCTATGATGGAGCATTGGGGGTTTTCCATGTTCAGATATTTACAGTCTTCTAGGCACATGCAATTGCTAGATTATACATGCAAATTGCTAGATTATACATGCTAGATTATAGATGCAAATTGCTAGTTTATACATTTCAGCTTCATAGACACTGCCAAACATTTAGCAAGGTGTGATACCCTTGTTAATTAACCTTAGAGAAATGTCAATCGATCATACAGAAAGATACCCTTTCTCTGGGACTGCATAAGAATGCCATTGCTCCATATTTTTGCCAGTCCTTGGTATTTTCCATCGTTTTCATTTTAGCCATTCTAATGATTTTTTACATTAAACTTTATTTTGAAATAATTATAGGTCCACGTGCAATGTAAGAAATAACACAGAGAGATCCTGTGTGTCCTTTACTTAATTTCACTTAAAAGTAGCATCTTGCAAAATGATAGTACAATATTACACGAGGATATTGACGTTGATGCGGTCAGGATGCAAGGAATTTGCGTCACCCAGGGACCCCTAATGGGGCCTTTTTTTATAGCCACATCTACTTCCTTCCATCCTTAGTCTCTCCTCAACCTTTCACAACCACAATCTGTCATCCATTTCTATAATTTTGTCATTTCAAGAATGTTAAGTAAATAAAACCATACAATATGTAATACTTTAGAATTTGTTTTTCTTTTTCACTCAGTATAACTCTCTGAATATTCATCCAGGTTGTTTCTGCTGGTTACAAATTCTGTTAGTTTACTCTCATCTGAAAATCTTAATGTTTCCTTCACTTTTTAAGAATATATTAATTGGTATAGGATTATTGGTTTATAATTATTTCCTTTAAGCACCTAAAAAATGTGCTACTTCATTCTGGCCTCTATGATTTCTGATGAGAAATATACTGTAATTCCAATTGTTTCTCTCTTGCTGCTTTAAAGATTTTTCTTTGTCTTCAGTTTTCACATTAAATTTGTTGTGTCTTAATGCAGGTTTTTGGTTTATGCTGCTTTGAGGTTCACTCAACTTCTTGAATTTGTAGTTGTATGACTTTTGCCAAATTTGGGAAATTTTGATCATTATTTCTTAGAGTAATTTTTCAGCCTTCCTTTTTCTGCTTTCCTTCTAAGAGATTGATGATATCAAAGGTAGCTCTTTTATTGCTTTAGTTTCACAAGCTTTGGAGGTTATGGTTTTTGTTTGTTTATTTGTTTTTTGTTGTTGTTGTTTGTTTTTGTCTATTTTCTCTCTGTTGTTTGGATTGAGTAATTTCTTTTGTTCTGCTATCCCATTATCTGACTCTTTCCTCTGTCCTTTCTATTATGCTGCTAAGCCTATTTACTGAGCTTTTTACATTTTTGTATTTCTTAGTTCTAAAATTGTATTTGGTTCTTTAGTTTCTTTGCTGAGACCTTCTTTCTTTTGCTTCAAGCATGTTTATTAATACTGGTTGAAGCATTTTTTTAAATCGCTGCTTTAAAATTTTGGTCAGATAATTCTAATGGCTCTGTCATCTTGGTGTTGGGATCTATTGATTGCATTTTCATTTATCTTATGATCTTTTACGTCACAGTATGACGTATGATTTTATTTGAAACTTGAACATTTTGTTCCTATGTTATGAGCCTCCAGATTTTATTTAAATATTCTGGTTTAGATGGCTTTCTCTGAAGTCATTCCTGCAAAGAAAGGGTTGTGCTTCTACATCCCTGCTGGGGGAGAGTTGAGATCCAGGCTCCACATTGGCACTGTAGCGAGTTGGGGGTGGTTATTGCCTAGCAGGGATGAAAGCTTCCGACCCCATCCTAGTGGCAGGGGGTGGGATGGGGGTCCTTCAGTCTGTCAAGGGTGGAAGTCTAGGCTCTCCACACAGCTTATCTTTGCATGGGTGGGGCTGGGGCCTCAGCACTTCTGTGATGTTTGGATGGAGTAGAATGGTTACTGTCTTGGAAGGTTGTTCCTTTTCTAGATCTTTGGCTAGAGAGAATAAGCTTTATGAAAAATGTTTAATTGTGGTAAAATACATATAACATAAAATTTAACATATTAATCACTTTCATGTGTACTATTTAGTAGTGTTAAGTGTATTTACACTTTTGTACAACCAATCTCTAGAACTTGCAAACATCTTACAAGCCTGGAACTCCATTCCCATTACACGATTATCCATTTGTTCATCCCTACAGCAAGCCCATGATGACTACCCTTCCGCTTTCTATTCCTATGAATTTTAGTATTTTAGGCACTTTGACAATATAGTATTTGTCTTTTTGTGACTGACTTATTTCATTCAGCATAATATCCTCAAGATTCATTTATGTTGTAGCACGTGCTAGACTTTCATTTTTAAGACCGAATAATGTTCCATTGTGCTTTTATGTCACATCTTACTTATTCATTCATCTGTTATTGGACAGAAGACAGATTTTTGTTGGCTTTTTCCTTGACTGTGCTGATTGGCATTTCTGGGTTGCTAACTTCTTCACCTCCAAGTCTGTAATATGTAAGGCAAAAGGAAAACCAAGGGAACTTGCTGCCGTATAATTTTTTGGGTCCTGAGATCCTTAATCGGTTTGTCTTATTCTCTCCAACTCTCTAAGTCTTCTTATGTTTGTCTCATTCATAATTTCCAAAGTTTTAGCTGTATTTGTTGAAAGAAATAGGGCCGAGTATATCTGTTCTGTTTTCTGGGAAGTAGAAGTTCTGCAGTTGATTTTTATGTTAGTTCGTAATGAGTGTGCTACTCTTTTTGAAAATGTTTTACAATATCCTAACAATTGATTTTTTAACTAAATCAGACAAGACCTTTTTTAATTTAAAGTGCGTACAATTTTGCTTTTTGGCAATTGAGCTCTTAATAGTTCCACAGTTCTTATTTTGAGGATATTAGATTTGTTTTTAAAGGAATTATAGCAAAAGGGCTATATCTTTCCTCTATTTATAAACCTTGGTTTCTCCTGTTATTACCAACTATCTGCTGAGTGTTTCATAGCCCTTATGTGTGTTGAATTTGAAACCACAGACACAAATCTGTTACTGGACTGTGGCTTGCAGAATGACTGGAGATAAATTCTTTCAAGAGTCTCCTAGATTGCTTACAGCTATAACTTTTATTGACTTTTGAACACTTCATAAAATTTAAATTTACTGAGGAAACAATTTGTTAGAGATCTTTAGAAAAATAACAGAGGTAGGGTCTCATATTTCTCCACCAACCTGCAAAGCCTCTGGATGAGCAATGGAAGTGGGATTGATATATTTTTGAGGGGTCAGTGAAATTTACTCTAAGTGAAAAATCTTCTATTTGAAGGATAGTATGTATAAATAAATCTTGAATTTATAGGTTCTTTCCATAAAAATCGTGTAAGTTTTTTTTTTTTTAAAAAAACCCTCTGCTCTGAAAAATATAATCCATAAGGATGCTGTAAAACAGTTTGAGGCATTACTGAACCACAACGATTTGCCTATCTTCTTGAATAGAATGTTATGATAGAACTACAAGGCAACAGACATTGCAACAGCTCAAATGAACAAGTGTCTGGCTCCAGGGGAAAGATGAAAATAAAACTAAATCATAAAAGCTTTTTCTTGCTTCATTTCTTCTTCTAAAATTTTAAAAATCAGAAATAAAAAATTCAGAGTGGCTTAACTTTTATTCCTGCAGTACTAATGTGAAAGGCAGAAGCTTCTAGGAGTCCAGGCACCTGATTTTGAGTGCGGCGTCACTTCTCAGCACAGAATTTAATACTCATTTCAGAGAATTTAATACTCATCTTAAAACACGATGTCCTTGAACAACGAGGCCTGGTGATAGGGAATAGGTGTAAATCCCAATGCTTTGGTGTATGGAGTTCATGTTAGAACCTTTTATGATTTGCGGAATCATTGCTAAGTGTCCTTGATACATCCTACCTGAATGACTGCAGTCTCAAGCTAAGACCTCAGGAACTCAAATGAATCACTTCAACCCACTGGTTGGTTATCTCTTGCTGAATAAGAAACTGCACCCACACTTATAGCATATAACGACCATTTTACTATACCTCACAGTTTTGTGGATCAGGAATTCAGGCAAGTCTCAGCCAAAAGACTCTTTTCCTCCACATGGAGTGACTGGAGCACTTGGGGTACTCAGCTCATCAGGCAGTTGATCTGAAGGGTGCAGGTCAGGTTTATTCACATGCCCAGCTGCTTGGTACACATGTTAGGAGGCCCCTTTCTTCCTCCAGGTAACCCCAGGGCCTCTTCTCCTTTCCTCTGAAGCAGAAAGGTTGGACTTCTTCTATGAAAACTAAAGCATCCAAGAGCAAGCATCCTGGAAGACTCAAGTGGAAGTTGCAAGGCTTCTCATGACCTACCCACAGAACTCCAGAACATATTCTCTTTTGCACACAGGCATTCAAGTGGTCAAGCAAGTCACCAAAACCAGCCCATTTTCAAGTGTATGGGAATTGAACCTCACCCTTCAATGAGGTAAGTGGCAGAAAACGGGTGCCATCTTTAATGACATAGTCTCATTTTTTGCCGTCACAGGTAGCATAGTAATCCTGAATTTTTAAAAATTAAATCCGCACTAGTAAAGATTCCAGCATGAAACAGCAAATAAACATATTCTGTATTCTTGGTAAGATTCAGAAACTTTCAAATATTTGAATAATAAAGGTATTTATGGAGCAGACACCCCAAGGCAGGCTGATATGAGGCATCCTTCCTCCAAGTCTTACATGCAAAACATCTAAGAAATGCTGCCCACACTGCTGGGGAGGAGACTGGGCTGCAGGTGCCACCACTACACCTGAACCAGTCGTAGCTCCTGCTACTGGCTGATGTTTATTATATATTGACTGCAAAATGGCTGCTATGAAAACCATGACACCCGACTCAGTGCTAAGTACCTCATCTGTCTCTTAAAGTCTCCATAGCACCACTGTTGGGTTGATCAAGTTCTGGGGATGACTCTTTTCCAGGCTTGGACACAACTGCCTTCTCAGTCTGTCCTCATGTGTTGAAGAGAGCCCTGATGTCGCTTTCTGTTTCCATAATACCACTGATGCCATCATGGGACTTTGCCATCATTATGTCATCTACTACTAATTAATATCTTAACGTCTTCCTTAAGTTGCCACCGCCTAACACCATTATGTTGGAGGTTAGGGTTTCAACAGACAAATTTAAGGGGAACAGAAACATTCAGTTCATCTGGTAATATGTCTTGTTAAGTGTCTCTTATCCCTTGAGGTGGCCATCAATGAATATTGATTGAATGAATAAATGAATGAATGAAACAAAGCATCTACTAAAAGTAATTGACAATATCCAAATTGCAGTACTGATGGCCAATTGAGATAGGTGGTATGGCAGCTGAACCCCTAAATTTGCCTCGAGCTTGATATGTGACCCCAGGCCAACTGTGTGTGTGACCCCGAACACAGCTATTCCACCTATAAAGGAGCAGATCTCCTTGAGGAGATCTGTTTCTTAAGTGTCATTTAGTGCCTGTGTGGTGCGGGCTAAGGAAACACAAAGACCTTGGAGAAGTGCTCATTTTAAGGAACATTTCACAGCTTTTGTTATTTCGAAGGGAGACCCTGAACTTGTCTTCAGATCACGTATATAATCTAGGCAAGATAGAAAGTCCTGCTTTCCTAGAGCCCCTGATGCCCAGTAGAGTTTCAGAGACTACTCAGTCACACCATTTGAACATTTTATGGAGCTTTAACAAAATCCAATTTTATTATTAACAAAAGTTTGATTTTAGTAGCTATCTATTTTAAAAATGTCAATGGTATTCTAAAGGAAATGGGAGCAGAATTTGTCTTCCCTGAAATTGAATTATTGTTTAATAGATAAACCTTTATTGATGCTGCAGCCTCTGAGGAAGCACAAGGTTTATGAGGCCTGGATGGTGACGATGAGCTCAAAGACAGAAGGGATGAACAAGGACAAGGACAGATTTGCTGTTTGGCAACTAACGCTGAGACTAGGGAATACAAATGGCCCAGGAATCAAAGTTTCTGCTGAGGCCTTCTTGTAAGGATTGCAGCCATAACTCAGCATGGTTTGGAGCTAGGGAGAATGTATCATAGAATCTGGTGACCAGAGCATATGTGCCTTTTGCACCTTACAAACACAACCCCGCAAAGGTTTTAGGAGAGTCAGGACCATGATAGAAATTTGCAATCAGAAGGAGACTGATATGCAAAGAGATCCCAGTTGTTGGGATCTGTGACACATGCATGTCTGCCTGACACTAGCCTCAAATTGAGTTGGCGTTCACGGGTAACTTCCTGGACATTCAGGCCCCTTCTGGGCCAGTCAGAAGAGCAGCCTTTCTGAGGTCAGCATTCACTCTCCCACTCATGTTCAGCCTGTCCATAACGGATTGGAGGTACATAATCATGTGCGTTGAAGATGAGACCCTCCTTTATGTCTAGTAATTCGCTCCTTCCAAGCCAGAGGTCTTTTCATGTCCTCCTGTCTGTGCTGGATATGATCTATGCATGCAATGCCAGTATTGACTGATAACATTAGCAGAGCCTGCCATATAGTAAGTGCTCAGTACATTTAATTGGGATGTGCCAGTAAATGGGAACAGGGATATCTGTGTTCATTATAAACTTAGGTAAAAAAATAACAATAATAAATTAAACAATAATTGTAACCAATATACAGCTAAATGGTTTCATTTCACCCAGTGTTTTGTTGCAAATAAGTGACTTAAATTGAAAAAGAAGAGAGGACAGAATAATTTAAACTGAAAAGTAAAATATAATACTTGGAAGATTGTTCTGTCAGGAGTGAGACTCTAAAACTAAATTTTTAATGGCCAATGTAAAAATTTAATATACTGCATGTACCTCTGGAGGAATGATATATTTAATTAAAGTCAGACAGCCAAGACAACATTCACTATAGAGACACACATCTCTCCAAATGGAAGTATGCCTTTGCAACAAGATTTCTACTGTTTATTGTTTAAGGATTTTTCCATTTCATTTTTAATAATATATCTTTTAAATATATTTTACTGTTTTCTCTAGCACTTCTGTTGTTAGAAATGTCAGAGATTGCTGAAATACATAATGAAAAAAGACATTAATCTATAATTCTAGCATCTTGTTCTAACCACAATTAACATCTTTTTCTTTCTATTCTATTTCTGTATCTATTCATGTACATTCCCTTTCTAAGACTGGAAGAATGTATGTATTGTCTTACACATAAACCAACAACATCACTGGCTTTTGCTGTGATTATTTTTCTGTTGGTGAAGTATGTATTTATTCTATTAGATACCAAAGTAGTTCAAGGTGGATAATTTGTCCTGAGATGCCTGGACTGGACTGACCAGCTGGCACAGGCCAAGCTCTGGTGACCGTTTATGTCATCAACAACTATTTAGGCATGTGCTCCACGAGGTAACATCAGGGATAGACATTAATATAAAATCTGGCATCTGCTGTTAAAGGGCTGCTGGGTCAACAGGAAAACACTGGCTACAATATGAGTATTTTATTCTAATATGATCAATGCAGAAATAGAAATATGTCCTAAGTAACAAAGAGATAGGAGGAGAGATCATTTACTGCCCTTAGTACAGTTAGAGCATCCTGGCTAAATTACATTAATTGTCTATAATTAAAAGAAATAATTATTCCAAAAAAGTTCAAGCTGGAAAACAAATGATCCTTAGATTAAATGAAAAAAAAAAAAAAAAAAAGGGCAGGGCCAAGCGTGGTGGCTCATGCCTATAATCCCAGCACTTTGAAAGGGTGAGGCAGGCAGATCACTTGAGATCCGAAGTTCAAGACTAGCCTGAACAAGATAGTGAAAACCCATCTCTACTCAAAATGCAAAAAATAGCTGGGTGTTGTGTTGTGTGCCTGTAATCTCAGCTACTCAGGAGGCTGAAGCAGGAGAATCACTTGAACCTGGGAGGCGGAGGTTTCAGTAAGCCAATACTGCGCCATTGCACTCCAGCCAGGATGACAGAGTGACAATCCATCTCAAAAAAAGAAAAATAAAAAATAAGGCAAAGAGAGATTGAATGTTAGACACCACCCAAGACAAGGTTAATATCCCAAGGACACACGTAAATGCCTGTCCACCGGCTGCAGATCAGCCACACTGAGGTTCTGCTTTGGGTCAGTCAGTACAATATGACTGGTTACATTATTACACGCTCTTATATTGTATGCATAAACCAGCTGCTCTAGAGAAATGCAATTTTTTCCTGCCCACTGAATAGGGGCCAATTGGGATCATGTACTATAATATAAAAATCATCCCATGTTCAACCTACACCAAAAATCTCAACTCATGCCAGGATTTGAATTGTATTATTGCTACCAGAAATTGCCTGAAAATTGAAATGCAAATTGACACTGAATTTTTTTTTAATTTAAACTGTCACTTCAAGGATTGACTTTGCCCGTTAAAGCTCTTCAGAACTTGAAGATGTTCTTTGGCCAAGGAGAATGGCTTCAGGTGTCCCCTTGAGGCTTCTCAAGTAGTCCCTTGTGCCTGTGCTTCAGAATTCCACAGGACTGAATAGACTTAGAGGACCTGTGTTGGCATCTGCCCTTGGTGACTGTTCCCAGACTGACCTTTGTTGGAATCTGGGCTCTGAGAGTTCCAACATAAGGCAGCCCCCTCCTAGTACTGCCTTGGTATCAAGTAGTCTTGGTGCCCCACTCAGATCCCCATGGAAGCCTTGAAAGTTCTGTACACCCATCCCCCAGGTTCCTTGTGCAGCAAATAATGGCTCACACCAGTGCCTTTCTCCAGAGGACTGCCTGTGAGCTGGTGGAGCTGCCTGGAGGTTCACAGAAGTATGGAATCCCTAACCTGTGGCTTCAAGATGAGCCAGACACACCCTGGAATATACATTGTAATATACTCGTCGTTTCAGGCTGAAGCTGGGTCTCCACTCAAAACTGCACTCTTTCTCTATTAGGCGTTATCCCATGAACAACCAGTTTCTCCTGGGAGTACGTCCTTAATAAACCACTCGCAGCTGGACTCTTGGCTCAGGTTGGGCTGGTGGAATAATTCTAGGTCTGCTTCATCAGGTTCACCCCTGACAGAGCCCATTTCTAAGGTTCTCCTAAAATCCTGTGCCTCCCCCACCCTTCTGCCTCCCTTGTTCAATTTCTTCATCCTTTGCTCTCATGAAGAGAACGAATTTTTTTCTGGAAAGCCTGATCTCCTAACTCAACAGTTCACAGACAAGGCATTGACATATGAAGCTATTTCTTTATTGCTAGTTTTCATTTGAATCTTATCAATATATCACATAATTTTAGAGCTGAAAGTAAGCTAAATAATAATAAAACAATGAAACATTTACAAGTGTTAAGTGTCTGCTACATGCAAGACATTTACCTAGTTGAACAAATTCAAGTAATATTCTACAGATCCCCATTCCTGCAAGACAACACCCCAGGGAGCTGAGAATATGACAATAAGAAGAAGGAAATGCAGCTTCTGTCTTTATCCAGCTTGCCATGCTGCAAGTCGCTCACCTATGCTACAACTCATCTGTATGGTAACTTTGAAGAGCAGTTGTTACCTCCTTCATTTTGCAAATGAGGAAACAGTCTTCCCAAGATTACTTTCCTGGTGGTCATTTATTCAGAAGGCACCCTCAGGTCTGGTGGCTCTCAGAGCTCACCATCTCCCACCATGCCTTTTGCATCTCATATTTACTCACAGCCCCTCTGAGACTTTCCCCTGTCCCAGTCCACCATCGCTGCCCACTGCTCTCAGGCAGGTGAGGAGAAATGATCCTCAGAGCAGGGTTGTGTCCTGGGCAGAGAGGGGGTGCTCAGGCTTCTGTGCTATCTCAGTCCTGACCCGTGGGAACATGAAGACTTGCTTCCGAAAAGACCTGTTTTGTGTCATGTCTCCTCAAGAAAATTATAAATTTTGGAAGATGAGGGAAAAGTTTTATTTCTTTTGTTTCTTCCTCAGTCCTATAAATGTAATAAGCACTTAAATGTAAGTTAGCTGTGGTAGTGAATGAATGAAAGCATCTGTTATTGGCTCCATTGGTCTTTGATAGAAAGTGAACTGCAAACAAAGAGAGGACTCATTAAGACATCAAACATCTGTCATCAGAAATCCATCTTGTGTTTCCTTTATGAATGATCCAATATAACCATGGGGGAAACTGAGGCAGCTGAGAACATCCTTGTCATGTGATGGTGTCCCTAGACCATGCTCTAACTGCAATAAACTGATCTCAGCAGGAGGAGATCAGCCAGAAGTTTCCTGAACCTGCTAGCCCAAGAAGCACCTTACCTACACTAGTGCAAATGTTCCCTCTGTGACCCCTCCTGGAGTACTCTAATTGAGCCTGAGGTCGCATCAGCTCCCTGCTGGGACCCTGACACGCTCCACTGGTTGCATCTGCATTTGGTGCCCGGGGTGTTCCCACCCTAACTTCATTACTATTTAATTAATTGTGGGTTTAAAGGATGTTGTGGGTTTAAAGGAAGATTCCTCTCCCCGCAGGGCCTCCCCTGGTCACAGAGAAGGGCTAGGAACTCACACTCTAGAAACTTTAGTTGCCCCATTTCTGAGACCACCCACCCCAAGTAGCAGGCTTCCATGTTGAACCTTGTGTGGATTAGGTGTTCCTTAGCCCATACCTGTAATTGATGATACTAATCCAAAGGAGAAAATGAAATGATGTGCATTTATAGCTGAGAAAACTGAGGCACAAGCCATACAATTAACCCAAGATACACCAGTATTGTGTAGCAAAGCCAGGTTTTGAAGATAAATTGTCCCAGAGACTAAGGCAGTGAGTAAGCACAGAGGGTGAACCCACACAAATTCCCTCTAGTGAGCCACCATGCACATGAAGCACTTACTGTATGTCTAGGACCCAATGATGGATTTAAAATTATAACATGCACTGTCTTGCCCTGTCCTGTTCTCAGGAATTCTACATACTTATTAGGAATTAAAGATGTGCGTATATTAGCAAATTCCACAAACATATTTACAATTGATAGCATGAAGAGATGATTGTTTGGTTATAGAAAGAGAACATTGTGAGTGAGAAGCTTTATTCAACAGAATAAAATTTCTTTAACAGCCACTTACAGTCTGTCAGATATTTCAATAATCAATTTTGACGTGGGAAAAAAAATATTTTGAACCATAAACCTTAGAATATTATTCAAAAAGTAATGAGAATTTGAGACCCTAAGTAAATCCAGATTGCATTTTTGGGGTTTGTTATGTGGTCCTTTAGCTTAGAACCTCTTTAGAAAATCACAATGGGGCTGGGCATGGTGGCTCACGCTTGTGATTCTAGCACTTTGGGAGGCCAAGGCAGGAGGAATGCTTGAGTCCAGGAGTTCGAGACCACCCTGGGAAACACAGCGAGACCCCTGTCTCCACCCAAAATTGAAAAACTAGCCGGTTGTAATGGCACATGCTTGTAGTCCCAGCTACTTGGGAGGCTGAGGTGAGAGGATCGCTTGAGCCAGGAGTTCCAGGTTGCAATGAGATGTGATCACACCACTGCAGTCCAACCTGGGTGACAGAGTGAGATCCTGTCTCAAACAAACAAACAAAAAAAGAAATAAATAAAATTACGATGTTGAATGAAGTGGTTGAGTCAACTCCTGTGCTGAGTCTATGCAAAACAAACATCTCACAGGACAACTCATGTCCCAACCATTGGACATTCTCAACATCTCCCCCACTCTGGCATTATTCAAATTAACACATCTCTTTCCTAGCTTTCATGACCAATTGAGTAAATAAAACATCCCCAGAGGGTCCCAGAAGTTGTGAAGCTATAGAAGTGAAAACACATTAGACCAGTATTCACTGCCCGAAATGTCTCAAAGGCAAGGGCAGATGGCCACCAAGGAAGGAGGCGCTTTGTTTGTTGTTTTAAAAACTAATCATCTCCATGGCAATAATGCTGTTGGCAAATGTTCTCTTTCACAATTCCATATTTAAGAATATTACTTTGGAAGTTATAAATTGCCAGTTATTATTTGATTATCTCAGCTTGGAGTTTGCTACATAATGACTTCCTCAGTAGGATGCCGAGCTGCTAATTCATAATCTCCTTCTGAAAAAGCTTTTCAGGAAATTTGTAACAAATCCATTAAATTAAAATGAATTTGTGCTATATTGAGAAGTAACTGAACCATACGGGGCCAATCCAAATGATATTCTTTCTTTTTCTTTTTTCCAACCCAAAGAACATCCATTCCATTTACTTCTCTTGAGTGAGGAGGCATGTGCTGTTTTTAAGGGTCAGGATCTTCATGATTCCTGCAGAGGGAAATCAAATGTCATCATGAGATCCATTTAAAAGTTTTCTCTCCTGTGAGATATGGGTCCAATTACAGTGTGTCATGCTTTGTATAGAGTGCAAGCTGCAAATACTTCAAAAGTGCATTTATGATTTACAGTTGCCACTCTAAAGGGCAGCAGTTTGCAACCCTTGCTGTACCTGGGGAGGTGTTAAAAACCTGGATGTGCAGGTCACACTCCAGAGCAATTAAATTAGAGCCTCTAGTGGGGAGCCCAGGCATCAGTATTTTAAGAGCTCATCAGATGCTTCAGATGTGCAATGAGGGGCAGTGGTTTCCACATTTGAGTGACTGCATCCATGTTACATGGAGCACTTGGTAAAATACAGACTGCTGCCCCCTCAGACCTTGTTTCTGATTGAGTGGGGTTTGGATGGAGCTGAGAACCTGCTGCTTGTCTGGGGATCACACTCCATAGAGGAAAGACCTGAGGCCCATTCAGAAAACCCAGATCCAAATCCCAGTAGCTAAAAACACATGAGACTCATTTTCAACATCTGCAGAATGGGGCAAAGTAATTAATCCTTCCAATCCTTCTGAGAGAATTAATTGTAAATAAGGTTGGTGAACACTCTTGATAAAACTTAAGGTTTGCAATATTTGGGTTCTTTTAGGTTACAATGAATTAAAATCTCTTAATGGATAATGTTCAAAAAAGTAAAGATCATGGCTTTAATGAAAATAAAAATGTGCCCATGATTTTATTTATTAACTAATGATCTAAGACACAAAAACGGGTTCAAGGAACTATTAGGCTACCAAGAAACTGAAATGATTTGTTAATAGATGCAAAACTGGGTAATATTTTAGGCACTCAAATGTAATGTTTGGGAAAAAATTGAAAGTTTCAATTATCCTTCCTACAGCCCAGAAATTAATTCCACCTCGTGAAGGGAAAAATATTAGCACTGCCCTGAAAGGAACTGCTTGCATCACAATGGACACAAAACATCTGCATCACAATGGACACCAAACATCACTCTTAGCCCTCCAGAAGGGGATTTCTTTTTTCATTTTGTCTTTGTTTTTGTTTTTGTTCTGAGACAGAGTTTCACTCTTGTTGCCCAGGCTGGAGTGCAATGGCGCAAGCTCAGCTCACTGCAACCTCCACCTCCCAGGTTCAGGCGATTCTCCTGCCTCAGCCTCAGAAGTAGCTGTGATTACATGCGCCTGCCACCATGGCTGGCTAATTTTTTAATTTAATTATTATTATTTTTTTTTTGTATTTTTACAATACAAAACGGGGTTTCACCATGTTGGCCAGGCTGTTCTGGAACTCCTGGCCTCAGATGATCCACCAGAAGAGTACTTCTATTTCTAGGAAATGCAAAATAGCCTGGTTGAGGACAATTAAAGACATTCATACCATAGAATTAGATAGTCCCTGGAGGTGCAGTGTCCTGCATGGGAGGGTTGAGATCAGTGGTCTTCCCTGTCCTTTTCAAAAGACAGCTATCGTGATGAAATTAGGAAATTTATAGTCTCACGAATTCTTCTAACAGTGATCCTTACTTGTCTTCTGAGAGACAAATTACCTTGGCTTTTGTTTTCCATGTTCCTTTTCTCTGCCTTTGGTGAAAGCCACAAGCCCCTATACCTGGGTTTCTACAACTAAGACTAGAAAGGAGACTGGGCTAAAGAAGTAAGACCCTGCTTGATTCTGGGAATCCTACCCACCAGGCACTGCCTGACACAGTACCTCCTTGGATCCCATTCATGCATTATATCTATAATATTAAAAATAATCAAAGTCAGTCATTTGAGAAAAACAAAAAGACAGGAAGCTATACTTTCTTAAGTGACTCAACCCAAAATCTCTAGAGAGAACATGTGCAAAATCTCTAGAGAACATGAAGGAAACTCAAGTAGAGAAAGTAGAGAAAAAGATCAAATCACAGCATACTGTTGTTTTAGAAATAAAAGTGGAGAATAAGATATCTCATTGTGGCTTGGATTTGCATTAGCTGATGATTAGTGATGTTGAGCATTTTTTATATGCTTGTTGGCCACCTGTGTGTCTTCTTTTGAGAAGTATCTGTTCTTGTCTTTTGCCCACTTTTTAATGGGGTTATTTGATTTTTGCTTGTTAAATTAAGTTCCTCATGGATTCTGGATGTTAGACCTTTGTCAGATGCATAGTTTGTGAATATTTGCTCCCATTCTGTAGGTTGTCTGTTTACTTTGTTGATGATTTCTTTTGCTGTGCAGAAACTCTTCAGTTTAATCAGGTCCCACTTGGCAATTTTTGTTTTTTGCAATTGCTTTTGAGAATTTGGTCAAAAATTCTTTCCAAAGGCTGATGTCCAGAAAGGTATTTCCCAGGTTTTCTTCTAGGATTTTTCTAGTTTGAGACCTTACATTCAAATCTCTAATCTATCCTGAGTTAATTTTTGTATATGGTGAAAGTTAGGGGCCCAGTTTCGTTCTTCTGCGTGTAACTAGTCAGTTATACCAGCACCGTTTATTGAATAGGGAGTCCTTTCCCTATGGCTTATTTTTGTCAGCTTTGTTGAAGACCAGGTGGCTATAGGTGTGCTGCTTTACTTCTGGGTTCTTTATTCTTTTCCACTTATCTATCTGTCTGTTTTTGTGCCAGAATCATGCTGTTTTGGTTACTATAGCATTCTTAGGCATTTTAATAGGTATTACCAACTCTCGTAAATTGCTCTAGGAACGTATATATATATATACACACTATTTTTAGGTATGTAAATGCTTTTATTTATTGTATAATTCTTATCATTTAAACCACTATTATTATTTAAACTTCCATTTACCACATTTTCATAGTAAAATCTCTTTTTTTTTTAATATTATGACAGCAACACCAGCCTTCATTTGGGTAATATTTGCCTGCAACATCCTTTTAAACTCCTTCCATGACCTTACACCTGACCAGGAATACTTTGTAGATATTTTGCTAAAATTCTGTCTATTGGGATTTGCTGATGTTTTTCTCATAATTATATTAGGGGTCATTGGTTTCTGCCAGGAAGACTGCAGAGGTAAATTGACATTTCATCACATTGTATCAAGGGTGGATACAGTCCACATGACTTATCACCCTTGATGTTGACCTGGCTGAGGTAGTGTTTGTCAAGTTTCCCCACTGCAAAATTACTCTCCTCTCCACCCCCTTTTCCACACTGTACTATTTGGGAGGCAGTCATTATGCAACACTCATATTTAGGGAATTAGGAGTTATGCTTCATCTTCCTGAAACTGGAATATCTACATATATTATTTGGAATTCTTCTGCATAGGAGACTTATCACCAGTCCCCATTTATTTATTTGTTCTATCATATCTTTCACGAACTCAGAGTTTTTTTTTTTTTTTTTTTTTTTTGCACTTTGAGTTATAATCCATTATTAGACTACTTTATATTATCAAATTATTCCATCCTTGGCCTTTTGGAGTTTTTTGGTCAGTCCCTGTGCTTTTTTGACAAACCCCCATGAATGTAGCTTTATTTTACCTGTTTCTTACTTTCTTGCATCACAAGGTGCTCCAGTCTCATTTCGTATATTCCCTATCCCTGTCTATCCCTGTCTTAGAATCAGCTCTTTTGCCAAGAAGCTGTGGTTCCTTACATTGGAAAAGGGTATTTGAAACCAAGATGTGAGCTTGTAGTGTGATCATTGCTGCTGGGATGTGTTTTTTCTAAGCTATCTCAGCTTAGAAAAGGAATCTCAGAGCAAGGAAACGTGTGTATATAAATGTTTATACCACGATGTACACATATATATAAGCTAGTAAACCATATCCCAGCAGCAATTATCACATCTCAAGCTCAGATATACCTATACACACACACACACACATATATAGCTATCTGAGCTTCTAATGTGATACATATGTGTGTATGTATGTAATGTGATGTGTGTGTATATATACATATACATGTGAGAAACCACATATATACATATGTGTATATATGTGCATATATGTATAACCACATTCCAGGAGCAATGATATATATACACATATATGTATCTATGTGTATATATGTACATGTATACACATGTGTACACACATGCATGCACACATACACACATATATACTAGCCCATATATATGTACACACACATATATAAATGTTTTGATATAATCATTCGTATCTATACTTAACTACATAGGAGTTAATACTGATGTTTCCAACTGAGTCCATTATCATGTAAATCATTATAGCCTCCTCCCCTTGCTTGTCGGTAAACTCCCACTCTAACAGTGAGAAACTTGGCTTCCACCATCCACCACCATTTATTTAATTGTTCAATTCCAGTACACATGTAAAATAGTATCAGAATTGTTGACCCCATTCCCATGGGAAATAATGTTATTAACTAGAACACAGTGCTTAAATTCATTTCCTTCACCCTTAGTTTCACATACTCCACTAGGATTTCCTGTTATGTCTTCCAAAGTTAAACAGTTGTCATAAGGATTCCTACTGAGCAATACAAAATTATTTGAAATCCCATCTTTATCATTTATAAATATTAGATCCCATTTGTGAGTCTTTATATGTGTCATTGATTTATGTATTTTTAGGCAAATATTTTAATTTTATGCCTTTATAATATGTTTTAATGACAGGTAACACACACATTTCCTGGTTATTTTTGCTTAATGTTTGTTAAATATGTTTAATATTTAAAATGTGTTCGTATTAGTCCAGAAAATTGTCTTGTATATTTTCACAGTTTGTTTCCAACCATCTGTCCCTATAAAATATTCTCTGACTCTACCTGTTTTAGAATTTCATCTAGATGAAATAACACAGTTATCTATGCTTTCAGGCCAGCTTCTTTTGCTCAACATAATGATTTTAAAATTCATCTATATTGTTGTGTGTATTCATTAGTTAATTCTGTTTTATTGATAAGTAGAATTTCATTGTGTAAATTTACTACAATTCTGATGAATATTTTGGGTTGTTTCCAGTTTTGACTATTATGGGCAAAGTTTCTATCAATATTCTTATATAAACTTTATTGTAAACATTATATTATATTTTATTTTATTTTGAGAATATCTAGGAGTTGAATTTCTGGGTCATATGGTAAGTGTTTTTTAACTCTTATTTTTAACAGCTTTATTGAAATACAATTGAGATTATACAATGTAACCACCCGAATGTATAATTCAGTGATTTAAAATATATTTTTCTGTTATTCTGCCATGACTGCTATGAATTTTAAAACATTTTCATCACCACAAAAAGAACCTACATAACTTTTAGCAGTCAGTTCCCATTTCTCTCTAACATCCACGGTCCTAGACAATCATTAGTCTACTGTGTATCTTTCTTGGTTCACCTATTCTAGACATTTCATACCAAAGGAATCATTTGTGTTTGGGGGACTGGTTTCTTTCACTTAACATGTTTTCAAAAAGTACACTTACATTGAATAATGTTTTGACATGTTATTCCTTTTTACGTCAAATAGTATTCTATTGTAAGGATGTACTGTACTTATTTACCCACTCATCTGTTGATGGATATTTAGTTTGTTTCCACTGTTTGGCTGCTATGAATAATGCCTCTATGAACATTTTCACACAAGTCTTTGCATGGACATGTTTTCATTTCTCTTGTGCATATACCTGGGGATGAAATTGCCGTCATATGGAAACTCTGCTTGACATTTTGAGGAAAGGCCAAACTGGTTTCCAAACCGGATATACCATTTTACATTTCCAATAATGTGTGAGGGTCCCACTTCCTTCACACTCTTGCCTACACCTTCTATTGTTCATCTTTTTACATTTAAATTTTAGCCATCCTAGTGTATATGAAGTAATATCATCTTGGTTTTGATTTGCATTTCCCTAAAGGTTAATGATGTTGAGCATCTTTTCATGTGCTTATTGGCCATTAACATATCTTCTTGGGAGAAATGTTTATGTAGATCTTTTGCCGACTTTTAATTCATTATATGTTCTTTTTATTGTTAAGTTATAAGAATTATTTGTATATTTCGGATCCTGGACTAGTATCTGATACAGTCAATCCTCATTATTCACAGATTTTGTGTTTGTGAATTTGCCTATCTGCTAAAATTTTTTGGTAGCTTCAAAATCAACACTCACAGTGTTGTGAATACAGTTATTCACAGATACACACAGGGTGGCAAAATGTTTGAGTCACTTGGCATGCAGCTTTCCAGCTACAGTTCAATAAAATGTCCTTTTTGTGTCTACTGAATGCCATGATTTTTATGCTTTTTTGTTGTTGTTGATTTCTCTGTTTTATCGGGACTGTGTTGATGTGCTGGCTACTCTTCCTAAATGCAGGAAGGCTGTAAAGTCCCTTACATAGAAAATATATATATTAGATACGTTTCATTCAGGCATGAGTGATAGTGCTGTTGGTTGTGAGTTCAATGTTAATAAATCAACAATATATGTTAAATAAAGTGTCTTTAAGTTGTACCATACATAAAACAAAGTTATGTATTGATTGGTTGACACCAAGTGATACGATCAGAAGCTCACAGAAATCTAACCTTGTATTATATACTTTAGGATGAATGGTTCTGTATTTACTAATTCAGTGTTTGTGGAGACTTTATGGAACATAGCTACTGTGAATAATGACAAATTGACCTTACATTATTTGGAGATATTTTCTCCCATCCTGTAGGTTATTTTTTCACATTTTTTGTTGTATCCTTTGAAGGACAGTTTTAAGCTTTGATAAAGTATAATTTATCTATTTTTCTTTTGTTATTTTTGTTTATGCTTTTTGTCTAAGAAGACATAACAACAAAGATGATGAAATTTGCCCCTATATTGATACTATAATCATGTGGGCCAATTTCATAAAATAAGTCTCTTTCTATAGATACATATTATATTGGTTCTGTTTCTCTGGTGAACCATGATTGATTAAAAAAAATCGTTACCAAGAATTGAATAGAATATTAAAGATAAATTTTCTAAATTGATTCTAGGGTTTCTGGAATTGGCTCCCTAATTTGATTAAATAAGACACTAATGTCTCTATGTCAGGTAGTAAAAAGAGGGCTGATAGTCCATGGTGTGTTCTGGCAATAGAGATACGCACAATATTGTCATTGGATACTTCTAATCAAACACTCATAAGAAGCAAAGATCTGACTGTGTATATAATACTTTCAAACATTTTTGTCAGACTAACAAGTACAGTAAGTACTTATTGGCTGCTTTCTTCTAATATCACTGGACAAAGTTGGAAAATAAAAGGGTGCTCTCACTTTAACAGTAGATATTCTACAAGGCCAGAAATTCAATCTCTATTGTTATTTCACCGCTTGCTAAATAAATAAACGAAATTTTGGGTTTCGTTTTCAGCAATATCAGCCTTGTGGCTACATGAGATAAACTATCAGAACAAACATAGATACTTTCAAGTAATTCATGCAGAACTTGACCTGAAATATTGAATCCCTGAGTTCTTGAACATATCCTGTGGCTATTTTTCCAGTTCTAGTTTACACGAGTGTAACACTCAGCAATTGGCAAAATCCTCACATTAGTTACCTGACCTACAGGGTGAGGGAACAATTATAATGAAGAAGGCCAAGTGGAAGCCACTAGAATGGTTTCTACCTAGAAAAATAGTAAAGCAAAAGCAAGACTACATTCTAGAGGAATTTAAATAATTAGCACCAATCATCAAGGACTTCAAAAATGCAGAGGCATTAATTTTCACTGCATCCCCAACTCACCTATTTGGCCAGTGCAGAAGACAGATCTTGGAGAATAGCAGTGGATTATTTTAAGCTTAATTAGATGGTGACTCCAACTGCAGCTTCTGTACCAGATGTGATTTCACTCCTTAAGGACATTAACACATCCTGTGGTATCTGTTATGCTGCTATTGATCTGCCAAATGCATTTATGTCCATCCCTGCAAATAAAGACCACCAGAAGCAGTTTGCATTTCGCTCCTGAGGCTAGCATACATCTTCACTGTCCTACCTCAGGCATGTATCATTTAGTTCACATTTAGTTCACAGCCCTACGTCATCATATAGTTCACAGGGACTTTGGTTACCTTTCCATTTCACAAGACATCACCCTGGTCCAATACATTAATAATATTATAATGATTGGAACTAGTGAGCAACAGGTAGCAATTATTCTAGACTTATTGAAAAGACATTTGCATGCCAGAGGGTTAGAAATAAATTTAACAAAAATTCAGGGGGCCACATACCTTAGCAGAATTTCTAGGAGTTCACTGATGTAGGATATGTTAAGTTTTGCCTTCTAATGTGAAAGATAAGTTGTTGCATCTGGTGCCTCCTATAACTCAAAAGAAGGCACAATGCATACTGAGCCTCTTTGGATTTGGTAGGGCAACACATTTCTCATTTGGGTGCACTACCCCAGCCTATTTACCGAATCACCTTAAAAGCTACTAGTTTTCAGTGGGGCTCTGAACAAAAGAAGACTCTGCAACAGGTACAGGCTGCTGTGCAAACTGGTCTGCCAATTGGGCCATATGATTCAGCAGATCCAATATTACTTGAAATGACCTTGGCACATAGGGATGCTGTTTGGAGCCTTTGGCAGTCTCCTACATATGAATTACAGTGTAGGCCTTAGGATTTTGAAGCAAAGCCTTGCCATCCTTTGTGGATCTTCCTTTGAGAATCAGGATATGGACTGCTACTGGGCCTTAGCAGAGAATAAGCCATGGGTCACTAAGTTATTGTGCAACCTGAGCAACCGGTAATGAGCTGGGTGTCATCTTACCCAGCAAGCCATAAAGTTGGACATGCAAACAACACTGTCATCAAATGGAAGTGCTGTCTACATGAGACCAACCCAAGCAGGCCCTGAAAGCACAAGTATGTAACAGGAAGAAGTCCCCCAAATGACCATGGTTTCTACTCCTGCTGCACTGCCTTCTCTCTTCTAGCCTACACGTATGGCCTAATTGGGAGTTTCCGGGATCAGTTGACAGATGAGGAGAAGTCTTGGTCCTGGTTTACAGATAGTTCTGCATGCTATACAGGCAATACCTGAAAGTGGAACGCTAAAATCCTACAACCTTTTCCTGAGATACCCTTGAAGGGCAGTGGTGAAGGAAAATCCTCCCAATGGGCAGAACTCTGGGCAGTGTACCTGGTTGTGCACTTTGCTTGGAAGGAGAAATGGCCAAATGTGTGATTGTATACTGACTCATGAGCTGTAGCCAGAGATTTGGCTGATGGTCAGGAATTTGGAAGGAGCATGATTGGAAAATTTGTGATGAGGAAATTGGGAAAGAGTACATGGATAGACCTCTGTGAATGGGCACAAAGACATTTGTGTCCCAAGTGAGTGCTTTCCAAAGGACGACCTCAGCTAAGAATTTTAATAAATGGGATAGGATAACTTTAATAAATGGGATAGGAAAACTTTCTCTGTACACACCAGTCAGCCTCTTTCTTCGGCCAACCCTGTCATCACCCAATGAGCTCATGAATAAAGTGGCTATGGTGGCAGAGAGGGATGTTACGCGTGAGTTCAGCAATATGGACTTCCACTCACCATGGCTGACCTCCCCACAGCTACTACTGAGTTTGTAATCTGCCAGGAGCAGGGACCAACACTGAGTTCCTAATAAGGCGCCATTCTCTGAGGTGATCAGTCAGATACCTGGTGGCAGGTAGATTACATTGGACAGCTTCTGTCATCTAAAGGGTGGTATTTTATTCTTAATGGAACAGACACTTACTTTGGATAGGGATCTGCTTCCCCTGAATACAGTACTTCAGGCAAAGCTATCATTTATAGAATTACAGAATGCCTTATCCACCATCATGATATTCCACACAACATTGCTTCTAATCAAGGAACTCACTTCACAACAAATGAAGTGTGGCCAAGGACCCCTGCTCATGGAAATTGCCATCCTGAAGCAGCTGACGGACACTATAGAACCGTGAAATCATCTTTTGAAGACTGGTTACCATGCCACTTCGGCAGGAATACCTTTCAGGGCTGGAGCAAGGTTCTTCAAGAGGCTGTATATGCTCTGAATTGGCATTCAAAAAGAGGCGCTAAATCTTTCATAGCCAGATTCATAGGTCCAGGAATTCAGGGGTGGATGTAGAAGAGGTGCCATTCACTATTATCCCTGGTGACCCACCAGCAAAATGTTTGCTTCCTGTTCCCACGAACTTATTCTCTGCAGGCCCGGGTGGCTTAGTTCCAAAGAGAAGAATATTTCTACTGGGAGACACAATGGTATTTCTCCTAAACTGAAAGTTAGGACTATTTAACTTTGGGGACCTCAGGCCCCTATATCAATAGAAAATATGATAGTTACTGTACTAATTGAAGTGATTTATCTCTACTACCAATTTCTTCTTCGTAGTAAGGATCAATCACTCTTACCAAGGAGGGCTGTTTAAGTTATATTTTTCTGTTGGTATTCTGTTGTTCATAGTTTTCCATTATAATCTTTTTTATTTCTGTAAGGTCAGTCATGGTATCCTCTCTTTCATTCTTGATTTAATTAATATGTCTAGTTAAATTAATATGTCTAGTTAAAACTTTGTCAAATTTGTTGATTTTGTCAAAGAACCAACTGTTGCCTTGTTTATTTTCCATATTTTTAATTTTATTGATTCATGCTCTAATGTCTATTGTTTCCTTCCTTTTGTTTGCTTTGCATTTAGTTTGCTCCTCTTTTCTCAGTATCTTAAGGTGATCCTTGATTTGAATTTTTTCTTCTTTTTAATATAGGAATTATAGCATAAATTTCTCTCTAAGCATGGCTTTAGCTTTTTTTTTTTTTTTTTTTTTTTTTTTTTTTGAGACGGAGTCTCGCTCTGTCGCCCAGGCTGGAGTGCAGTGGCCAGATCTCAGCTCACTGCAAGCTCCGCCTCCCGGGTTCAAGCCATTCTCCTGCCTCAGTCTCCCGAGTAGCTGCGACTACAGATGCCCGCCACCTCGCCCGGCTAGTTTTTTGTATTTTTTAGTAGAGACGGGGTTTCATCGTGTTAGCCAGGATGGTCTCGATCTCCTGACCTCGTGATCCGCCTGTCTCGGCCTCCCAAAGTGCTGGGATTACCGACTTAAGCCACCGCGCCCGGCCGGCTTTAGCTTTTTCTTGTGAGTTTTGGTGTATATACTACATCTTCATTTTCATTCATCTGTAAGTATTCTCTAATTTACCTTTTGATGTCTTCTTTGACCATTTGTTACTTAGAAGTGTGTGCTTTAATTTCCACATTTCTAAAAATTTACCTAATTGATTTCTAATTTCATGTTATTGTTGTTGGATAATATATTTTATAATATTTCAATCATTGTAAACTTATTGGTGTTCTTTTAATGACCCAGCACGTGGTTTATCCTGGGAAATGTTCTCTGTGCACTTGAGAAGTATAGGTATTTTGCTGCCATTTGGTCAAATGTACTACATGTGTCTATCAGTTCTAGTTGATTTGTAGTGTTTGAGTCTTCCATTTCCTTATCTGTCTTCTACGAGATTATTCTACCCATTATAGAAAGAGGGGTATTGACATTCATAACTATTTTTTATTATGCATTTATCCCTTCAATTCAGAATTGCTGCTCTGTGTTTTCGGGGGCTCCATTTTTAAGCTCATGAGTATTCTAATCGTGACAGCTTACTGATGGATTTACACTTTCTCCTTTTAAAATACCTGTCTTTATCTCTAATAACATTTTTGGTAAAAACGTACTTTGTATGATATTAGTACAGCATCCCCATCTTTCACGTACTTGGTGATTAGTCGATATATATTTTCCTACACTTTCCCCTTCCTTTTGTTGTATCATTCAGTCTTAAGTGTGTTGTCTGCAGATAGTACTTAGTTGGATATTTTTTTTTACTCTGATAATGTATGTCTTTAATAAAATTTTAAATCTATGGAAAAAAATATATTTGCCATAATATAGCTACATGGTAAGACACCCACTCTGGGAGGGTTTCTTTCTGAGTTGTGCCTTCCTGAGGGTTGGCACAATTTTAAACACCTAATTAGCAAGGCATCTGTCCTCACTTAAGAGGGGACATTTTATGAAAGATGGCCAGGATGAGAATGTATCCTCTCTCGGTAAAGGTACTAATTAATGCACGTAGAGCTCACAGCCAGGCATGGAGTGGTTTTTATTCTTTTTCTGGTGTAATAGTTGACCATAGTTGAACCTTTCTCCATTACACAATTGACTGCCCCCACCCCCCTAAAAGAGAGTTTTTTTAGTCTGGTGTTCAATGACATCTGAAGAGCCCATCATAAGCTCCAGTTTGACTAAACATGATCACCAAAACGGCACTTTGTCCTTTCTGGCTCTCAAACACACACAGAGTTTTAATAGGCAGAGGTGTGTCTATTAGGGTATTTAAGAGGAAGCCATTTGAATCCTAAGGAAACAGGTAACTACCTACGTATTTCTGTAAACTCCTTTGCACTGATGTTCAGCCTCAACTCCCTGCTAACTGTAATTTAAATACAATTTATGATTCAAGTCAAAATCCTGATTGCATTTAGTTTGCTAGTGACAGAATCAATCCATTTTAGTCAGAAAAAAATGGTGCAATTGCTGTCAGACTTCCAGTCCCTGAGACATTGAGGCTTCCCAGACCCTTCTCTCTGCATCTTAGAGTGGTCTGCCTTTCTTTCCTCATTGATATTTCTCAATGAGCAGCATTAAACATCATCTCACCTAGTCAGAGGTAAGGGGCAGTATATTCCGATCTATCATCCAGAGATAGCCAAGCAGAAGGACTTCATCAGCAACAGAACCGATTCTTTACGAGGAGGATGGGACAAGCAAAGAGAGGTGTTGTTTAGTTTGTGGTAAAGCAGGCTTTTCACACATTGGTACTATATTGTACAATGTGCTGCTAACCAGGATAAAAGTACTTACATGGCTGGGTGCGGTGGCTCACACCTGTAATCCCAGCACTTTGGGAGGCCAAGGCAGGTGGATCATGAGGTCAACAGATCAAGATCATCCTGGCCAACATGGTGAAACCCCGTCTCTACGAAAAATACAAAAATTAGCTGGGCATGGTGGCACACACTTGTAGTCCCAGCTACTGGGGAAACTGAGGCAGGAGAATCTCTTGAACCTGGGAGGCAGAGGTTGCAGTGAGCCAAGACCGTGCCACTGCACTCCAGCCTGGCAACAGAGTGAGATTCCATCTCAAAAAATAATAATAAAAATAAACTTACACAGAGAATAATAACAGCAGGCAGGTGTGTGGTACTGCAGCTATTAGGTGCATGCAGATGGCCCTATCAAATATTTTTAGAAGATTCGTTTCTTATAAATGATCCACTCATCCAATTTTTACATAATTTGCTAACCCCGCACATTGCTAATTTGAAAGCCAACTTTCTTTTAGCACTTTTAAATATCATAATGAGTTTAAACCAACACAATTTGGCACTATGCATAGATCTGAAACAGTGAAGTGCACGCTATCTTCCCTTTAAATAATGTAAAGCTGCCACATCACTCAGGTAAACCATGAGTGTTCATGGCAAACACTTGGGGGAAAACACTGTCACTCAGATGACAGACCTTCACTTTCCTCTGTCCACATTCGTCTAGCAATCTGCAATTGGCTGTGGATCTAGCTGTCAGTAAAAAACCCCAGACTCTCCCATCATCTGCCTGCCTGTCAGTTAAACTTGTCTGGTAAGGCCATCACAGGTGTTAAAAGGCTGGCTGAGACTCACAGACAAGTACAAGGAGAGTCAGACACAGAGACTAGTACGTGCAATGCACAATCCCAAGTGAAGACACACAGGGATCTGTTTCTCAAATGCAGCCCAAGCCAGCGAGTGTCCTCATGTGCTGGTCCATGTGCCAGGCACTGCTTACCTGCTCAGTGTTTCACAGCAGCCAGCAAGGTGAGATGCATCCTTCTTTCTCGGAAAACCATCATCCTATGAATAAGTTCCTGGGAGATGGGAAGGGAAGAACTTGTTTGGACAGGTTTTCTGGCACCAAATCATTCCTGCTCCTGTTGAGATGAGTTTGGAGTTTTGTGCTAACATCACCTCTGCTTCACTTTCTTTTCTCCATGGCAGGTAACTTGAAGGGGCTCACTGACCATGCCATGGTACATAAAAGTAAAACTGCAGAAATAGGATGTGGCTCAGGGCCAACTCAGAGGTTATTTGAAACCCTGCAGGTTTTCAGCAGGTGTTTCCAATCCATGGACTTGGAGAAGAATGTCAGCTAATGGCTGCCACTGGGCTGCCGGGCTTCCATCCAGGGACTTTAGTAAAGTCCTGCTGAAAGAGATGTAAACCGGGAGTGGGATGGAGGCTGCATCCTGGAGTGTGAACATTTGACCATCCTTTACCCCAGCAGCATCTCCACGCAAGGTTTTACATAGCAGTGGGTTTGTGTTCCCATGAAACCGGGCCTGGCCAGAGATGAGCCAGCCCGAGACTCTGCCCCCATACACTGAGGGCCCCATGCACTTGAAGGTGTTCTCACCAGTTCGAGGCCTGCCCTGCACAGCCCGGGCACTGCACAACCAGGAGGATGTGTGTCTAGAAATGTTTCCCTGCAGGACTAGCTGAGTCCGGCTGTGCCTGGTTGAAGCCCCCTACATTCCAGAACATAAGCTGTGATCCCCAAATGAGCACACTTGTCCTGCGAGAGATGGACTTTTCTCTGGTGGTCTGAGGAAAGGCAGAGATGGGACACCCTCTTGGTTAAAATGACAACCGACTTTAAGAGACACCGAAACTGTACAATCCATCCTGAAAGTCAGGTAAGTATCAGCATCATACCTTGATTAATGACAACCCAGTTAAGCTTTGTCCTCCCATATCTTGTATGGCTCTCTGTAAAGGCTAAGGAAGGTTACATCTCAGGCAACCAGGAAATTTGAGTATGGATTTTGTCTTCAGTTTCTCATCCTCTAAGTTGGGTTCTAGCCTCTGGAGCAAGACAGTCTGTGGAAGAATAGAAATGACAGCCTCCTGCAGGGACAGCCATTCTGAGGTACCATTCCCAGGAAGACGGCCTGCCTTGTTATTAATGCAAATGTTAAGAGAAAGTTTCTGCCAGCTTCTTAAATTGTGCAAGATTGTCCAGTTTGAGAAAAGTAGCTTTATGGAAAAGGCAGACAGTGTATTTATTTGTTTATTTATCTATTTATTTATTTATTTATTTTAGATGGAGTCTCACTCTGTGCAGTGGTGCCATCTCCACTCATTGCAACCTCCACCTCCCAAGTTCAAGCAATTCTGTGCCTCAGCCTCCCGAGTAGCTAAGATTACAGGTGTACACCACCACACCTGGTTAATTTTTGTATTTTTAGTAGAGACGAGGCTTCACCATGTTGACCAGGCTAATCTTGAATCCTGACCTCAAGTGATCTGTCCACCTCAGCCTCCCAAAGTGCTAGGATTACAGGTATGAGCCACCGTGCCCGGCTGGCAGAGAGTGCTTTTAAAAGGAAGCCAGGATGCCCCCTCCTGAGACATGGGAATCGGCTCTCTCCAGTCAACTTGCATGGCCCAGCATGTTCCACTGGGGAATAGGCACAATGACCTGGTCCAGAGCACTGACTGTGTCCCAGGGCCCAGGTGCTCATCATACACCCAGAGGGAGGGCCGCATCACAAAGCATTTCCAACCCCAGATGGTCAACGCCTCCTCTACCCTCATCTTGAACTGCTCCTAACATTAAGCTGCTTCAGCTCAGCCTGGGTTACGCCAGGCATCCCACCCAGAATGAGCCTTCTGGCTCCTGGGCCGGTTCTGAGACTGCCCCTTCCCCTACCTGGCTCCGCACTCTCGGTTCTCCCTCAGGGCCCCCTCCCGTTTTCATCAGCAGCCAAATGAGAAACAAAGGTGAGGTGGACGTTGGACTCAGATGCACTCTTGAATCGCCTGCATTTTCTTCTTAATATTTTCTGTGTGTTTTCTTGGCAGCTCTTTAGGGCTATTGGGATAGAAAAAGCAGCCGTAAAGCAAGGTGAGACTCAGAAAATGTACCCTCCCTGTCTGTTGACCCTTGATGTACATAACACAGCCTCCTTCCTTAGCTCTGTGCTTGCTCTGGGACCTGGGACCCTTGTATTTCCCACAAATTCACTCCCCCCTACTTGAAGACATGCCTGGCTTGCAGGAATTCTAGAATGAACACAGATTAGAGTCTAACCGAGTCCTCTGCGGCATGAGACTGGACACACACCCGCATACCCAGCAGCGTGCACAGCCAGGAGGCTGCGGCTGCTTCACGTGGAATCTCACTGCAAGTCACTTTTTATCGTACAGCATGTGAGTCAGATGGGACACGTAAAAACATCTTCAAAATATAGGCAGATTGGATCAATGGACCCCGTTTAAAATAAATAGTAAACTCTACCTCCAGACCTTTAATAGAGAGCTCATTTCGACAGATAAAAATGAACTGCTAAGCAGGCTTTTTTTGCAGCAGCTCTCCTCCTTCAGAAACGAGGATCTTGAAAGCAGAGGCCAGCGTCACAGCCAGGCATGTTAATGAGTCCCTCAGGCAGATGGGAAATAATTCTGCTGGAGTAGGAGTTGATATTCAGGCTCCGTCTTTATTTTCTCTGACTGATGGGGCTCATTGCTGTTGTTTTCAGACTGAGGTCCAAGCTATTAGTTAATAGTGGACTGTAAAACATCAGCAAATATGCAGTACTAAATAAGATGAGGAAAATCAATATTTGTTCCTAGTACATTTGTTGGGTCTGCATATGAGTAATTTTAATTTGAAAAACATGCAGCTTTAATAGGGGAATAACCAAATACTGCACACTTGCTGATTTTGGACATATAGATAGAGAGTAGACAAACAGCTTCGGAATCCTGAATTATTTAAATACAAATGGCCCTTCTTTTCCTCCGATGATTGTAGAATTAATACCACAAAACAGACAAATGGGAAACTACAGGCCCATCATTAATAACAACAACAGCAGACTTTGAAACCAGAAAATGCGTGTGTTGCACAGCTAAAGTGAATTTCAGGGAAGCTTTAATTTTTGTACTTTTCTCTCAGCGCATCCCAGGAAGTTGGGTTAGTTTATCTGCTGCAGTGATTGATGCAGGCGTGAGGTCAAGATGTCCAGCCCATTAGGGCCAAGAGGGAACATGAAAGAACCAGAACCAAGGCTTGAGGCAACCTAGGGGAACCAAAGACAGTTCATGGCCAAAGCCATAAACATCAAGAGGAGTAGATAAAGGAGGAGGTGAGGAAGTCTAGAAACAGCCTAAGTAGTCATGGCATCAAGGCATCCCAGAGTGCCCCCTGAGAAATGACTTTAAGCATCCTATTGTCTGTGCTGAGACTTGAAGGTTGCAGCCTTGTCTTGACCTCACTCTCAGACAGACGCCGATCCTCGGAGCTTGGCAGATGTGAAAGCTCTCAGTGCCTTTGCTGTCTCTTTTTATCATCTGTAGGACTCACAGTCTGCAGGAGCCTTGAACTTTCTGCTGGGCTCTGGTTCTAATGAAAATATATCGCAATAAAGACAAGATCATTAAGTCAGCAAAGAATGGATTTACAGGACCGAGAAAGCTTGTTGATAGCCATGAGCTCAAGGGTTTAGTTAAGTCACAACACATGAGTCTTCACGTCCTAGGGACATTGCTCTTCTCGGGTCTGAAAGCTCATCTCAGGTCTAGCCAGGGTCCTGGTGCTATGTCCAAGGTGAGGTGATGCCTTTGGCATCCTGGTGTGACATCTTTACATTCAAATGACCAGAGATTGCGTTTCTAGTCAACTGCAAATCAGAAAAAGTTTATCTCCAGGGCCTTGGAGTGAAAGAGAGGAGCAGAGGCAGGGGAGAAGAGAGGGCACTTAGCTGAAAGCAGAGCTTGGCAATCGCTTCCTCCTTCTGAGCTTTGGTTGAAGAATTGCACCTCAACAAGAAATCACTTTGACTTTGATGGGCACTTGCTGGGTAACGCTGCCAAGGCCACGCAGCAAGTGGCAGGAGAAGAGCTATTTCAGGGATCTCACAAACGGGTGCAGATACAAGCAGGACTTTCAGCAAGACCTTCTTTCAGATATAAGCACAGCCCCAGGGAGGCCTGAGTGTTCTTTCAGTTTGGCCTTGAAGTAGCAGCAGAATTATGATGAGGAGAGAAGAGGTCTATTGGACAAGAACCTTGTGAGATGGTTTGGTGGTGAGAGTGGGGAGGCAGAGGGAGTGGGCAGAGAGAACATCCCTTTCCTCCGCTCCTTGGTCCATGACAACATCTATTTCTCAGAAGCTCTGGGTCAGTGACCTCTCTCCGCCAGTCTGGGGGCTTCTTGTAAAATGAGGAAGGACCTCTGTGGTTGGTGATCTGGTGAGCCTTTTCCCCATAGGGGCCTGGTGTGTGCCCTGGAAAGTCAGTGGGTTAAAAGTCATCTTTTCCTCACAACCTTTATGTCTAGGATGCTGTGTTCTATGAGGTTTAGGGCAGCTCAAATCTTCCATGAAGCTCACCCCACAAGCAGGTGATGGAAGGGTGTCCCTGACCCTACCTAACTTCGGTGTGAACTTCCCATTTTCTCACAATGTCGAGCATTAACTGGCAAGTATGGTGGAAAGTTGCTCAGTATGTGTGGCAGCAGGGTAGCTGGAAGGACAACCCTAGATAGCGTTGGAAAATAAACATCTGCCCATGTTCTAGGATGGATCTCCATGTCTTGGAGCAAATTTAAAACTTTTCCAGTTGGGAGGGGGTTGTTGGGAAGAAACTAGTTGTTTCCAAAAGTCAAAGCTCATGGAAGTGTGGCAGTACACTCAGGGGTGGTGTCAGGCCTCCAGACACGGAGCACTCAACTGCCAAGAAGGTGGGTACAGGCACAGAAAGAAGGTGGCTCCAGGTGTGAACCTGCAAACGAAGAGTCTTGGGGTCAGAGAGGACCCAGTAGCAAAGCACATTTGACGCATTTGTATAGTTTATGCATCAACTTGACTTGATCAAACCAAGGAGTGCCCAAATGCTTGGTAATAAAATATTCCAGATGCATCTGTAAGGGTGTTTCTATGGGGTTAACATCTGGATCAGTGGACTGAGTAAAGCAGTTGGCTATCCCCAGTGTGGATGGGCCTCATCCAATCCACTGAAGGCAGAAAGAGACAGGAAAGCTCATGCTCACCAGCATTTCCTATAATTCCCCTACAAATCCTTCTAGTAAGCCCTCTGGTAGATTGATGGCAATCTATTTCTCTACCCCTCCTGTATCTGTGCCCTCAGCGCTTCTCCCACTGAGATGTGGAGTTCCTCTGCCCACCCCTCCAGTTTTGGCTTCCTTGTGATTCTCTTTGGCCAATAGAATGCGGCAGAAGCCACGCTGTGCCCTCTGCATGACTGCTCTGGGACCCCTGTTCTGCCGGTGGCATGTGCTATTTTCAGTCACCGTTACATTGCTGTGGCAACAAGGGCAGCTGATGTTTGAAGCAGTTTCTATAGCTTTCTGGCTTTTTGCTCCCAGGTGGTCCTCAGAGAAGACCTGAGCTCCTTCCGATATCTTTCTGCACAGAGCTGCTTGGCTGGGCTGAGGTGGACAGGCTGTCTGATTCTGCTGTTCTGTATGGTTGCACCCACTCTCAATGTGTCCCTGAACTGCCTTAAAATGAGCCCCCTTATCCTCTGGGGGTGGAGGGAGAAAATGCTAGCTCTGCTGTGAAGCTGCTAATCCTTGATCACTCACTGTTGTAATGTCTCAGCTCTCATCTACAAGCATGAGTCATCACCATTCTCCTAAATAACATGCAGTTCCATTCTGTTTCAATTTCTATGGACAGGGCAAGGTGACCACAGCAAGCCAGGTTTCCCAGACGATTTCTGTCAGTTGTTGAGAAAAATCAAATGGTTTGGTGGAGAAATCAGGTTTCTTGTTTTTTGGCAATTCTTCCCACACAGCACTCTGGTATCTCAACTGACCTCCACCCAACCCTTCTTTGGGGCAGGAACCCGTCTTCCCCCAGACCCTCTTCTGAGGCCTGAAGAGCCAGGCAGGACCAGTTAATACAGGATCTTATGTCAGAAACTTCTTTAAGCTTCATGTGCTCATTATATCATACGTCTGGGAATATTTTCTGTCACAGGTTACAGTGAGAAATGTAAAATATATATACACACCTGTGGAAACACCTACAACAATACCTAGCCCCAAGAAAAAAGAGCTCAGTAAATGTTACACTCTAGTTCCCTTCCCAAAGTGTGTGTGTGTGTGTGTGTGTGTGTGTGTATATATATATATAAATGGATATAAATGGGCAGAATGAAGGGAAGGGTAAAAGAGCAAACTTCAGATTTCGAAGGTCAACTTGGGCCCTGGGTTTGGTTGTAAGCCAAATCACTATCTTAGTTAAGATAGAAGTGATGTGGGTTGTGTTTGTGTATGTGCAAGCGTAGGCATGTGTGTGTGTGTGTTTGTGTGTGTAATCTCCTAAGGCAAGGATTGCACCTGGGTAACCTGTTTGGGAACTGGACCCTAGAGGGCAGAAGTGCAGGACAAGGAGCTGAGACAAGAAAGAGGTTGATCTTCTGTGTGTGAGCCCCCGCCAGTGGGATCATCTGAGGAGCTTATGAAAGGAGTCTCGGAACAGTTCACATGGAAAAAGAAAAGAGAGGGAAGTTTCTCCTCGCAGCCAAGGGGGCCTCTGCTCTTCTAGGCTACTCTTGTTTCCAGTGTCTTCCCACCCAAACAGGTGAACACAACACAATGTAAGTTTCTCAGAGCCAAGGGCAGAATCCTGGAGCCGGTTAGAGCGGGAACAGATGTGAACTGGTATCCTAATGAAGTAAGATTGGGACAGAGATTAAATTGGAGGGAAGAGCACCAGGCTGGACTAAAAGGAAGTTTTCTTCCTCAAAATGAAAAACATAAAGCTTCTTGAATCCAATGAGGAGTTAAACTAAACTAGGTGATAACTCGGTTTTCAATTCCCCCGGATACTGCATCACCATTTCTACGAAACTTTGGAATCCTGGTATCTCTACAGGCCCTCTTCTGTTTGCCCTGCATTCATCTGACTGTCATCTAACACCCCGAAAGCTCATGTAGTAAATGAATTATTGAGACACACAGCAGGGTAATGAATTTTAGCTCCATTCTTGGGGGAGCAGGAACAGGCAGACAAGCACAGTGAAGCTGCCCACACCAGGTGAGTGCTGTACTGGTTAATTTACCTCCCCAGGGCCACTTGGCCCACCTACCCCATGCTGCTTCTTTAATACAGAGCCCAGGTTTTTACCCCATCTTTTGCTTCCTACCCCAGCACCAGTCATCCATCCTTGAGGTGAGAGTAGGGCTCTGGCATGGCCTCCATTGTGCCCATAATGGTATAAACCACAGCAGCCCCAGTGCCTTTGCACAGTCCCAGCAGACTGTGGCAATTCTGGCTTCTTCTGTGACTTCACAAGCCACATGTGTTCCTTTACCAGGGGATAGCATTCTGGCTTTCCCAGTAGCTATGGGAGTGGCTGCTGATGCTATCTGGAAGGGTGCTGGGGAATGCAATCCCCCATGACAAGAACTTTGTCCTGTGAGAGCAAGAGCCAGGAGGGAGAGACAGATAAATCCTTTTCTCTGTTTTCCTCTGGCAGACTCTTCTGTCTGGCCTGTTTATACATGTCTCATGTGATGAGAAATTAGAAATCACTCATGTTTCCTTTCCTGGGAAGCTGTTGCAAGCTCAGGATCACCCTCTTCTTTCCTAATTTTTGGTGCTGTAAGATTGCACCGCTCCATGAAGTGGTAGGCCATGAGCTTTGCCTATATTTTACTCTATTCGTGCTGCCATAACAAAATACTATAGACTGGGTAATTTATAAAGAACGGAAATCTATTTTCTCACAGTTCCAGAGGCTGGGAAGTGCAAGATCAAAGCACCAGCCAGCAGATTTGGTTGTCTGGTGAGGACTGCTCTCTGCTTCCAAGATGGTGCAGACAACAAAAACAAGTGACTGAGGCAGGTGTCCAACCAATCAAGGTGTACTGAGCCAGCCTGAGAGTGTGCCCACAACACGAGCCACAGACACAACCATTCTTTCCAAAGAGGTTCTCAGCAGGCTTAGTATTTATACATTTTTTCTTAAAAAGGAGGGGAGGCAGAGAGGAGAATGGTTACATACTTCTGAGACTTTACTTCTCACTAAATCTATATTTTACATAAGATAAGGTGAACCTTTGAAGAATAAAAGGAATATGGAAATAAAACAATTATGTAGCCAACTCAGGGAGGGGTGAAGGAATGATTAATCTCATCTTGCCTTTGTTCTGCACCTGGGGAGATAAGCTAGTAATTGACATTATCAGTGTGGAGCTTTAGGAACTAGATTTAGATTGTAGACCTAAAGTTACAATTGGCATGACCTGGCTTATGGAAGGCCAGCAAATAAGTTACTCATGAGTGGTCTGTGGGGCTAGACTTTCCAGATGTCTGAGACCTTTTGCCTTTCCATGGGGTATCTGGAGGGTGCATGCTGCTAGTAACAGCTGCTTACTTTACTCGTGTGTGTGTGTGTGTGTGTGTGTGTGTGTGTGTGTATATATATATAGGTTTTAAGCCCTGCATGCATTAGGTATTTGTCCTAATGCTCTCCCTCCCCTTCCCCCACTACCCCCTGATAGGCCCTGGTATGTGATGTTCCCCTTCCTGTATCCATGTGTTTTCATTGTTCAGCTCCCACTTACGAGTGAAAACATGCAGTGTTTAGTTTTCTGTTCCTGTGTTAGTTTGTTGAGGATGATGGTTTCCAGCTTCATCCATGTTCTGCAAAGGACATGAACTCATTCTTTTTTATGGCTGCATAGTATTCCATGGTGTATATGTGACCTGAGATTTTTATTTCCCTTTGCAGTGCCTTCTTGCTGCATCCTCTGGAGAGAAGGAGCCCTGCATCCTCAGGGAAGACAGAAGAGCAGGCAAGCCAGAGACTGTGATGATGCCTCTTCCCAGCCCTCACAGCCTTATCATCACCTCCTAAAGTCCTCACCTTTTAATTTGATCACATGGGCCATGAAGTTTCAATACCTGAATTTTGGCAGAAATGCATTCAAACCACAGCAAACCCATTCTCCAATTTCTAAGAAACCTGGGATAATGCAAGTACATAGGACAGGCATGGGCAAGCGTCTTGAGTTCCGGGGCCAGGGGAAATCCAAGGTAACAAGGGAAATCGACGGTCCCAGCCAGGTGCATGGCTAGAGCAGTTCTTTCCATTGTAAGGACAGCGATGGAAATTTCAGCTCTACTTTTTCCTTTCCCGAGTTGTGTGATCTTGAGCATCTTCCTTGCAGCTCATCTTTCATGTCCTAAAACAGATGATACAGCAACATCAGCAAGGTGGCAGACTAAGGAGCTTCAGACACTACTTACTACCCCCAGAAACATTTTTTAAAAACAATTAGAGGATCTTTGGAAAATAGCGAAAAGGTACAGGGGCCAAGCAAGCGCCCATTCAAGAAAAAGCAACATTCAAAATGCAGGAGATTTTGTGGATTTGTACTCGCCTTTTCTGTACCCTTCCCTGGCACTGAGCAGTGTTGGTTTGGAGGAGATGGCAGCCCAGCTCCCAGTTCCTTCCCTCTAATGCTAGTGAGCAGAGTCTAACCTGTCTGGGAATGGCTTGAAGGATTAGTCCTGCTTTGTTCAACTTGGAGCTCAGAATAGGAGAAGCAGTTTAATTCAGATTGCAGGCTGAGAAAAAGCTATGGTAAGCAGCAGGAACTGCTCTTAAAAACTGCAGGGTGGCTACAGAGACTGAAGATGCCTGGGCAAGAGATTTCAAATGGAAGCATATAATAAACCCTCTAAGGGCACACAAAGAAGCCAGAACAAGAGTTTTGGAAAATTAAGATGTCTAAAAGGAGCCATGTTTATGCGGAAATAGTTAAAGCCACATGAAGGCTCAGATAAGAGGCATACTCAGAAAAGACGTGAGAAGATCTTAAGCTACTCCTTGGGCTAACTCCAAGGCTCAGAACATGCCCTGAGAATAAGTGAAGATCTTCCCCATCATATAGCCTGTCCTCAAATACTAGGAGAAGTGGCGTTTTTTCAAATTCTTAATTCTCAACAACAACAAAAAAAATCACAAGGCATACGAAGACACCAGAAAATACAACTTCTTCAGGGAAGAAAATGAAGTGTCAGAAACCACCCATAAATCCAAGAAAATGATGGAGCAAGTCTCAACCCTTTTAGAAGTATGTTTTGCCAAGGTGAAAGACGCGCCCAGGAGAAAGGAACACGTACCCACAGGAAATATCTGCTGTCTGTGCTTTTTCCGCACAGAGTTTGGGGTTTTCATTATTTAAAGGGAAAAGAGCAGGCAGCAGGAGAAAGAGGAAGACAAAAAAAGGGAGGGTAGGTAAGGCAAGCAGTTGCATTCCTTTGAGTCTTTTGATTATTTTCATCGAGTCCACATTTTTCACGTGAAAGGAGCCGGCTGAGGAAAAGTCAATTATGCATTCATCTGGTTCCATGAATTGCATTTTTACGTAAGATACAATAATCATAGAGTATAAGAAGCAGTCAGATATGCATTTGTCTCAGGTGACCAGAGGGAGGACTTTTTGTTCTGTCCTTTGTCCCATGCCTGCGAAGATAAGCTGTTAATGTACATTGGTGGGGTGAAATTTAACAGAACCACTTAAGGGTAAAGATCTTGGGGCCCACAGGAAATTTTCTTGTGAGAAAAACTTGAGGGAGGATGTAGCCATCTATTTGGGAACAAAATAGGAGGCAGGTTTGCATGACCCAGCTCCCAGCTTGACTTTTCCCTTTGGCTTAGTGAACCTCAGGTCCTGAGATTGTATTTTTTTTTTCCACACACCCCTGAAGAAACATGCAAATATCAATTAAAAGAGAGCAAGTGTGGCTACATTAACATCAAATAAAATACACTGTAAGTCAAAAACTGTTACAAGAGACAAAGAAGGACATTATATCTAGGTGAAGGGTGACTTCATCAGGGAGCAATGACAATTATAAACACATATGCACCAAACATTAGAGCTCCTAATTATTTGAAGCAAACATTGACAAAATTGAAGACAGAAATAGATAGTTCTACAATAATGGTAGGACATTTCAATGACCCTACTTTCCACAGTGGATGAAACAGCCAGAAAGAACATAAATAAGAAAATAGAGGACTTGAACAGCACTGTAGACCAATTGGACCTAATAAATATATGCAGAACACTCCACACAACACATGAGGAGTACACATTGTTCTCAAGTAAACGTGAAACATTCTCCAAAATAGCCCATAGGTGTGATGTAGGTGTGATATTATATATATATAACATACATATTTTATATATATCATATGTATTATGTATCTCTGTATAGAATTAATATATAGATACAGATAGAGATTGAGATTGTTCACGGTTTCTGGCTCATAACTCCCATCATCCTTGTTATAATGTTGGGTGCTTTAGGCCTCAGAAGCAGACCTCAAAAACAGAACCTCTCTCTCTCTCTTTCTCTCTCTCTCTCACCTCCACCCTCCTTTCATCTGATCATTTTTCTCCACAAGACAACACTCTAATTTTCCCACCTTTCCATAAAGGTCATCTGACCTGTCTTGTCAGATGAGAAAACTCCTGCACCATACTCTGGAGATGGGAATGCTGCAGAGAGAGGCCAAGATGCATCTGAGTAGACAGGCCTTGCTGGGTTTCCCCACTCAGTCTGTTAGCACTAGATCGTACCCTTTTTGCCAAATCACATTTCTAACCCATGTTACAAATCCTTTATAAAACCCCAAAGAGGACAGGTTGGGGAGCTTCTGCATAGCTGAACATGTGGAGGCTCCTGGAGGGTGAGGCACCAGGAGAGCATGGAAGCTCCGGGCCCCTTCCCCCATGCCTCACCCTATGCACCTTTTCATCTTTATCCTCTGTAACATCCTTTATGATAAACTAGTAAATGTAAGTGTTTCCCAGAGTTCTGTGAGCTACTCTAGCAAATTAGCCTAACACAAGGAGGGGATCATGGGAGTCCCAATTTATAGCCAGTTGGCCAGAAGTCTCATGTCCACGGCAGAGTCGATTGCTTGCTTGCTGGTGGGGAGAAATGCTGACATGCTTGGTCACAGAAATTGTATTGATTGTTGTGGTGTGAGAGCAGAGAAAAAGAGTTTGTGCTTTTTTTCATTCACAATATATTAGGTCACAAAATAAGTCATAATATTTCAAGTATTGAATCATACAAATTTTTTTTTCAGAATGGACTGAAACTAGAAATAAGTTATGGAAGGGAAACTAGAAAGAGGAAATTATAGAGAATCGCAATTTACCACAACAGAAAGCTCTGAGCAGCAATCCTTGTGGGAACTAGTGTGGGGACAGGAAAGCCTGAACTATAATTTGCAAATTGCTGGAGGCTTAGAGTGGACAAGTTTGAGCAATACAATCTCCAAGGTGACTTTTCCATTGTGGGCTAGCCACATGCTATGGTTTGAATGTGTCCTTTCCAAAATATTATCCCTTGAATGGGATAGTGTTAAAAGATAAGGCCTTTGAAAGGTGATTAGACCGTGAGGGCTGCTCCCTTGTGAATGAGATGAACGCCTTTATTAAAGAGGCTACATGCAGTGTTGAGTGCACTTGCCCTTCTGCTTTCCACCGTATGAGGACATGGTATTTCTCCTCTCTGGAGGAAGTGTCATTCGAGGCACCATCTTAAAACAGAGCCCAGGTCCTCAACAGGCAACCAAACCTGCTAGAACCTTGATCATGGACTTCCCAGCCTCCAGAACTGTGAGAAATGAATTTCTGTTCTGTATAATTTACCCAGTCTCAGGTACTCTGTTATAGCAACACAAGTGGACTAAGACACCACCCTTGTGTGAGTTTTAACTTTTGGAGTTTTATTAGACCCTCACAGTGACTATCACAGAAAAACACCCTCATGCTTCTGGCAGGGAGAGGAGAAAAGGAATCATTTCAAACTATGTCAAAGCATTCTGTTTTCTTAATAAGGTCTGCCCTCAGGAGAAACTTTCAACCAGAGCCTAACGTGATGAGGTTTTATAAGAGCCTAAGTGTCCTGGAGAAAGGGAAATACCCCAGCAGCCATGGTGTCCCATCTAATGGAGGGGGAAGGAATTGAGAAGCACATGTGAAGTTCACGATACAGAGGCACAGACTCACTAAAAGGCTGACACCTCATCATGTAACCATAAGACTATGGAATACTGCTCTTCCTTTGCATATGACCACCACATTGCTAAAAGTCTGTTTACTGCAGTACCTTTTATCAAGTATATTATTTATGGTTACCAATTAAAAATCACAAGACACATTAAGAGGTAAAAAGCACAGTTTAAAGGGACAGAGCAAGCATCAAAACCATAATCTGATATAGCAGAGGCATTGGAGTTAGCAGACTGAGAATTTAGAACAACTAGACTGAATATGCTAAGGGCTGTAATGGATAAATCAATTGGCATGCAAGAGTGGCTGGGAAGTGTAAGCAGAGAGATGGAAATCCTAAGAAAAAATCAAAAATACTTGCTGGACATCAAAAATACTGTAACAGAAATGGAAAACGCCTTTTTATAAAAACACATTTTTATAAAAACGCATTTTAGGCATATTAGTAGATGGACACAGACAAAGCTGAGAAAAGTCTGTTTTCAGCTTGAGGGTTTCTCAATAGAAACCTCCAATACTGCAAAGTAACGAGAAAAAGACAGAAAAGAGAAACAAAACAGAACATACAGGAACTGTAGGATAACTACAAAAGGTATAAATAGGAGTAACAAAGACTCTGGAAAGAGAAAAAGAGAAAGAAAAGAACAGAGGAAATAGTTGAATTTATAATGACTGAGAATTTCTCCCAAATTAATGTTTGGCACCAAACCACAGATCCAGGACCTAATAGACATCTACAGAACTCTTCACCCCAAATCAACAGAATATACATTCTTCTCAGCACCACATAACACTTATTCTAAAACTGACCACATAATTGGAAGTAAAAAACTCCTCAGCACATGTAAAAGAACAGAAATCATAACAGAGAGTCTCTCAGACCATAGCACAATCAAATTAGAACTCAGGATTAAGAAACTCACTCATGGTTGGGCATAGTGGCTCATGCCTGTAGTCCCAACACTTTGGGAGGCCAAGGTAGGTGGATCACGAGATCAGGAGTTCAAGACCAGCCTGGCCAAGATGGCGAAACCTCATCTCTACTAAAAATACAAAAATTAGCCAGGTGTGAGGGCAGGCACCTGTAATCCCAGCTACTTGGGAGGCTGAAGCAGGAGAATTGCTTGAACCCGGGCAGCAGAGGTTGCAGTGAGCCAAGATCGCACCACTGCACTCCAGCCTGGGTGACAGACTGAGGCTCCATCTCAAAAAGAGAAAAAAAGAAACTCACTCAAAACCGCACAACTACATGGAAACTGAACAACCTGCTCCTGAATGACTACTGGGTAAATAACAAAATTAAGGCAGAAATAAATAAGTTGTTCAATGAGAACAAAGACACAACGTACCAGAATCTCTGGGATACAGTTAAAGCAGTGTTTAGAGGGAAAAGTATAGCACTAAGTGACCACATTAGAAAGTAGGAAAGATCTAAAGTCAACACCCTAACATCACAATTAAAAGAACTAGAGAAGGAAGAGCAAACAAATTCAAAAGCTATCAGAAGACAAGAAATAACTAAGATCAGAGTAGAACTGAAAGAGACAGAGACAAGAACATTGCCTGTTTTTAATCAGGTTCTCACTTAGGTGAGAATGTGACCAAAACTTAGGGCTCCAGCACCACTCTCAGTTACCATCATTTTGGGTTTCTTGTCTCAGCATGTCGTTCATAGGTTACAGTGTCCTCATGGTCACACATTTCTTTCAGGTCCTGTCAATGTAGCTGAAGAGAGACCATTTGACATTCCAGAGACGGCTGCATGCAGACATTTAAAACTTTTGAGAGAATACAGTGCACCAGGGAGACTACTGTTATGACTATCGGGAAGATAATATCGAGAGTTTGGAGTGTGCTTCTTACCCAGGATCCCCACAAACCAAACCACCTAAAATGAAATAGATCAAAGAGTGAGCTAGATAAAGAGTCTGCTCACTTAACTAAGCCGTCTCTTTTCTAATCCCCTACAAGTGAGTCTCTATATTACCCAATGTTTTCTCCATGCGCTGCAAGTGTTAGCAACTGCACAGATACTTCTGTTTAGCCAGTAAGTACTCTAGAGCAAATCTATTATTTAGCAGAACTTTCACAAGATAATTTAAGGTCTGTTGTGTAACCATAGCCTTTACAGTAGAATCTGCTATAGAGCCTATCATGAGGGATACATTTTTAATCATTGCCTCTTTTACTCCAAACCATGGAAAAAGGACCTAACAAATGATGCCCTTATAGAACAGTGAAACCCTTCTGGCAATGTTCTTTTTAACCCATGATGTGGGTTAAGAAGAGTGAACCAATGCTCTGTTTCTGACTGACTATGAGGCAACGTATGTACCATTAAAGTTTCTCACCTACATTGGGCCTTCATCTTTCACCTATCAAGGTATAAGGTTATCCATGCATAAGGCTGGCTGCAAAATCCTTTGCAAATAAAAGTATACCCATAAGTGCACACAACAGACCCCCTTTTCACTTCTGTTGTTCACAGAGGCATAAGCAAGGGAAAAATATGCAAATATAAGAGTCTTATGACAGTAGAGAAGTCTTGATCCGTGATCTTAGAAAAAACTGTTCACATCAAGGATGCCATCTTCTCTGGGAGAGAAACTTCCCTGGTTAGCTTTACCTTAAGTGTTCCAATGGGTGTACAGTTCCAAGAATGTGGAGGGAGTCTACTCAGTTGTGAAATTATGAACCCAATGTTCAAGGTCCTGAGGTTTTGTTTCAGTGTGGATGGCAAGGGCGTCTTTCTCTGATATTCTCAGAAGATCCAATGTTTGGGTTCTAGATTGTGAAGGGGTTGATTGTCCTCAGTCCATGAACCATAAAAACCTTTCTTTACCTGGTGAAAATACTCTGTAGCATAATAATCTACTGTGATAGCATTAGCCTTCTTGCATGGGAAAGCTTTTATACAACCAGAAAACATGCACTGAAAATGACAATGGAATGAAATTTCTCTACAAATGTTTAAAAGGCTCATCAGGTAGCTGAATGTTCCTGAAGCTTTGATTGCCTTCCCAGAAATATGGATTTGACAAACCAAACATTGGTCATAAACTACTTTAGCAATTTAGAAGTCACCACACCAATATATAATTAATTTCATTCATTTTATCTTTTCCAGGGTGAATCATGTAGAGCAACTTTTAATTACAAAAGCTATAAGCACTTAGGAAGGACAAAGAAGCTGTCCTGGTTCTCCATGAGTCCATGCTTAACACTGGACTTGCATCCTCTTGAATACCAGTTGTTTCTCCAATTTAGGTGCACAGCACTGATAACTGATGGGTTACTATAGGTAATTTGACTTAAACCATGGAGTTTATTCAAATTGTATATCTAAACGATTTCAGTATTGGCTGATTTAGCATGAAAATCTGGCAAAACATTTTCTTGGTATCAATTAATTTTTGTTCTCTTTGGGTTAGCAGTTTTATAAACCATCAGTCCTTTCATTAAAGTTCCAGGAATTCTTACCCAGTCCAAATCATGATTTTAAAGTGACCAGAAACCTGTATTAAAGAGTGCTTTTCAGGGTCCTTTTCATCCTTCCATGAACCTCCTAAAAGATACCATATTCTCAGATTTTGTGTGCTTGCAACGTTTTCAGAAACTGCATCAGCATTAAGCAATTAACAGTGGAAATGACTTTAAATAGTCACAGTTAAAGACACAATTGACAAAGCAATCTAGTTATTTCTACAGTTTTAATAACATAATAATCGTAAATATGATTTATAGTATATACTCAGACACATTAGAATTTTAGAATCCCATATAATTTTGGAGCATATATTAATATTATTCACTAAAATATAGCCTGAAGAAAGTTTACACATTGTTTTTTATTTTGACAACGCTTCCCGTGTAACTTAGAATGTCAGATAGTCCTGTTTACCTCTTTTATGGATGTTTCAGGGACCCTCTGTAGTATCTCAAAGTTAGAGGTCAGAAAAGACCATTTTGAAGCTGAAATTTTGATTTTGGGAAGCCTAATAAATATACTAAATGTTTAAAGCACTTGATATAAAATAGAATTCCAGGTCACCATAAGTCATTCATTTAGCCAAAATGATGACTTAAAAAAATTTCTAAGCAAAAAAACTTTACTCATTGATAGAGGGAAGACTTAGCTTTCCAAACAATCTGTCTCTTGTCTTTCCCTTCTTTTTTGGTAGTTTATTCAAAAGACAAACAAAAATCTTTCATTATCCTTTAATATTACATGAAAGTCTTGTTCAAGATAGAAAGCCAAATTTCACTCTTGCATTAATGTAAGTGAGATAGCAACACATGGCCTGGGCGCAGTGGCTCACGCCTGTAATCTCAACACTTTGGGAGGCTGAGGCTGAGGTGGACGGATCACAAGGTCACAAGATCGAAACCATCCTGGCCAACATGATGAAACCTCATTTCTAGTAAAAATACAAAAATTATCTGGGTGTGGTGGCATGTGCCTGTGGTCCCAGCTCCACGGGAGGCTGAGGCAGGAGACCCGCTTCCCCAGGAGGCGGAGGTTACAGTGACTCGAGATCACACCACTGCACTCCAGCCTGGCGACAGAGTGAAATTCCATCTAAAAAAAAAAAAAAAAGGCAACACATATAAAACTGTAATTACACCAATTTAAAAATGAAAGTGTTCATATTGAATTAAAAAGAAGAATCCAAATTACCTATTTGAGGAATACTTAAAAATAAGAAATTAACGTTGAAAATAATGTTGCAAAAATATACCAGATAATATTGGAGGTCTCATATTACTCTTTTGAAAAGTAGAAGACTTGTCATTATATCAAGGAACAATAGAAGTTCATTTTCAACTGGGTATAGAGCATGAAGATGCTATAATCATTGGAATGTATTCATTTACAATATATGCTATAAAAGCATTTAAAGAAAGTAATTGTAAGAATTAGGAGTAGAAATAAATTACTACCTCCTGTAGATTTTAACAAATCTTCTCAGAAATGATCAGTCAAGCAGACCAAAAAAATTAGATAAGTATTAATAACAGTCAGAAGGTACACATACATTTTGATCTCACATTGTTGAACACAGAAAAACTTGCATTCACTAGGCCAACCAATAGGGAATCCACAATAGGACCCTGCTTTCTGAACTGCCTGTGGGCCTGCACACATTAATCGGCTCCAGCAGCCTTTCCCACATGGAACTCCACAAGTGAACAGGGCCCCACAGAAACAATTTGAGTGAACATTGTCTTAATTACACCAAGGAAGGGACATAACCAGGAGCAGCCTAGGTGCAGAGGGGATGCATGAGTATGTTGCCTACAGTGGATTCCTCAGGACCTCGGGCTTCGTTCCTCCATGAAATCTGGCTGAATACAGAGTGGGGTCATGCGGGTGTAGACAGCAGGTGGACTTTCTTTCGTGGCTGCTTTATTGCGCTCATAAAAACCCACGAAGCATGGGCCGAAGACCACAAGTGAAATGACCTGGAGGAAGTTGTGTGCTGTGTTCTTAGTGTTGGGAGCCCCCTCTAGTTACTGACACTGGAATCCAGCCCAGCACGTCCTCACACTATTCATCACTGTTAGACCTAAGTCGGTATATAAAACACTGCTTTATGGTGTATTATGACTCCTGTGAAGGATTTGTTATCCCAATTAGCAGAGTTAATCCTGAAATATTTATGCATTTGAGATAAAATACTGTTGTTAATTACAATGATTCTTTCAGAAAAAGTGAATCATATTATGCTGATTTTTTATCATTATTAACAGTGTGGTCTCTTCGATCACAACTGCTCTCTCATACACAGTTGAATAATCACGTGGACTTTATTCTGTAATTTCTCATTCTACAAGGTAACTATAGAGCAATTTAAATGCCTGCCTAGCTTATGAACACTAATTGCTTTTAATCATGTGATGTGCTATGACAGCTCTCTCCCTTGCAGATGAAGCTCATGGGTTTGAAAATAGCACCCAAAGCATGGCCCTGATAGGAGGCGACCTCCTGGGGATGGAGAGGCAGGCAGGGCAGCCTTCTGTCTGAGGCTAATCTGGAGGGAACTCGCAGAACAGACTTCAAGTCAACAGTGTTACTTACTTTTTTATCTTTCTCCGTCTGCTTCCACATTCACCTACCTTCTCTTCCAGTCTTGTCTAGGATTTTAGCTGAAGTTTTATATCTGTTAAGATAGAGTAGTGTTTCACTGACCATTTCATTGTCCAGTGTCCTACTTCTTATCTCATGTCTCCAAGATCACTCAAGCCTGTGTGCCTCCACATGAACAGCTCAGACACCCCCTGGGCAACCAGTCACCCTGGGAGCACTGTCCTGGCACCTGCAGCTGCCAGCTCTGCAGGCCTTCTCCCCTCAGTCCATCACATTCCCATCTGAAACCCCCTGTTGTCAGAGAAAGCAGAAGCAGATGCAAGCCAGACAGCTCTCCCATGCTTTGTAAGTAGCTTCCAACAATATGAGCCGAGGGCCAAGCGCCCTGGGCGGCCACATTGGCCTTTTCCTTCTTTTCTTTGTTTTTTTGTTTTGTTTGGTTTTGTTTTTAATAGAGACAGCATTTCATCATGTTGACCAGGCTGGTCTCAAATTCCTGACCTCAAGTGATCCACCCACCGCAGCCTTCCAAAGTGCTGGGATTACAGGCATGAGTCACTGTGCCTGGCCCCTTTTCCTTTTCAACAGAATTAGTGATGATTTCCTTCCCAAATTTCAGGTTTTAGGATCTGTGGTTCAGACACACTATAGTGTCCTTAAGCATGTGGTTAAGGAGCTTATACATAGTTAATGTTTGACCTTAAAAATGTTTTTATTTTAATAAAAAATAAAGATATATGTGTGCAAGATGTGAAAGTTGTCATTTTCAAAATAGAGTCACCTTTGCTTAAAAAAAAAAAACAAAAAAACAAAAAGCAAACTAACAAAAACCACCCTGACACGTAGAGGTAGAGAATCTGGAGAATGCCACGAAGGGAGAGTTGTCCTACATAAAAGTCCGATAACAGAAACCACCATGAAATACTCCACAAAAAACACAACCTTGCACAGAGACCATTTGCAACCTTACATAAAACATTTCTGCAAGGATATCTGCCCAGCAACTGCCTTTCCAGCCTCGAACTGGTGTCACCCTAGTTGTGGATCCTTGTAGCCAAGGACAATGATTTCAAAACAATTATGTAATCATCCTTTTTTTTTCCTTTATTTGTCTACACTTACCTGGCAGGAGAGATACCCAGATCAGGAAGGTGTTTTCCCAAGGGAGGCTCCTTGTGCTGTCATGATTTTCCCCAAGTGCAGGACACTCAACTGCATAATCTGTGTAGTGGGAGATAGTGTTTGTGCCATCCCCTGCAAATAAATCCATTAATAAAATTCAAAAATGGAAAACTTTTGTCTTTTTGTACCTCCCTAAATATGCGCGCGCACACACACACACACACACACATACACACACACAGTTTGCAATGCCACACGTATTCCCATTGCAATACCTTATTCCAGAATAAGTATCATTTTCTTTTAGGGAGGCGCTCTCTGCTTGTTATTTAGGTGGACAAAAATTTTCAAAATATCAAATAAAGCCAAAGTACATACAACAAGAGGTAGTCAGACTACCCCAAGGTAAGAAAGTGCCTGGTTTTCTCCCCAGACACACTTGATTCTATCAGCTCTCTTTTCTGTTTTACTTCATTTTTCTTTGTTTGCTTAACTTTTGAGAAATAATGTATGCAAATGCAAATACTTCTGCCCATGCAGCATTTTTAAGATAGTATTTTGCTATATAAAAGTAGATTTTCTATGCAAATACAAATATGTTTTTTCCTTTGACACCAATGAAAATATGTATACTATGTATTCTATAGTTTTTTATATTTTACATTTTGGAGATAATTCCATAATATGAAAAATAGAGACTTAATTCTTTTTCTAACAGATGCATGATATTTCTTTCTACGATCAACTCTTAATTATTCATCTGGCTCCCTGTTGATGAACATTTGCTTAGATCCAGACTTATTCTTACAAAGTCATTCTTGTACTTTTTTTTTTTTTTTCAGGGAAGTGATCATATCTACATGTTAAATTTCCACACTGGATATGAATGACACAGACTATGGTTCATTTTAAATTTAGGACAACATTGCCAATTATCCTTTTGAGAGATTTTATAAAATTGACATGCCAACTAACCACCTTATTTTTCTAAGCAGTTGTTTTCCGGACTTTGTTCAATGAATTCTGAAAAATCACATTTTCTAAATATTTTTAGTTAATTATTTGGATATTTTCAAATATATAATTACAACTTGTAAAATAATGATAATTTTATCTTTTTCATTCCATGTATTGGAGTTCTTTTTTGTGTGTAATCTCCGTGACCAGTGTTTCCAGGGCAATAAAAATAGGAGATAACCGTGGATATTCATGGTTTGTTCTTGCCTTTAAGGAGAGGAGACCCAGGTGTTTACAGACAGCAGGGGTTTGAATTGTCTTTAGAGGCATCTATGTGGAGAAATGGCTACAGATCAGTATGTTATCAGTCAATCCCTTTGTCCTTCTGAGCCTTATTCTTGATGTCTTTTCAGCATTTTTGCATAGTTATACCCTCTTTCTCCTTTGACCTCTATGATGCAGTACTTCATAGCATCTTATAGATTTACTAATATTGAACCTTTTTTAGAATCCTGGGATGAATTCCACATGGTTACATTGAGTGATCTGCCAATATCTTACTCCGGACAGTTGCACGGAGAATCTCTCATATTTCTGGACCTGCTTTGTGAGAGTCCAGAACACAGATAGGCCGGTGCTCCCTCCTTTCCCCATTATTGCTGTACAGCAGCATGGGTAGGGTACCCCAAGCTTCCCGACTCCAGGTCTCCAATCTGTCCTTTCTCACTTGCATTCTAAGATACTAAATTGTCAGAAGAAACAAGCCAAGGAGTAACTGGATGGGCTTCCTCTAACTGAAGACACCAGTGAGAAGGAACACAGACTTGAGACCACCTGCCGTGGCTCTGCCTGCTCACATGTGCTTTAAAGCTTAGTCCAACCCCTCTGCAGATGGACAGTCTGATGTCTATTTCTGCCACCATTGTAACCACCAATACTTGACCAATTATCCCCATTTATCAGATACAGAACCTGAGATCCGGCGAGGTAACTGTTGCCTGCAGTCACCAACTAGTGATCCACTCATCATCTCTGAGTGCTGCAAGGAGTCAGGTCTGCCTGGCTTTGAAACCCGGGCTTTCTTCACAATATCCTGTTGCTGTCTGCTTTTATTTTTATTTTCCTCCAAATGTTTGCCTCCATTTAACATTTAGATGTGTTTCCCTATGTAGGTGTATGTATTCCTAAAATAATGCCCCCTCCATTATGACCATTTTGTTACATGTTTGTTTGGGGCAGACTGTCCTTTCCACTGGCATCTTCCAAGGAGGAATCCCAGCTCAGAGACAGGAGCCCTTTACAATTAAATACACTCTATAGGAAATAATTCTTTCCTGGGTTCCTCTCCCTTCTGTGCCACATTCCTTGCCTCCTCTATATTTCAGAATCCATCCTTCTACTCCCTCACAATCTATATCTTGTGGCTTTCTTACCAACGTATTGTTTCCACCATCTTTAGGATTCTTGTAACCTCACTAGCAATCCAGAGTGTTCATCCCACTATTATCAGGGGCCTCTGGAACCTGTAGAATGCAGCGTTCATTCTCCTGGGAATACAGGTTTTTATAATACTTAGGATCACATTATCGTCTAACATTTAAGCCTTCCAGCAAAATATAATAAAGGTTTCAAAATGGAAGTATGTTGTCATATAACAAACTATATTGACATAAGCAACTATGGTAGCTTAGGATAACATTGTGGGTTACCTTCTAATTTATTTGCACAGTGATTAGTAAGATAAACTATGGGAAATCAATTTTGACTTTGGAATTTAAAATTATTTTGAACTAAATTCTGTCACCGTTTGCCCATCACCTAGAGGCCAACAAACCAACCACAAGATTAAGAATGATCTGAGAGCTACTCAACTATTATTCTACTACCTTATTTTTATGAATCATTATCCATTATATTTTCCAAAACATTTTGATATGGACTGTCTACATAAACTCCAATAGATACTAAGGTACTGTTTTCTTGTTTCAGTTTTATCTTCATTCTGTATATGTAGATAATTTTAATTTGCCAAATGCTTGAATACCCTGCACTCATTTGAGGACAGGGAATAAATAGATCTGAAGAAATAGATTCTTTTGCAATCTTGAATCCCCTAGAGCAAATACAATTTAAGAAGTTGACACATCTTTTAAGATAATTTGCACACCAATTACCCTGGAGATTTTATTTGTGCAGAGATTTCTCTGCAAATGTGATACTTATTGACCCAGTTGAGCAGTGCCTTAAAGAAGCTGAGTACTAAAATCATAGCTTCTAAAAGTTTTGCCAGAGTTAAATTCCACTCACGCATCGTCTCAATTATTCCAGCTCTGCAGAAAAAAAGTCGAATGTGCAAGTCTTGTAGTCTCTCGCTGTCGCCCCGGCTGCAGTGCAGGGACGCAATCTCAGCTCACTGCAACCTCCTCCTCCCAGGTTCAAGCAATTCTTGTGCCTCAACCTCCCAAGTAGCTGGAATGATAGGTATGCACCACCACGCCCAACTAATTTTTTGTATTTTTAGTAGAGATGCAATTTTGCCATGTTGCCCAGGCAATCTGCCCATGTTGGCCTCCCAAAGTGCTAGGATTACAGATATGCGTCACCACACCTGGCCTGACTCTCCATTATTTTTAATATGAAGAACACTTTTGATTATGTTTGGAGAGAAATCATATAGACGGTTAAAATGAAATCAAGTTAATGACATGGATCAGTGTGTGTTGGTCGTGACAGTGCAAGCAGATTGGATCCCTTAACTAGATCCAAAGCAGGACTAGATAAAGGACAATTCAAAAGTGAGACTCATTTCTGTCACATTTTGTCAACTAAGTCATGATTCCCTAAGAGCTTTGAGCTCCCCAGGGTCAGGGGACAGCAGGGATCATAGACACCTAAGGCCAGGGGGAAGCTCACGAGCCCTTCTTCCTCACCCCACTGCCTCCAGACAGAGAGGATGCAGTACCTGTACCTCCTCCTCTGATATCTTGCAGATGCTCTGTTTGGAAGATTCCTTTTTTTTAACTTTTACTTTAAGTTCAGGGGTACATAAGCAAGTATGTTACATAGGTGAGCGTGTCACGGGGGTTTGTTGTACAGATTATTTCCTCACCCAGGTATTAAGCCTGGTAATCATTAGTTATTTCTCTGCTCCTGTCCCTCCTCCTACCCCCCACCATCTGCTAGGCCCAGTGTGTGTTGTTCCCCTCTATACGTCCATGTGTTCTCATCATTTAGCTCCCACTTAGAAGTAAGGGCCTGTGGAAGATTCCATCAGGCCCCTCTACCTGCCATCTGCACGCTATCCCCAGCTGATACTCAGGAGGTGAGTCAGAACTCAACGTGGCTCTCCACGTCAATTCCCAAATTGGCAGCCCAGAGAGTACTTAGCCCTGACTCTCCCGCTTCCAGTCTGAGAGCCCCCATGACTGGATCGTCTGTTCCGAGACCACATTCTGAACATCAGGAACCCAGCCGCCACCCCGCTGCAACACCCATGCTTCTGGTGTTGGGTTATGGACTGTGTGTGATCCTAGCACTCCCTTCTGCTAGCAGTAAAACAAGAGTAGTCTGAGAACCCACCTTGGGCCTTTTTCTCCCAGTCAAAATTGAAATTGTAGTCCTCAGTTGTCACTTTTCTAACATCAAGAACATGACCTCAAAGAGAAAGCAGGCTGAGGAGAAGAGCTGATCCTAAATGCCTGGGACATCCTGGGTTTCCTGAGAAAAGGGTTTTTTGGAGGGACGTGTCTAGCCTCACAATTCCCTGGATTTATTCTGGATGTTTCAGAAATAAATAAAATGTGGAGAGACCCATATGTATAGAAATAACCTCTTAAATTATAAGAGATGCAGCCATACAGAAAGACCCCCACCCCTCAGGACCCCAGCCACATCCCACTGTAACCCTGAGAGCCATGGAAGCCCTGGGAGCCCTGCAGTCTGTCTCCTCATGAGTTCAAAGAAGTGGCAGCAACATACAAAAATACAGCAGAAATGAATGGAACATACATTCAATTTCTTACAAAATAATCAAAGCAGGAAATAAAATTCCTAATTTACAGGAAACTTTAAAATCCTCCCAACATTCTCCCCTCTAAAGCTTTTTCACATCCTGGATGACCACCGCCCTGCAGCTCTATCCTCCTCGCTCTCCTCCACACCCCTTCCAACCCAGGCTGCCCCACGGTGAGGCTCCACTCTCCACCCACTTCTTCACCTCTGTGTCAGAGACTTCCTGCTGGCTTCGGTTTTACCTCCCTTTGCCCATCACTCAGATTGGATACAAAAGGAGGGCAATAGACCCAACAAGCGTGAATCCTTAGCAGGACAAACACCTAATACTCCATGAGTTTTCTTTCGTTTCCGTTCCATTTGTCATGCAGCAGATTCTATTTCCTAGCACCACAGTTCAGTGTCCTGTTTTCTTGCCTGTATCCGTCTGTCCCCTCGTGCACACACGCACACATGTGTACACACACACACGTGCACACATGCACAGACAGATGCACACATGCCTGCATGCATGTACACACACAGGCACACACACATACATATGCACACATGCACACATATGCAGGCACACACGCACACACACAAAGTGGGTGTCTGGGTCACCTTTAGGGATGATTGCAGTGAATTAACTCTGTTATCTTCCAGGCTTGTACATGTAAGGATTGAGGATACTCCTGGATACCATGAATTTCTCATGGATAGAATCCTTAAGGCACAGAATCACAGCTCCTCTAACTCATTGTCTGCCTGGGTGGAGGTTAAGAAATAACAGCAACAAAGTATTTCTAAATATTATACCTTTTGGAAATCAAATTAAATCTCCACCCAGCTCTCTCTTACTCCAACAAAGGATCCTTCTCAAACATTCTTTCTTCCCCAATCGACTCCTGCCATCTGAAATTATTTGCCTGATGTCTATCCCCGGTGAGATAATTACTTTAAATGTTCAAATCATTCTGTGAACAAAAAATCCTGAGGGAAAGAATTTTTAAAAATACAATCAGATCTGGAGTTTTAGGGAGTTTTTATGTAGCTCTGTATAATTCAGTCCTTCTCCAGAGGAAGGATTCTCAAGACAAGTCATGTGGCCTCCTCACGTCCAGCCTGGCCAAGTCTGATAGTCACCATTCCGTCTCCCATGCATGAATGTGTTCCCTCAGCACACATGGGAACTCAGGTTCTTCAGAGTATTTCAGCCTTTAGCCACCAACTTCTGCTTTCCCTCCTCACAGAAGATATTAAATAAAATAAACAGTGGAAACATGCCATGGAAATGCCCACAGAATGCAGGGCTGGACATCGTGTCAGTGTCACCAATATGCACTGGTGATGTGAAAATCAGATCTCTGAGAAAACTCAGTATTTTTTAACTAGTCTGAGTTGGGGGATAATCCTGCTTACAAATACATATTCAAAGATGACCGAGAAATAGTTAACTTATTTCATCTTTAGTGTTTTGGCTTAATTTTTGGACAACAATATACCCTCACCTTAGAGAAGCAGGAGGTATCAACACTTACGTTTCTTACATGATTCAACCCCAAAACAAGTCTGGCTGAATTTCAGGATCTTCATGAAACTATCTGTTCATGGCTGGGTAGTAAATAAGTAATCTTACTAAGGGGAGGTCTAATCTTAGTACCCACTCCTAGGCTCCTGAGGAGTAATCTCTAAAGCCTTGGAATATTCTGGTAGTAGTCTTTGCTATTCATAGTGGGCCTCCTGGGACCACACCTGCTAGTTTATGCTATGAGTGGATTCTGTATGGAGGTTAACTACTCCAGGAAGACCACTTGAGTGATTAGATGGTTGGGGCTTTGAACTACGCAAGATTAGCTTGAGGTCCTGGAAGGGAGAGCAGCTGGAAAATGAGTTCAGTCATGTGGTTAATGATTTAATTAATCATGCACATGATGCATGATAATAAAAACTCTGGAGACTGAAGCTCAGGTGAGTCTCCTGGTTAACCACACTTTATGTGTATTGCTGCACTTTGATGATGGGAGGGTATTGCACACCCGAGGTTGACAGAATTGTTATGTTTGGAACCCTCCCAGACTTCTCCCTATGTTTGTTTTGTTAGCTCGTTCTATTTTGTATCTTTATGCTATAATAAAATTGTAATGCAAGTATACTTTTCTGAGATCTGTGGGTCGTTCTAGTGAATTATCCAACCCGAGGGAGTTTGCGGTGACCCCTAAATTCGAACCAGCTGATATGAAGTGATGCTGGCCCTGGGGACCTAAAACTGCAGCTGGTGTCTGAAGGGAAGACAAATTTGTGGGGAGTAGTCCTTAGACTTCACTGTTTGAATAAACTCCTTTATAATGGATACAACCAATACTTCCTAGAGCTGTAAATCTTCTGATTCTTCCAGGCAAGGTGCTATTAACACCTCCAGGCTTTATGTTCTATAGTGGAGTCCAGGCCACTAAGGTAATGTGGTCTTGTCAAACCTGAGTTTCCAAGGGATATGATTGAACTGTTTTGGAACAAGAACTTTTAGTGGAATCATGGGACAACCTTCACCCCCTTTCTTTCCTAACTGTTCCTTGGCTTATAGATTGCTGGTAAAGGAAGAGTACTTTGATACCTACTGGGTTTCAGAGGAGAACAGCGGTGCCACAGTTTCAGGAATATCACTAAGCAGGTTTATTTCCCAGCCTTACTAGTCTTCCTTGTTCCTAAGGAGACAGATACCAGGCTCTGTTTGGCCAGTATCCATCCTAGGAGAACTCTGGACTCCACCTGAATTTGTACCTTCACCATTTCTCCCCCACTAGCTTCAGTCTTTACATCTGCAAAGTGTGGGAAATGCCAGCACATGGTGGTGATGACATTCATTGTAATGCTAATGGCCCAGACTTCTTAAAGGGACAAAAGTAGTATATATCAAGGTTTTGCAACAATTGAAGATGCTGGATCAGTGATGCAGGCTCCAGTTCAGGGGTGGTTCAAATGAGGGGAAAAGTGGTCATGTAAACACAGGTCTCAGAGGAAAAAGCACAGAAATAGATTACATGTGGTCAAGTGGAAGACAGGGAAAGAAAATTTTGCATGGATACACAGCAAAGTTTCTCACAAATAGACTTATCCCTGCAGCATATTTCATGATAACCCTTAGGTTTCCATTTCATTTCTTACCTCGTGATATTTACCCATAGCATGTCGGAGGCAACCCACAGTATGTCGGGGGCAATTTTACCCACAGCATGTCAGGGGCAACTCAGTATGTGATTCATGGTATGACGGTGTGGGTAGTGTGTTTCAGAGTCACCAGAAGATGAGAGTAGACTTGGCATAAGGGTTTCAGGGTATTAGGAAGTGAAAGCTTCAAATATTGCAGATATTTGAAAAGTTATGGAGTTAAACCAGATTATTCCATTGGCATTCCTCTGCATAAGGACAGCAGGTGTACTGAAGTGAATTAAGTGTGAATGCAACATGTTTAATCTAGTTTGATTCCCTTTTGGTTCTTGGGCCATAGGCAAACCCCTAGGGCTGATTAAACCATTTGAGAGTGAGAAATACAAATAAAATTCCAAGCACCCCCCAACCAACTGAAAAGTCCTCCTCTTGGCCAAGGGGACCCCAGAGAAGTCTTAAAAACTGAGCTCCCAACTGTGACAGGACAGGAGGTGGGACATGCCTCATTACACCCCCTCACTACATTAGACTTTATTTATTAAGAGTTAAACAGAATCCAGTGCTTCTGAAAGACAGACTTGCTCCACCACTGATTTCAACAAATCTCCTGATGCTGCAGTCAGACCCTCTCCCCTTTTTGCAGTTTCAGAACAACAGCCAACCAGCATTTCCTGCTCATAAGAGATCACGAACCACAACCTGGCTCTGGCCGGTCCATGGAGGCTGCACACAGGGCACCTCTGTGTCCTCCATGTCACCTTTTCATGTGTATAGCCTAACTCTAATGCATTTAAGTGTTAAGTCTCCACTCCAAAGTGAACACAGGATTTATATAACATGTATGTTTGCTTACTATATATGTGAATGTGAATATCCATAGTTCTTCCCATAACCTGTTCAATGTGTCTTCTTAACCAGCCTGTTCAGCATAACTTCCTGTCTCATCCATCCATCTTCGAAGTGCCTGCTTTTGGTTCTGCTGGAGTCTGTGCTTCCCAACCTGTAGGGTGGCCAACCTGCAGGCTGCAACTCTTTATAAGAAATACAGCTCCCCTTTCCAAATCTATAGGTCTTGTGATTTTAAGGGGACAAGGGTGAGGAGCAGATCTAGGCCAGCCAGGGTCATAAGAAGGGAGCTGGTCAGTGCCAAGACCAAAGAGCTAGAAGGCTGCCCCTGGTCATCCTCAGCCAGAACATCCTAAGACCAGAACTCAGTCCCAAGTGAGATCAATGCAGGAACCAGTACAGAGAAATCCAGAGGGAAGATTTAGCAGCCAAAGGCATGCAGGCTCAAAGGATGTGGCCTGGAGATGGAGTGAGTCTTGGGGCCACCAGATATACAAAGACAAGTTGACACGAGGACCCCCAGAAGCAAGAGAAGGACTGGGACTGAAAGGTCTTGCCCAAGATCAGGGCCCTGGTCCTCCTGCCTCCTAGCTCCCATTCCTCCATAAGAGCTCTGGCTTCCCCAGCACTTCTCGTCAACCTCATAGATATTCCCAAATCATGTTATGTGACATGTGACAACATGAGACCAATTTTATGGTCAAGTTCTGTGCTCAAGATGCACGCTAGGAAGTGATAAAATGTGCAAGTTTCTGACAGCAAAGCCAAGGTTTCTTGCACATTTCCAGTCGTTCTCTCTGTGCATCGGTGCTCTAGCCCAGGGACCTTCAAGTCACCAAGCACTGCTCCCAACATCTGAACTTGAACATCTGAGAATGTGGGAGAAGCACTCAGCTGCTAATTTTTAAAAAATGACTGCTCCTGTTTGCTGAAACGAAAGCTCTACTTGAAAGAACACAAGGATACCAAGTGGGCATGGGATGGCAGGAGATGACAATGTGACAGCAGGGACACCGTGTCTCTTTCACTAATTGCTGCAAACAACTGAATCTTGCCATCAGGGCCTAACCCCAAGAATGTGATACCCAGACAGTTCACAATGGGTCTCATCATCTTATCCTGGCTCATCTTCATGGCTTTGCACCCCACCAAGCCTGCTCCTATGATCTGCTGTTTCCCTCTTTCCCTCTTCCTCTCTGATATAGTTTGGCTGTGTCCCCACACAAATCCCACCTTGAATTGTGATAATCTCCACGTGTCAAGGGCAGGGCCAGGTGGAGGTAAGTGAATCATGAGGTTGTTTCCCCATACTATTCTCATGGTAGTGAATAAGTTTAATGAGATCTGATGGTTTTATACATGGCAGTTCCTTCGCAAAAGCCCTCTCTTGCCTGCCACCATCCATGTAAGATGTGACTTTGTTCCTTCTTGCCTTCTGCCATGATTGTGAGGCCTCCTCAGACAGGTGGAACTGTGAGTCCATTAAACCTCTTTCCTTCATAAATTATCCAGTTTCAGGAGTGTCTTTGTCAACAGTGTGATAACAGATTGATATATTCTCCCTCCTTTCCCCCACCACATGTTCTCACTTTCACTCTTACTCTCACCCTATCTCTGGAAAGTATATAAAAACAGGAGCAAACATACAAATCAAAAAAGTTCATAAAGATTTCCTCAGCCTGAACAAACCCTAGGAAAACTGCTCCCATGTGAGGCGAAGGATGCACCTGATGGCCCTTGCAGTTCGCAGGAGCACAATCCCAGAGGAAGGTGCGGAGAGGCTTCATGGGCGTCTGGGTGGATTATAGTCATGAAATGGGGTTGCTTACATCTCCCTACAAAGAGAGCATAGACAAGCGTAATACAGCTGCTGAGAAATGTGGTTCTCCTACTCCTTTAAAATAACCAGAATGGTTCTGTTTCCAGGAATGTGGAAAATACATACTTTTCCCTTATCTTCCCACTCTGTACAGTTAAAGACCCTGGAAATCACAAATAAAGACTATAAGCAGGCTATAAAAGATAAAAAGAAGAAGGAAGACTGGCTAGGAACATTAGGACCCAAAGAATGACATGAAGGTCAGCTTCCTGGGTTTTCCTTTTCCCTCCTGTATCCTAGATGTGAAGCTGGAAAGTTGCAACCCAAAAATGCCATCAGGTAAAGACAACAAAGTCGCAGCAAAAACCTACTCTTTCTGGCCAAAAGACTAGTGAATGGGCAGCCCAGCAAGACACAACACCTGTAGGCAATAGCTGCTCTACTCCACTCATCACCACAGAAAGCAGGGCCAGGTTGGGGGCCTAGACCTCCACCTTCACTGGGCTGTCACCAGGCACATCTCCCTCTCCCTGCTGGGGTGGCGGCTGAGCAGGCCTAATGCAGAGTCGGCTTTCACCAATGTGCAGCAGTGAGGAGGCTCTTCTCCCAGCAGTGTCATTGGAGGCTGTGTGGGGAGCATAATGAGGGCTTCCAGTCTGCCCCACCGAGGGAGGCATCAGGGACATCAGTGGAGGTGGGGATGGATGGGGTGGAGGGTGGGGAGAAGTCAACTTCTGCCCAGTCCAGCAGGAACAGATGCCCCCACCTCCAGATTTCAACTGAGCCCACGTGGGCAGTCTGGATTCTCCAACCCAGCACTGAGGAGGCAGCCCCTTCCTTTCCGCTGCAGAAATGGTGCCAGAAGAGGTCAGCTAAGACAGAAAACTTAAAGAGGATCCAGAGTCATACAATATAATATTCAAAAGGTGCGGGTTTCAGTCAAAATTCACTCATCACACAAAGAACCAGGCTGATATCAAACCAAATGAAAAATTGGAATCAATAGATGCCAATGCCAAGATGACAGCTGTTTGAATTAACTTACAGAGATTTTTAAAGCAGCCACAGTAAAAATACTTTCATAAGCCATTGTGAACATGCTCAAAACAAATTTTAAAAAATAGAAAATTTTAGCAGTTTCATTAAAGATAAAGAAGCTATGAAAAAAGAATCATGTAAAAATTTTAGAACTGTAAAACAAAATAAACAAAAATTTAAAAACTCAGTAGATGGTAACAACAAAATAATGGATGTGGCAGAGGTAAGCATCAGTGATCTGGAAGACAGAAAAATAGAAATTACCCAATGTGAACAATAGAGAGTCAATAGACTAAAAGTAAAAATTAAACAGAGCCTCATAGACCTGTGGGCTAAAGCAAAAGTTATAACATTCAAGTCATCAGAGTCCTGGAAGGAGAGGAGAAAGAGAGGGTGGGCCTAAAAAAAAAACAAAAACAAACAAACAAACAACAACAAAAAAAACTACCTAAAGAAAGAATGGCTGAAAACTTCTCACATTTGGTAAAACATATAAAGCTACAGATTGAAGAAGCTGAGTAAACCTGAAACAGGAAAGCCTCCCCAAATACACATCAGGGTAATGTGGTTCATCAAAGTAGTCAAAATTCTGAAAACTGTAAGCCAAGGAGAAATCTTGAAAGTAAATGAGAGGGAAATGACACAATGAAAGTAGAGAAAAAGTAATTCAAAAGACAGTGGAATTCTTATTAAAACCATGAAGACCAGAAGAAAGTAGAACATTTTTTTCAAGTGCTGAAAGAAAATAACTGTCATCCCAATATCCTATAGTTGACAAAAATATCCTTCAGAAGATATAAAGACATTCCCAGATGAAAGAAGACTTAAGAGAATTTGTCACCAACAGACCTACCCTAAAAGAATGGTTCACAGAAGTTCACTGAACAGAGCAAAAATGACAAAAGAAGGAATCTTAGAACATCAAGAAGAAAGAAAGAGCATGGAAAGCAAAAATATGGGTAGATACAACAGTCTTTCCTACACTTCTTGTGTCTTCTAAATTATGTTTGAGGCTAAATTAAAAATTATAACTTTGTCTAATGTGGCTCTATGTAGGGTAAATATTTAAAACAATTATATTATAAATTGGGAAAGGTAAAGGAATATACAGGATGGTTCCTTTTATAGGAATTGATAAAATGATGACATTAAAATATATACATATATATATAGAGAGAGAGTCATACCTAGAGCAAACACTAAACAATGTTCAGAAAGCTATACAAAGAGCTACACTGAAAATCACTCTAAATAAATAAAAATGGGATTCTAAAAAACATTCAACTGACCAGAAATCAGGAATAAACATTTAAACAAAAAATACAATAACTACAAATAAAATAAAATGTGTAGAAATTAACTTAACCAAAGAAGTGAAAGATCTCTACAATAAAAACTATAAAACATTGATTAAAGAATTTGAAGAGGACACCGAAAAATTGAAAAATATTTCATGTTCATGGATTGGAAGAAAGTAGGGTTAAAATATCCATAGTATCTAAAAGTCAATGCAATATGTATCAACATATCATTGACATTCTTCACAGAAATAGAACCACAAAAGACTCAGAATAGCTAAAGCTGTCCTAAGCAAAAATAAGAATAAAACTGGAGGAATAACATTACCTGACTTCAAATTATACTACAGGGCTATAGTAACCAAAACAGCATGATACTGGCATGAAAACAGACACATAAATCAATGGAACATAATAGAGAACCCAGAAATAAATCCATACATCTACAGTGAACCCATTTTTGACAAAAGTGCCAAGAACATACATTGGGGGAAGGACAGTCTTTCAATAAACGGTGTAGGGAAAACTGGATATTTTTATGTAGAATGAAACTAGACTCCTATCCCTCACCATATACAAAAATCAAATAAAAAATCAAAAGACTTAAATCTAAAACCTCAAACTGTGAAACTACTACTAATAGAACAGAGTGGGGAAACTCTCCAGGACATTGGACTGGGCAAAGATTTCTTGAGTAATGTCTCGCAGACACAGGCAACCAAAGCAAAAATGGGCAAATGAGATCGTATCAAGTTAAAAAGCTTCTGCACAGCAAAGGAAACAATCAACAACAAAGTGAAGAGACAACCCACAGAATGGGAGAAAACATTTGCAAATGATCCATCTAATGAGAGATTAATAACCAGAATATATAAGAAGCCCAAACAAATCAATGGGAAAAAAATCTAATAATCTGATTTTAAAATGGGCAAAAGATCTGAATAAACATCTCTCAGTGAAGACATACAAATGGAAAACAAGTATATGAAAAGATGCTCAACATCACTGTTCATCAGAGAAATGCAAATCAAAACCACAATGAGATATCATCTCACCACAGTTAAAATTGCTTTTATCCAAAAGACAAGCAATAACAAATGCTGACAAGGATGTGAAGAAAAGGGAACCCCCACACACTGGATGTAGGAATATCAATTCATACAACGATTACGGTGAACAGTTGGAGGCTCCTCAAAAAACTAAAAGTAGAACTACCATATGACCTGAAAATGCCATTCCTAGTTATATACCCCAAATAAAAGAAAGCAGTATATCAAAGAGATATCTACACTACCATGTTTTCTGGAGCACTGTTCACAATCGCCAAGATTTGGAAGCAATCTAAGTGTCCTCAACATATGAATGGATAAAGATGATATGGTATATATATAAATTAAATTACTATTCCGCCATAAAAAAATAGTGGGATCCTGTCATTTGCAACAATGGAGATGAAACTGAAGGTCATTATGTTAAGTGAAATAAGCCAGGCACAGAAAGACAAACTCCATGTTCTCACTTAATTGCAGGGGTTAAAAATTAAAACAATTGAACACATAGAATGGAAGGATGGTTACCAGAGACTGGGAAGGGTAGTGCAAGAGTAGGGAGGAAGTGGGATGGTTAAGGGGTGCAAAAATATATTTAGAAAGAATAAATAAGATCTAGTATTTTTTAGCACAACAGGGTAACTATCAGTGAAACTAAAAAGAGAATAACAATGGAGAAGATGAAAGAAGTCAAAAATAATTTAATTATATATTTTAAAATAACTAAAATAGTATAATTGGATTGTTTTGTAATACAAAGAATAAATGCTTAAGGGGATAAATACCCCATTTACCATGATGTGATTATACACATTGCATGCCTACATCAAAATATCTCATGTTACACACAAATATGTGCACCTATTATGTACCCACACAAATATGTTTTTTTAGAAAGACAGAGAAGAAAAACAAAAACGAAACATAAAATGTGAGACAAGCTCTAAAATATCAATAATTATATCAAATGTACAGTATATAAATATATCAATTAAAAGACTGAGAGTAGTACAGTGGATTAAAAATTTAGAGAAACATGTTAGCCAACTACATACTATCTATAAGAAACTCATATCAAATATAAAGATATTGGCAAGTTAAAAATAAAAGGATGGAAAAAGATATATCATGCTAACAGTAATTAAAGGAAAACAGAACTGATTATGTTAATATCACATAAAGTAGACATCAGAGAAAATTGCCAGAGACACAGGAATACTATGTAATTACAAAAGGGTCAATTTACCAACAGGGCCTAGCAATTCTAAATGTGGGTGCATCAAGCAGCAAAAACTAGTTTTTATCATACTAAAAGCTATGTAAAGCAAAATCTGATAGAATTGAAAGGAGAAATAGAAAAATCCACAATTAGAGTTACAGATTTCAAAACTCTTCTCTCAACAATTGATAGAACAACTATACAAAAAAATCAACAAGGGTACAGAAGACTTCAACAACACCACCAATCAGCAGGTTCAAGTCAACATTATGGAACACTCCACCCAACAGCAGAGTATCCATCTTTTCAAGTATTCAAACAACATATACCAAGATAGACCATATCCTAGGCCACAGAACAAACTTTACTAAATTTTAAAATACTGAAATCACACATTGTGATCTCTCCCATCATAGGGAATCAAACTAGAAATCAATAAAAGAAAGATAAAGGAAAATCTCTGAACATTTAAAAACTAAGCAACATATTTCTAAATAGTTCATGGATCAAACAGGGAAATAAAAAAGACTTATTGGACCTATAGAAGGTAACAACACACAATGGGGCATAGCAGAGGGTGGAGGGTGGGAGGAGGGAGAGAATCAGGAAAAATAACTAATGGGTACTAGGCTTAATACCTGGATGAAGAAATAATCTGTATAACAAATCCCCATGACACGAGTTTATCTATACAACGAACCTGCAAATGTACCCCTGAACTGAAAATAAAAGTTAAAAAAATTAAAAATATTTATTAAGGAGAATGAAAAACAAACTAAACAGAATTAAAAAATCCAATGTATCCAAATTTGTGGGACACAGCTATAGTGCAAGAGGAAACTTTCCAGCACTAAATGCAAGTATTAGAAAAAAGGAAAAGACTCAAATCAATTTAAGCTCCTATCTCAAGAACACAGAAAAAGAAGATGAAAATAAGCCCAAAGCAACTAGAAAGATAAAAAGAAGAAAGGACAAAAATTAGTGAAACTGAAAAGAGAATAACAATGGAGAAGATAAATGAAACAAAAACTTCATTGACTGAAAAGCTCAACAAAACTGACAAACCTATAGCAAAACTGACAAAGACATAAGAGAGAAGACTCAAATTTCCAATCTCACGAGTGAAATAGGAGATATTATTGTAGACCTTTGAGGCATCAAGAGGAGAATACGGCAATACTAAGAACAACTCTCTGTACTCATAATTTGACAACTCAGATGAACAGTTCCTCAAAACACATAAACTACCACAGTCAAACCATAGATGATTTACATAGCCCCATAACGATAAGAAAAGATGGCATAGCTCTCAATTCATCTTATAAAGTTAGAATGAGCCAAATACAAAACTAGACAAAAACAGTAAAGAGAAAGCAAAAACAGTAAAGAGAAAGAAAACTAAGACCAATATCTCTTGTGAAAATAGATAGAAACATCTTTAACAAGATAATAGCAAAGATATAAAAAGAAGTAAACCCCATGACCAAATGAATTGTATTCCAGGGATATAATCTGGTTTAAGTATTAAAAAAGCAATTAAATTTTTGCAATCTACTCATCTGACAAAGGGCTAACATCCAGAACCTACAAAGAACTCAAACTAATTTACAAGAAAAAAACAACCCCATTAAAAAGTGGGCAAAGGATATGAACAGACATTTCTCAAAAGAAGACATTCATACAGCCAACAGACACATGAAAAAATGCTCATCATCACTGGCCATCAGAGAAATGCAAATCAAAACCACAATGAGATACCATCTCACACCAGTTAGAATGGCGATCATTCAAAAGTCAGGAAACAACAGGTGCTGGAGAGGATGTGGAGAAATAGGAACACTTTTACACTGTTGGTGGGATTGTAAACTAGTTCAACCATTATGGAAAACAGTATGGCGATTCCTCAAGGATCTAGAACTAGATGTACCATAAGACCCAGACATTCCATTACTGGGTATATACCCAAAGGATTATAAATCATGCTGCTATAAAGACACATGCACACGTATGTTTATTGCGGCACTATTCACAATAGCAAAGACTTGGAATCAACCCAAATGTCCATCAGTGACAGATTGGATTAAGAAAATGTGGCACATATACACCATGGAATACTATGCAGCCATAAAAAAGGATGAGTTTGTGTCCTTTGTAGGGACATGGATGCAGCTGGAAACCATCATTCTTAGCAAACTATCACAAGAACAGAAAACCAAACATCGCATGTTCTCACTCATAGGTGGGAACTGAACAATGAGATCACCTGGACTTGGGATGGGGAACATCACACACTGGGGCCTATCATGGGGAGGGGGGAGGGGGGAGGGATTGCATTGGGAGTTATACCAGATGTAAATGACGAGTTGATGGGTGCTGACGAGTTGATGGGTGCAGCGCAGCAACATGGCACAAGTATACATATGTAACAAACCTGCACGTTATGCACATGTACCCTAGAACTTAAAGTATAATAATAAAAAAAAAAGCAATTAATGTAAACCACCAAATCAACAGGCTAAAGAAGAAACCATATGTGATCACATCATTCAATGGAGAAAAAGCATTTGACAAAACTGAACACCCATCTATGATTTAAAAAAAATAACTCTCCTAAAATATTAAGAATAGAGGAGAACATTCTCAACTTGATGAGAACGTCTATTATGGACATACAATTTGAAAGTAGCAGGATGGAAGATGATACATCATGCAAACGGTAATCAAAGGAAAGCAGGGGTGACTGTATTAAAACCAAACATAATAGACTTCAGAGCAACTGTATCAAAAACAGAATTTAATGAATTAGAAAAAAAGAAATACAGTAGAACCAACATGTAAGTTTAAAAGATATTGCTTTGATTCTATTTCCCATATTAGAGAGAATACATTCTTAACTTGGGGTAAGCACAAGTACACCTTAGAAGAAATGATGATTGGAAAATAACTGTTAAAAGAGAGAAAAAATATAACATTCAAAGGAGATTCATTTACTTAGCTCTACACACACAGAAAAAAAATGTAAACCTGATGAAATAAGTAATTTTCTACTGGTAAATATTATTTACCAACTGATCACAGTAATGATATGAAATCTAAAAGAGAAAAACTTCTCTTCATAGATAAAACAGAGAAGACTTTCAGTGAGCTTGTACCCTGTATGCCCCCCAAAACCCTCAGAAAGCCTCAGCCCAAATGGTCAACATGGGTAAATAATGGTAGATAATAAAACTTCAAGAACAAGATAATTTTATGTTACTTGAATTGTTCTGGAGCATAGACAAAGAAGAAAATATTCCAAATTATTTTGTATGGATCAAATGTAATTTTGTATGAAAAAGGAAGATACAAACAAATATCACCTATGGATATGGATGCAAACATTCTAAACACGTTAGCAAACAAATATAGCAGCCCTGAGGTGCCATTTCCTACCCATCACATTACAAGATAAATTACAACAAATCTTGCAGTGACTTATGGGGAAAAGGCAGAACAATATAACCCTTTGGAGGAGAATTTGAAAATATCTGACATTGATTCCGCATTACCTTTGACTCAGCAAACCCATTTCTAAGACTTTAAAAGTGCACCTGCTCAAATGCGAAACAACGTGCTCGAGTTTATTCAGTGTGGCATCATTTATAGCACAAAAATAGTGGAAACAATCCAATCCGAATGCCCATCTGTAGAAGATTACCTAAATAAACTACAGTGTAGCACCACTGGATCACCATGAAGCTCTTTTTAAAAATGGAGGCAGACAGCTTCCATGGACAGCATGTGGAATAAGGGGTGACTTTCAGGTTTTATTGTAAAGTGGAAAAACAAAGAAAACCAGGTGCAGGGCAGGGCACATAGGATGCCACAATTAGTTTAAAATTAAAAGAACACTATAAATACATAGCTTTCTATGTGTAGATGTATAATTTATTTTGTTCTACTTCAGAAAGAAACGTTGAAAGGATAAATCAAATGCTATCAGAAATCATCATCCGTAGGCAAAGGGGCCGAGTAAAGGGAAGAGAGATAAAGCTGGACTTCCTGGGACACATGTATATAAAGTCTTAACACCTGAGCCATGTAAAATCTTACATAGTAAAAAAAAAAAAAAAAAAAGAAAGAAAAGAAAAAAAGAAAAGAAAAATAGATTCTAAATTGAAAACAAATAAGCCTAAGCTTGTTTATCAAATTTATGTATCAAATGAGAAACATCACCACACAGAGAAAATATTTACTTCAAATGAGTTTAAACATAGCCCTCTATGTATCTTTGGGGAATGCATTCTATTGACAAGAAGAAATGCAATGAAAAAATTATCTTTAAAAACTAATTTTCATTAGTAGCAATACTGATATAGAAATGTTCAAGCTATTTTGTGTATACCGTATAGAAACAAAAAAATAAGCTAGTGTTATTAATGTAGTTCTTAGATGAGAGAGAAATCATGCACCACTATAAAAGTTCAAAAACTCCTATAATATAAAGTTTTAATTGGAAAAATTAAAAAGCCCCACAGCACTGCTACAGGTGGCAGTGGGCACCCAGTGCAGAACCAACAGATTGTGATGAGTGCTTGGTACCACCCTGGATATGGCTGATTCCAAGGGGAACCCAGATGTCCTCTGTAGGTGCCAGAGGATGACCAAAAGACAAGCCAAGACACACCAAAAACATACAGGCAAGAATCCAAAGAGGCACGTGCGGGACACTTTAGACATCAAGAAAAATCACTGTAATTGATTTCAAAATATTGAATGAATAAGACTGTATGTGCCCTTAGTGGGAAATAGGAGAGAATTGAGAGCGAGAAGACTACACCTTTACCCTCAGTGGAGGTGACTGACCAATTTCTTTTCCTAAACATTGATTATTAAAGGGAATAATTAATCATTTGTCATGCCCGTTTATAAATAATTTAGTCACCCTCAGTTGACAAGGACAAACTCTTCTTCTTAGAAAAACACCAACTGAAAGAAATGACAGACTTGGAAAATGACCTTTCTGCAGCCCTCAGTGATGAATTGATTCCAGCAAGGATCACCAGAGGACACTAAGTCTGTTAGGCTATGGGTCATGGGAAAGCCCCATAGATTACTTGTTAACTTTAAGAGAAAAGTTAATTTTACAGTGGCTGGCCCCCCGTGAGCCAATCGGTGAAACCTGATGTCAGCAATTATGGGATGCAGAATTAAAGAGATAGTGTTACCCATGAAATGTTCTTGCCAAAAACAGTCAGACTGAGTCCAATCAAGCCGTTAAACCAACTTCTAGTATACAGGAAATATGGGGGACAGGGGAATAAGTTATATGACACCACAGGAAATAATAAGATGAATCTGATATCAGATACTCTACATGACATCTAGCTCTGTCTATCTGAAAAGGTTGCAGCATCATGGAAAAGAAGAAATGGCAATAGGTCAGTCCTAGATTAAAGGAACCGTAGTAACAACAAGCCAAGGTACTGCAACCACTGGTGAAGATTAATTGGACCAGAGGTCAGCAATCGGCCCAAACACTGGCCAGTTGGGATGCCCTAAAACGACAATGGCCAACTACTACATCCACCTTATCAGCCACGGGAAAGGCACCAAAATAGGAAGTGAGAGAGAAAACAAGATAGGCAAGCCTCACAGGAGAGTTTTCACATTTCTGAAGATTCTACTGAGTCTCTGGAATAACCCCATTACATAAAGGAGCCTGATCGTTTCTCTTCTTTGAAAGTCGAAATAACAGGATCTGAAACCCAAGTCGTTCCAGTATATTCTAAGAAATTTCTTTTTGATAGTGACACCAGAGACCAGACGCAGGACTGAAGGACTCTTCATGTCAGATAAATCACATGTCATTCTGAATAAAAGGTTAGGATTTGGGCCGGGCGCAGTGGCTCACGCCTGTAACGCCAGGACTTTGGGAGGCCGAGGCGGGCAGATCACCTGAGGTCAGGAGTTCGAGACCAGCCTGGCCAACATGGCGAAACTCCATCTTTACTAAAAATACAAAAATTAGCTGGGCATGGTGACGGGCACCTGTAATCTCAGCTACTCAAGAGGTTGAAACAGGAGAATAGCTTGAACCCAGGAGGGGAAGGTTGCAGTGAGCCAAGATCATGCCACTACACCAGCCTGGCTGACAGAGCGAGACTCCATCTCAAAAAAACAAAATCAAAATTAGAATTTGGAGCCCTCTAGTTTTTTGCTGTTCATAGTGTGGTCCATGGGCCAGCAACATTGGCATCGCCTGAAAACTCATTAGAAATTAGAAATGTTTATTTTAACACAGTTTCCAAGTATGCATTAAAATTTGATAAGGCCTAGCCCGCATTGAAATCTCAGTCTTTCATGACCAAACATTAACTCTGAGAATCAGAGAGACGATGCAGTGGTTGCCACTGGGAAGTTTAGGCTGGTTGGTATCATGAGTGCATTTTCCTTAACTGGGTCTTAGTTTGGGTTTCCCCAAAAGCAGACCCTTAGATAAAAATGTGGGTACAAGTAGTTTATTTGGGAGGTGATTCCAGATAACATCTTTGGCAGAGTGAGAAATGAGACTGGAGGGGCAGGCAGCTACAGAAGGCTATGTTCCTGGGTGAGTCACCACTGTGGGCAGCTCAGTGTCCCTGCAGACCCTCTAAGAGCCTGTGCTGAACATGCCTCCGATTCATCCCTGAGGAGCGAGGATGCTGGAGTGTGCATTCTCTGTCCCCTGGCCAATGGTCATTGAGGGCTGCTTCCAGAACATTCTCTCCCAGAATCTCCGGTTGACTCTGTGTGTGAATTAAACCCTTTCTTGAGGCCATGGCCTACTTTCAGGTAGAAAGATGCAGGAGGCCTCAGCCTGTAGGTAGCTGTGTGGAGGTGGTTACTGGTGGTGACTGCCCAAGAGGCACAATGGGGTGTAGGCAGCACCTGCCAAATGCTGCTTGTGGAGCACGTCGCGTTAGGGAATTGTGACACAGCTCTGGGCAGCATGCTGGGCCTGTGGCTGAATGTGGAGATGTGTGGCACGAGATGTGTGGTGCCAGCTGGCAGCACCCCTGGGCTCATCTGGCCCACAGCTGCACTACTAGCCCCGCAAGAGTTACGTGACTGAGCGAAGTTGGCTCATTTTCATCAGAACTTTTTGGCAACGGCAGGCGTGCTACTCTGTCTTCAAAATAATTAGCTCACTCATGGGGAAATGTGCTCTGAAAATTATCTAAGATAATTAATTGGCACATTTTAGTTGGAACCAGAACTTGTCCCTGAGAGTATCAGAAGTCGCATGACTATAAAACCAGGCATTCCTTTCATCTCTTTCTCCATCATTTTGATGATATATTCACAGCCATCAAACAAGAGGAGACGCTGGTGTATATTCATGAAAGGAGGAGAAAGGAAAGAACAGAAGGAAATACTGTTATTCCCACAGTCTCAAAAAAAAGGTTAGCTCAAAGCATATAATGGGGGAAAATGGCAGCATCTTTTTCTAAAGGTTTTGTTTTTGACCCAGTTTCAAGCTTCTTCTCTCCTCAACCAACGTTTCCAACATGGAAGCACCTTTTAGTCTGCACCAAGTCTCCCGTCAGAGCAGGAAGGAGTGTTGAGAGGAAAATCATATGAGACAAAATAATAAAGGCCCCTCATAGTTTAAAGTTGATGCAGATTTTCCAGATACAGTGGTGATGAAGCAACCACCAGAGAGAGAATGTTCTGGTCTTACAGCCCAAGTGCTAGTGAGTCTATTGTATGGCAGAAAATGACAGAATAGCCTCGACTCACAGCTCTTCTTACAGTGTGTAGGTCTGGCCACTAAAAAAGCAGGCATTAGTGTGTGTGCTGCAGAAATTATATTTCCTGTAGGTTCTCACAGTGATCACCAATTGTAGTTTTTCTCTTAAATACCATTACCGTCTGTGGGGCTTATTCTCACCATATGGAAAACTGAGGGAATTTACCATCTAAGGTCTCTTCTTTTGCTAGCTATCTCAGACTTTTGCTTCTATTATTTACTGTTATTGATGTGATAGAATCAATTGTTATTTATAAAATAGGATCCAGCCTCCTCGGCTTTCATTCCGTTCACTGGCGAGAACGAGAGTGGTGTGGAGACAGAGGAGGGAGAATAGGTCAGGTCACTGTGGCCTTGAACCACCTAAAGAAACAAAGAGAGTCCAATGACAAAACCAGGACTCCTTGACCTCCATAGAGGGACATGAAAAGCTACATACAGTCTTAATAAAATACATTTGATAGGTAGCATAGATGAGACACGAGAAATGGCAGGAGGCAGAAATCAAGTCTGTATAAATCCAAAGACAAGAATGTCATCACTTTATATTGATCTTTACTTATTAGAAAAACTGGGCTTCTTTCAAGTCTCTGCTAGTCATTGTGATTATTATTCAGGAGCCTCAGGAACTACAGAGGAGAGATGTGGATGGAACTAGGCAAGGAGGGGCCTGGGCAATGGGGCTCACAGGCTGGAGGACAGTGGGTCCTGTGAGGTGCTGAGGGGTCTGGCGTGCTCAGACCAGACCCAGCCCATATGCAAGGGGCAGAAGGCAGTGAGCAGTGCCTAAGAGAAAATGATTACTAGAAGCTGGGCTTTTCTTGCTCTTGTTTGAAAAGAAACTAGTAAGCCAGCCAAAGCAGAGATTTGTGAGCTCATAACCAGTCCCCAGGAAGGATGCAGAGTGCCTGGTCTTAAGCCTGGATTCCACAAACCCCAAAACCTGGATTCCATGGGGGACCCCCTCACTCTTTACCTCTGACCTCCCCTTCTCACTGCATCTCTGCTTTCCTTCCTCATTGCCTGGATCCCTCTCAGGGCAGACACAGTGCCACCTGGAATTCCCAGGACAGACCTCCTGAGCAAACGAGCTTCACTGTCAACAAGGTATAGGGCTTTCCTTCAGAAGGAAACTCTACTGAGAGTCACCACTGTCCAGCTTCACACCTAAGGTGCTGTTAATTTCTAGAGCTGCACCTTTACATTTTCAGCAGTCTTCCTCCAAGAGGCACATGCACATCTCTGGAGGGCTCTCCCTCAGCAACAGCAAATTAGAAAACCTAGCTGAGACTTTCTGCAATTATTTTCCTTTACTGACTTTGTAAAGCACTTATTTTTTTCTTTATATCAGGAGCTCCCTTAAACACAATCCTTTCTTTAGGGGAGCGGGGGAACCAAGTTGAAGCAGCAGAGATTCCACAGCACTTAATTTTAAACAAGTCCTATAAATTGTACAAAATCCAGCTCCACAGGGAAATGTAGTGCTGGTGTGTTCCGCATCTGCCTCCCCTTAGCATGAGCAGCTCCCCTCAGCCACAGGAAGACCTATCCTTTCTTCCCTCTTTGCAGAAATTGTGGTAAAGATCTAGGACATCGTGTTGAATTACAATTACAATAATCTGGTTTGAGAAACAGTGCTTTGGATCTGCAATGTTCTCCCATCTGAGCCGGGGTCTGGCATCACTTGGGAGGAACTCCCAAGGGATGAGCTTGGTGTGGACGTGCTGTACCTGGGTGTCTTTGTGCCAGCTCTCACGAAAGCCTCGCTAGCAGGCTTCTAAACTCAACTGCTGTCCGGAACTTCTGTGGCACAGCCCATCTTTAACAAATGGGTTAAAGTAAGTGTTTTTCATTCTCTGTGATTTTGTTTATTTGCAAATCCAAGAGGCTTCACAAATCAGTTGGTCTTTCTCACTATTTTATCCTAGAATTTTACATGGACTCTTCTTTTTAAACAGCACTAGTTCAGGGGTTTGACAGCCATAGACAGCAGTAACTTTACATGCATGAGACTGTGCAGTTACTCATACTGCCTACTGCATATGTTCCCTCTTCTGAATTTCTCAGAACTTCTGAGTTTGTCCTCCTGGGGACAGCCCCAAATAATTCCTGACAAAGTTAGTGTATATGTACCCCAGCCCTTCCTCCCTCAGGAGGGCAAATGCTGAGAACGATGTTCCGCTCTGGCTTCCAGAGTTCCCCAGTGAGGGGAAGCCCAGCGCCTTCCACCCCCACCACCAGGGTGGCTGCATCATAATTCATCCTCCACTGCCTTTGTCCCGTCCCTTTCTCTCCTCCCCACTTCCCAACCGGTGCTTCTACCACCTCCCAAATAAACTATTTGAACTTGCCTTCTCATCTCAGGGTTTTCTTTAGAAAGAATCTAAACTGAAACTGATGGGATAGTGAAATCCTTCACTGCTTCAAGAACCATAATGTTTTAAAGATAAACTTTCTTCTGTGGCCTGAAATTTCTTCAGCTGAGATACCAGATACAACTCGAGTGCATACAACAGATTAAAGCAATGCCGCTCTAGAGCAAGCATCACAACAGAAGAGCATCATTTAGTTTTTCTTTGCTAATGGTAAGATTATATAAGGAGACAACTCAAAAGAGTTGTGTTCAAAAATTAATTTAAAAATCTGGCAAAGTTGTTGGAGACAATATTTTATACAGAAATGTTCAGTTTTGCTCTATGCTAGCAATAAGTAATTAGAAATAAAATCAAAAAAGTATTTCACTACAATGGAGACCAATGCATGAAATAATTAGAGATATGTGTAACGAGAAGTAACTAGAGCCTATATCACTGAATAAGCTGTAGAACCTATAAGCAAACTCTTATTATAGGAGGTGGACAAGAACAAAGCTGATGGAGAGACATAAAAGATTTAATGTCACGGTAGTAATACCACATGCTCTCTAAAATAGTGTGCAAACAATGTCATTCTAATTGGTATCTCAATGAAGTATTTGTTTTATTTATCTATAAAGATTTTAATAGTCCATTTTAATGTTTTAGTATAAATATTTATAATTCCAACTTTTATTTTAGATTCAGGGGGTACATGTGCAGGTTTGTTACATGGGTGTATTGCATGATGCTGAGGTTGGGGTACAAATGATCCCATCACGCAGGTACTGAGCATAGTACCCAATAGGTAGTTTTTTTAACCCGGGCTCCCTTTCTCCTTCTCCCCTCTCGTAGACCCCAGTGTCTATTTTTGACATCTTTATGTCCATGAGTACCCAGTGTTTAGCTCCTACTTACAAGTGAGAACATGTGGTATTTGGTTTTCTGTTCCTGGGTTAATTTCCTTAGGATAATGTCCTCCAGCTGCATCCATGTTGTTGCAAAGGACATAATTTCATATCCTTTGTAGTATTCTATGGTGTAGTATTCCTTGGTATATATATACCACATTTTTTTAATCCAGTTCACCATTGATGAGCATCTAGGCTTATTCCATGTCTTTGCTATTGTGAATTCTGCTGCAATTAACATAAGTGTATGCGTCTTTTTGGTAGAACCATTTGTTTTCCTTTGGGTACATACCCAGTAATGGGATTGCTGGGTCGAATAGTAGCTCTGTTTTAAGTTCTTTGAGAAACTTCAATGAGGTATTTTATTTGAATTGAATAATATGACCACTAAGTTTATATGGGAAAATGTACACATGAGGATAGTCAAGAAGATTATATAAATACACATGTATCAGTGAAAGTAGTTATATTTTACTAATTACAAGTTACTATTACAGAGCTGTTGTAACCAATCAACATGTTACTGGTGGACTGGAACCTTGTGAGGAATCCAGATATCAGTATTGTAGATATAGATGATTGAAGGACAAAATGCATCTCAGTGGGAAATAGGAGATCACAAGAAACAGCACTGGCACAACAAGTGTTCTTCTGGATGAAGGTGAAATTGGACACCTATTGACATCTCATATAAAACTGGAATTCAGTTTGATAAAAGTCTTGAGTGTTGTATTAGTGAGGGTCCTCTGGAGGGACAGGACTGATAGGATAGACGTATATATGAAAGGGAGTTTATTAAGGAGTATTCACTTTCAGAGTCCTATGTGTAGATTTCTCTACTGGCAAAACAAATAAGTGGAAATGAGTATCCCTCATAACTCTTTGTCCTCTGACCTCTCCCTGCTTTTCAATGGTTTAATTTAACCAAAAAGGAAAAGGCAGAAGAATCCGTGTAGACATGATAAGAGGGTAGACCTCTCTTGAATGTAGAAAGCTCAACACATTGGACTTTTGGGAAAACAACCCATGTGTTGGGGAAAATCCCGATTTTCTGTTCATGATCACCAGAGATCAAGTCAAAATATGTCACACATTTAAAAAAACCTACCAGTACCCTGGTGACCTTGGACATGTGATACGGCACAAGCATGAGCAAGAGGCAGATCAGAAGTGAGCCTCTCTCTCTGTGGAATGATGCCAAAGCCCTTGGATTATTCTCTGCCATGCCCCAGAGTCCCTCCTCTAAAATTTACCATGACTGGGTTTTTCACAAGAGTCAGATATTGAAAAGTAAATACTATCCAGGGCAAGAGGAAATGGCCAAGAGAGCAAAATGTTGCACACTTGCCCCAGGCTCACTTAGAAACTTTTAACTAGAGACAACAGACCACAAACATCTTCCTTTTCTCTGACAACGCCAATAACTCCTTCTTAGGAGGGTAAAAAATGCTTCAATTACACCTGCTGCCCAAGCCTTGTTAGTAATTGCGTTCCTTTTGCTAGGAAATGTGTACAGTTTTGTACAATAATTATATAGTGACTCTAGAAATTGGGAACTCAGTGTTCAAGAGGTAAATCTGAACTTGGGAAGCTGAGAGTTCTGCCTAAGTTCCCTAAAATCCAGAGAGCAGCTCAGAGAAAACAATGGGGATAAGCAGCACATGGTTCCCGAGGTGAGTCTTCAGAGCCCAGTGCTGACTCTAGAGACACATCAATGTCTCCAAGAAAGAATATGAGTAGTTCAGGGAAAACTGTCTGTTATAATACAGAAGCACTCTTACTTACAAAGACTATATCTATACCTGAAAATAGCAAGCAATAACACCTTGCTTTGAAAGTTGCAGCACGAATCTCAAATACTATTTTGTTTAATCTTCGAAACAACCCTATGGGTGGAAAATAAGAACCCATGAGGCTTAAGATAATGCAGCTGTAAGTGGATGAATATCAGGCTCAAGCAGAAATCCCTGGGTCCACGTTCTGTGTCCTTTTTGCAGCCCACAGATTTTGGACTGGAACTTGGAAGACAAAGGAGCTGCAGTAAGATTCGCATCAACTCTTCTCCTTCCTCGCTGCTAATGTCCAACGTCCAATTAATCTTCCAGTGTTTTGTCCAGGAGAAGCAATGCACATCCAGAAGCCACAGATAACCATAATGACATGTCATTAAGAGCCTAATTTCTGAAAATGCTTGGCTTCTGCCTTTGTCTCAGGTGAGACAATTCATCCCTGGGGTGTTTATAGAAGTGCAAAAGACAAATATTAAAAAGTGAAGCCGGCTTTGGGATGCAAATGACTGGAAAGCGACTCTGTAGTCTTAATTAGTTGGCCTCAGTGCAGGGAAGCAAGACTTATCTGCCCTTCTCAGCCCTGCAGGCTTTATTGGTTATGAAACGGTATTTGGCACAAATCGGCTTTCTCCTGTTTAAAAAATAAAGCATGAAGACAGAACTCTTTTCACGCACCTCAGTATGGCGTAATAGCCAGTGGTTAAGGATGTGGTTCATCTACTTGGGTAGTTGTGACTGCAAGCAAATGGTTTCCATTACAGAAAATGATCCCTGTAGGCTATGGAATAATTTGAAAGTAAAACAAATAATTTAAATAACGTCCAGTGACCTCCAAAGCTTGCATAACACAAGGTGATATTCTGGGAAAATGTCAACAAATGAATTCTATGGTTTTCTTGGCTTCATAGAAAAATTCCTTCCACGGCTGATTTTTGGAAATGTTAAGGATAGTCACATTTACAGATCATCCATTAGTCCATCAGCCAGTATGTATATGATGTACCAACAGCTGTTCTGTGCTGGTCATTGTGTAGACAGAAAAATATGGAAGTCCTGATTGCTTAAATATAGTGCTCAGAGAAGTCAGGTGAAACCAAATGAGGTCACTATGTGAAATAATTCCTCCAGGATGGTGTGATTGAGGCTCAAAGGCTGCAGGGGTTCAGGGTCTAAGAGATCACTGGAGGTTATGAGGAAGTCATGGGAAAGACCCAGAGACACTAAATAACACGGAATAAAGACATTCCGCAGCCCCATCAATCCAATAATTCGAAAAATAAAAGTAACATCTTAATGTAAGGAGTGGTGTGTCTTCCACATTACACTCAGGAAAAGTTGCTTGACCTTTACTTCTTTATCATCCCCCACACAAGGAGCGGAGTGGGGTTCAGAGGCAGGCTGTGGACAAGCCTGAGTTTCATTGTCAGTCCTGGTACTTCACAGAGATCATTGATCCCCTCCGTGTTGACTTTCTCATCGGTGAGGTGGAAAGTAATTTTTTCTATCTTACAGAGTTGTGATAGAGATGAACAGATGCAAGCAAAATTCTTCAAATTGTGTCTGGTACACAGAAACTAAAAAATGCAATCTACAATTTCGACAAAGAAGATTCAACTGAACAAGCTACAGACAAATAAAATAATTGAGAGAACAAACAACAACAATAATAAAAGTTGTCAGAGCCCTTGCAGCCCTGACCCTGAGAAGACAGAGCTGGGTGTGTAAGACAGCAGTCCCTGGAGAAGTCTTCCCTTTTATGACAGCATATTCAGTGGAGGTTTCCCCAAACCCAAGTTAGTTTCCTAGTTATGCTCACCAAGCAGCAAGGTCTCTGACCAGAGAAGTTTTTCAGATGACAACATTATGATCCCTAGAAAAGAATAAGCTCTCTTTAGGCTCACCAAATTTGCATTCATATATATATATAGAGAGAGTTCCATATTGTAAATCTGCACAAAATGCCAAGTATTCCTGGTTTAATTCACATAAGCTTACCTTCTGCAGCCAGGAAGCAAATGGCCAAACCCTGAAGATGATGACTCAACCAAGGTGTTACCACAGAGACCCTTCCTCAGCCCTCTCTACATTGCTAGTCCACGGTCTTCAGAGTGGGAGAGGTGTGTGTGTGTGTTTCTCAGTATGATCCCTGGGGTTATGAAGAAAATACTAGAACTTCATTTTAATCTACTTTATTAAAAATAATGAGATTTTAATATTAAGTACATGAAAATACCACATAGAGAAAGAATTTCCAGTGGTCTGGCCACCTTTGTTTCCAGCCCCTTGTGAGGTACTACAGTTCATGGTTTTCAAGGCAACAGATTTTGAGGATTTCGTTTGCCATTCAGGGTGTTTAGCTTGTATATAAACTTTGGAATCAGTTTTTTGGTATTTATGAAATAGTTTGCTACAATTTTGATTGGGCTTGTGTTGTCTATAAATCAAGTTGAGAACAATTGATATCTTAACAATACTGTGTTTTCCAATCCATGAGCATAGAATATCCATCCATCTGTTTAGACTTCTTTGATATTTTTCATCAGAAATTTTTGGTTTTTCATATGTACATCACATATATATTTTGGCAGATTTTTACCTTAGCAAAATGACTAATATTAAAAAGTCTAAAAATAGCAGATGCTGGCAGGCTGTGGGGAAAAGGGAATGTTTATACACTGCTGGTGGGAATGTAAATTAGTGCAGCCACTATGGAGAGTAGTTTGGCAATTTCTCAAATAACTTAAAACAGAATTACAATTCGACGAAGCAATCCCATAATTGGGTACATACCCAAAGGTATATAAATTGTTCTACCATAAAGACACATGCACGCATATGTTCATTTCAGCACGCTTCACAATAGCAAAGACATGGAATCAACCTAAATGCCCATCAACGGTAGACTGGATAAAGAAAATGTGGTACATATATGCCATGGAATACTATGCAGCCATAAAAAAGAATGAGATAATGCCCTTTGCAGTAACATGGATGGAGCTGGAGGCCATAATCCTAAGAGAACTAACACAGAAACAGAAAACTGAACACCACATGTTCTCACTTATAAGTAGGAGCTAAACATTGAGTGCACATGAACACAAAGATGGGAACAATAGACACTGGGGCCTACTTAAGGTGAGAGGTGAATGAGGATTGAAAAACTACTTATTGAATACTCTGCGTATTACCTGGGTGACAAAATCATATGTACACCAAAGCCCTGTGACACAACTTATCTATAGGACCAACCTACACATTTACTCTTGAAACTAAAATAAAAGTTTTAAAAAAGAATTTTTTTGCTTCTATTTTCTAGAAGAGAATGTAGAGAATTGGTATCAATTATTCCTTAATTGTTTGATAGAATTCTCACAAGAGAAATCATCTGGATCTGCTTTGGATTTTTTTTTTTTTTTTTTTTTTTTCCTTTACAGAAAGGTATTGATACTTGATTCATTTATTTAAGAGACATTAGAAAATTTGGCTTTTTTTTTTTTTTTTCTTTTTTCTTTTTTTAGACTGAGTATTGCTTTGTCACCCAGGCTGGAATGCAGTGGCATGATCTCAGCTCACTGCAACTGCCGCCTCCTGGGTTCAAGCAATTATCATGACCCAGCCTCCTGAGTAGCTGGGATTATAGGCGTGTGCCGCCACGCCCGGCTAATTCTTCTATTTTCAGTAGAGATAGGGTTTCACCATATTGGCCAGGCTGGTCTCGAACTTTTGACGTCAAGTGATCCACCCACCTCAGCCTCCTGAAGCGCTGGGATTACAGTCGTGAGCCACTGCGCCTGGCCCCAGTTATTTATTTTTCCTTGTGTGAGTTTCAGTTGTTTGGGTCTTTCAATTACATGAGCTATTTTATCTGTTATCAAGCTTGTGGACATAGAGTTATTCATACTATCTTTAATTGTCCTTTAAATGTACACAGTGTCACTAGTGATAACTTTTCTTCATTTCTGAATTAGTGCCTTCTCTCTAGCCTGGATACAGTTTTATTAATTTTACTGAAGTTTGAAAATTTTCAAAGAAGAAACTTTCATTTTTACTGATTTTCTTTACTGATTTCAACTTTTCAATTGTACGGATTTATGCTGAATTTTTATATTACTACTTCTTTTCTGTTTGCTTTACACTCAAATGGCTTTTGTTTCTCTAGTTTCTTAAGGCAGAAGTTTTTATTTTTTATTTTAAATCATTTTTCTAATATATTCACTTAATGCTATAAGTTTCCCTCTGTATACTGCTTTCACTGCACCCCATAATTTTATGTTTTATTTTTGTTTTTATTAGTTCAAAGTATTCTTTTAAATTTCACTTGATACTTTTCTTTTTTCTATTTTTTTTTTTTTTTTTTTTTTTGAGACAGAATATTTCTCTTGTCACCCAGGCTGGAGTACAATGGCACAATCTCGGCTCACTGTGACCTCTGCCTCCTGGGTTCAAGCAATTCTCCTGCCTCAGCTTCCCTTGTAGCTGGGATTACAGGTGCCCACCACCACACCCAGCTAGTTTTCATATTTTTAGTACAAACGGGGTTTCACCATGTTGGCCAGGCTGGTCTCAAACTGCTGACCTCATGATCTGCCTGCCCCGGCCTCCCAAAGTGCTGGAATTACAGGTGTGAGCCACCGCAGCCAGCTGAGACTTCTTTAATCAATGTGTTATTCAGAAGTTTTTTTCTGTTATTATTATACTTTAAGTTCTAGGGTACATGTGCACAATGTGCAGGTTTGTTACATATGTACACATATGCCATGTTGGTGTGCTGCACCCATTAACTCGTCATTTACATTAGGTATATCTCCTAATGCTATCCCTCCCCCATCCCCCCTCCCCACAATAGGACCCAGTGTGTGATGTTCCCCTTCCTGTGTCCAAGTGATCTCATTGTTCAATTCCCACCTATGAGTGAGAACATGCAGTATTTGGTTTTCTGTTCTTGCAATGTGTGCTGAGAATGATGGTTTCCAGCTGCATCTATGTCCCTACAAAGGACACAAACTCATCCTTTTTTATGGCTGCATAGTATTCCATGGTGTATATGTGCCACATTTTCTTAATCCAGTCTGTCACTGATGGACATTTGGGTTGATTCCAAGTCTTTGCTATTGTGAATAGTGCCACAATAAACATACGTGTGCATGTGTCTTTATAGCAGCATGATTTATAATCCTCTGGGTATATCCCCAGTAATGGGATGGCTGGGTAAAATTGTATTTCTACTTCTAGATCCTTGAGGAATCGCCACACTGTCTTCCACAATGGTTAAACTAGTTTACAGTCCCACCAACGTGTAAAAGTGTTCCTATTTCTCCACATCCTTTCCAGCACCTGTTGTTTCCTGATTTTTTAATGATTGCCATTCTAACTGGTGTGAGATGGTATCTCATTGTGGTTTTGATTTGCACTTCTCTGATGGTGAGTGATGATGACCATTTTTTCATGTGTCTGTTGGCTGTATGAATGTCTTCTTTTGAGAAATGTCTGTTCATATCTTTGCCCACTTTTTGATGGAGTTGTTTGTTTTTCTATTATAAATTTGATTGAGTTCTTTATAGGTTCTGGATATTAGCCCTTTGTCAGAGGAGTAGATTGCAAAAATTTTCTCCCATTCTGTAGGTTGCCTGTTCACTCTGATGGTAGTTTCTTTTGCTGTGCAGAAGCTCTTTAGTTTAATTAGATTCCATTTGTCAATTTTGGCTTTTGTTGCCATTGCTTTTAGTGTTTTAGATATGAAGTCCTTGCCCATGCCTATGTCCTGAATGGTATTACCTAGGTTTTCTTCTAGGGTTTTTATGGTTTTAGGTCTAACATTTAAGTCTCTAATCCATCTTGAATTAATTTTCGTATAAGGAGTAAGGAAAGGATCCAGTTTCAGCTTTCTACTTATGGCTAGCCAATTTTCCCAGCACCATTTATTAAATAGGGAATCCTTTCCCCACTTCTTGTTTTTCTCAGGTTTGTCAAAGATCAGATGGCTGTAGATGTGTGGTATTATTTCTGAGAGCTCTGTTCTGTTCCATTGGTCTATATATCTGTTTTGGTACCAGTACCATGCTGTTTTGGTTACTGTAACCTTGTAGTATAGTTTGAAGTCAGGTAGCATGATGCCTCCAGCTTTGTTCTTTTGGCTTAGGATTTTCTTGGCAATGCGGGCTCTTTTTTGGTTCCATATGAACTTTAAAGCAGTTTTTTCCAATTCTGTGAAGAGAGTCATTGGTAGCTTAATGGGGATGGCACTGAATCTATAAATTGCCTTGGGCAGTATGGCCATTTTCACAATATTGATTCTTCCTATCCATGAGCATGGTATGTTCTTCCATTTGTTTGTGTCCTCTTTTATTTCACTGAGCAGTGGTTTGTAGTTCTCCTTGAAGAGGTCCTCTACATCCCTTGTAAGTTGGATTCCTAGGTATTTTATTCTCTTTGAAGCTATTGTGAATGGGAGTTCATTCATGATTTGGCTCTCTGTGTTGAATAGGAGTGGTGAGAGAGGGCACCCTGTCTTGTGCCAGTTTTCAAAGGGAAAGCTTCCAGTTTTTGCCCATTCAGTATGATATTGGCTGTGGGTTTGTCATAAATAGCTCTTATTATTTTGAGATACATTCCATCAATACCGAATTTATTGAGAGTTTTTAGCATGAAGGGCTGTTGAATTTTGTCAAAGGCCTTTTCTGCATCTATTGAGATAATCATGTAGTTTTTGTCTTTGGTTCTGTTTATATGTTGGATTGCGTTTCTTGATTTGCATATGTTGAACCAAACTTGCATCCCAGGGATGAAGTCCACTTGATCATGGTGGATAAGCTTTTTGATGTGCTGCTGGGTTTGGTTTGCAAGTATTTTATTGAGGATTTTTGCATTGATGTTCATCAGGGATATTGGTCTAAAATTCTCTTTTTTTGTTGTAGCTCTGTCAGGCTTTGGTATCAGGATGATGCTGGCCTCATAAAATGAGTTAGGGAGGATTCCCTCTTTTTCTATTGATTGGAATACTTTCAGAAGGAATGGTACCAACTCCTCCTTGTACCTCTGGTAGAATTTGGCTGTGAATCCATCTGGTCCTGGACTTTTTTTGGTTGGTAGGCTCTTAATTATTGCCTCAATTTCAGATCCTGCTATTGATCTATTCATGGATTCAACTTCTTCCTGGTTTAGTCCTGGGAGAGTGTAAGTGTCCAGGAAATTATCCATTTCTTCTAGGTTTTCTAGTTTATTTGCATAGAGCTGTTTATAGTGTTCTCTGATGATAGTTTGTATTTCTGTAGGGTCGGTGGTGATATCCCCTTTATCATTTTTTATTGCGTCTATTTGATTCTTCTCTCTTTTCTTCTTTATTAGTCTTGCTAGTGGTCTATCAATTTTGTTTATCTTTTCAAAAAACCAGCTCCCAGATTCATTGATTTTTTGGAGGGTTTTTTGTGTCTCTATCTCCTTCAGTTCTGCTCTGATCTTAGTTATTTCTTGCCTTCTGCTAGCTTTTGAATTTGTTTGCTCCTGCTTCTCTAGTTCTTTTAATTGTGATGTTAGGGTGTCAATTTTAGATCTTTTCTGCTTTCTCTTGTGGACATTTAGTGCTATAAATTTCCCTCTACACACTGCTTTAAATGTGTCCCAGAGACTCTGGTATGTTGTATCTTTGTTCTCACTGGTTTCAAAGAACATCTTTATTTCTGCCTTCATTTCGTTATGCACCCAGTAGTCATTCAGGAGCAGGTTGTTCAGTTTCCATGTAGTTGAGCAGTTTTGATTGAGTTTCTTAGTCCTGAGTTCTAGTTTGATTACACTGTCGTCTGAGAGACGGTTTGTTATAATTTCTGTTCTTTTACATTTGCTGAGGAGTGCTTTACTTCCAACTATGTGGTTAATTTTGGAATAAGTGTGATGTAGTGCTGAGAAGAACGTATATTCTGTTGATTTGGGGTGGAGAGTTCTGTAGATGTCTATTAGGTCCGCTTGTTGCAGAGTTGAGTTCAATTCCTGGATATCCTTGTTAACTTTCTGCCTCGTTGATCTGTCTAATGTTGACAGTGGGGTGTTAAAGTCTCCCATTATTATTGTATGGGAATCTAAGTCTCTTTGTAAGTCTCTAAGGACTTGCTTTATGAATCTGGGTGCTCCTGTATTGGGTGCATATATATTTAGGGTAGTTAGCTTTTCCTGATGAATTGATCCCTTTACCATTATGTAATGGCCTTCTTTGTCTCTTTTGATCTTTGATGGTTTAAAGTCTGTTTTATCAGGACGAGGACTGCAACCCCTGCTTTTTTTTGTTTTCCATTTGCTTGGTAGATCTTCCTCCATTCCTTTATTTTGAGCCTATGTGTGTCTCTGCATGTGAGATGGGTCTCCTGAATACAGCAAACTGATGGGTCTTGACTCTTTGTCCAATTTGCCAGTCTGTGTCTTTTAATTGGACCATTTAGTCCATTTACATTTAAGGTTAATATTGTTATGTGTGAACTTGATCCTGTCATTATGATATTAGCTGGTTATTTTGCTTGCTTGTTAGTTGATGCAATTTCTTCCTAGCATCAGTGGTCTTTACATTTTGGCATGTTTCTGCAATGGCTGGTACCAGTTGTTCCTTTCCATGTTTAGTGCTTCCTTCAGGATCTCTTGTAGGGTAGGCCTGGTGGTGACAAAATCTCTAAGCATTTACTTGTCCATAAAGGATTTTATTTCTCCTTCACTGATGAAACTTAGTTTGGCTGGATATGAAATTCTGGGTTGAAAATTCTTTTCTTTAAGAATGTTGAATATTAGCCCCCACTCTCTTCTGTCTTGGAGAGTTTCTGCCAAGAGATCTGCTGTTAGTCTGATGGGCTTCCCTTTGTGTATAACCCAACCTTTCTCTCTGGCTGCCCTAAACAATTTTTCCTTCATTTCAACTTTGGTGAATCTGACAATTATGTGTCTTGGAGTTGCTCTTCTCGAGGAGTATCTTTGCGGCGTTCTCTGTATTTCCTGAATTTGAATGTTGGCCTGCCTTACTAGGTTGGGGAAGTTCTCCTGGATGATATCCTGCAGAGTGTTTTCCAACTTGGTTCCATTTTCCCCATCACTTTCAGGCACTCCAGACGTAGATTTGGTCTTTTTATATAATCCCATAGTTCTTGGGGGCTTTGTTCATTTCTTTTTACTCTTTTTCCTCTACACTTCTCTTCTTGCTTCATTTCATTCCTTTGATCTTCAATCACTGATACTCTTTCTTCCAGTTGATTGAGTCGGTTACTGAAGCTTGTGCATTTGTCACATAGTTCTCGTGTTATGGTTTTCATCTCTATCAGTTCTTTTAAGGACTTCTCTACATTGGTTATTCTAGTTAGCCATTCGTCAAATCTTATTTCAAGGTTTTTAGTTTCTTTGCACTGGTTATATAGTTCCTCCTTTAGCTCTGAGAAGTTTGATCGACTGAAGCCTTCTTCTCTCGACTCACCAAGGTCATTCTCTGTCCAGCTTTGTTCCATTGCTGGTGATGAGCTGCGTTCCTTTGGAGGGGGAGACGCGCTCTTATTTTTTGAATTTCCAGCTTTTCTGCACTGCTTTTTCCCCATCTTTGTAGTTTGATCTGCCTTTAGTCTTTGATGATGGTGACGTACTGATGGGGTTTTGGTGTGGGTGTCCTTTCTGTTTGTTAGTTTTCCTTCCAACAGTCAGGACCTTCAGCTGTAGGTCTGCTGGAGTTTGCTTGAGGTCCACTCCAGACCCTGTTTGCCTGGGTATCAGCAGTGGAGGCTGCAAAAGATAGAATATTGCTGAACAGTGAGTGTTACTGTCTGATTCTCTCTCTGGAAGCTTCATCTCAGGGGTGTACCCCACCGTGTGAGGTGTGAGGTGTTGGTCTGCACCTAGTGGGGGATGTCTCCCAGTTAGGCTACTCAGGGGTCAGGGACCCACTTGAGCAGGCAGTCTGTCCATTCTCAGATCTCAACCTCCATGCTGGGAGATTCACTGCTCTCTTCAAAGCTGTCAGACGGCGGCATTTACCTCTGCTGAGGTTTCTGCTGCTTTCTGTTTAGCTATGCCCTGTCCCCAGAGGACGAGTCTACAGAGGCAGGCCAGCCTCCTTGAGCTGTGGTGGGCTCCACCCAATTCAAGCTTCCCGGCAGCTTTGTTTACCTACTTAAGCCTCAGCAATGGCGGGCGCCCCTCCCCCAGCCTCGCTGCTGCCTTGCAGTTAGATCTCAGACTGCTGTGCTAGCAATGAGGGAGGCTCCGTGGGCATGGGAACCTCTGGACCAGGTGTGGGATATAATCTCCTGGTGTGCCGTTTGCTAAGACCCTTGGTAAAGCACAGTATTGGGGTGGGAGTTACCCTATTTTCCAGGTGTTGTGTGTCTCAATTTCCTTTGGCTAGGAAAAGAAATTCCCTTCCCCCTTATGCTTCCCAGGTGAGGCGATGCCTTGCCCTGCTTCAGCTCTCGCTGGTCGGGCTGCACCTGTGGACCAGCGCCAACTGTCTGACATGACATGCCCCAGTGAGATGAACCTGGTACCTCAGTTGAAAATGCAGAAATTACCCGTCTTCTGTGTTGCTCACGCTGGGAGCCGGAGGCTGGAGCTGTTCCTATTCAGCCATCTTGGGCGTGTCCTCTCAGAAGTATGTTTTTTAATCTCCAAGTATTTGGATTTTTCCCCCGCTTTCTTTCTGTTATTGGTTTTAGTTTGATTTCAAACTAAAACATTCTTTTTGGGGATTATCCTTTAACATTTGTTAGGATATAATTTATGATCCCGAGTATGGTCTATCTTGGGAATCTTCTATGTGAGCTGAGAAAAACATGTATTGTGCTGTTGTTGGATGGAGTACTCTTTAAATGTCAATTAAGTCAAGTTGATTGATAGTATTCTTCAGGTCACCTATATCTTCATTGATTTTCTGTCTACTTGATATATCAATAACTGATCATGTCTATGTTTCTCTGTGTTTTCCTGTCTCTCCACTATTCAGGATGGCATTTTGCCCTGCAATCTCAGTGCTCTGATTGGTCTGAAAAATCCCTTAATTTTCAGTTTTTCAAGTATTTTCTAGTTGTAAGGATGATAATAACTTCCAAGCTCTTTAAATGGCAGAGCTGAAGAGAAAAAGTCTGTAAATCTTAGATTTTTAACTTAAGCCCACCTTCAAATAACAGAGTAAAACTTTCTGTGTAGTACAAATGTCTTGTATCAGAAGATTCCCACTTTCTTCCTTCCATACCTCTAATGTTGTCATTAATTACACTGATCCATTAGCTCTAATTATCCAATACATTATTACTATTACAGCACATTTTTGAGATAGTATAGGTTCAGCTCTACATTATCTACTACAACAAAGTGAATATGACAATAAAGTGCATCACACAAATTTTTTAGGTTCTCAGTGCATATAAAAGTTATTTTTACACTGTTCTGTAATCTATTAAATGTGCAATAGCACTATTCTTTAAAAAGTACATATTTTAAATAAAGAGTATTTTACTGCTAAGAAAAAAATGCTAACAATTTCCTGAGCCTTCAGGACTGGTGAAGAGTCTTGCCTTGATGTTGATGACTGTTGAGTGATGAGGGTGGTAGTTTCTGAAGGCTCAGGTGGCTGTGGCAGTTTCTTAAAAGAAGACAAAATGAAGTTTGCCTCATTGATTGACACTTCCTTTCATGAAAATTTCTCTATGGTATGTGAGGCTGTTTCACAGCAATTTACTCATAGTAAAACTTCTTTCGAGATTGGAATTGATCCTTTCAAACTCTGCTGCTGCTTCATCAATTAGCTTTATTTAATATTTTCTATTCTTTGTCATTTCAACAATTTACATAGTATCTTCACCAGTAGTCAATTCCATCTCAAGAAACACTTTCTTTGCTCTTTCTTTAAGAGCAACTCCTCACTCATCCAAGTTTTATCATGAGATTGCAGAAATTCAGTTACATCTTCAGGATCCAATTACAGTTCTAGCTATTTTGCTATTACCATACATGCAGTTACTTCCTCCACTAAAGTCTTGAACCCATCAAAGTTATTCATGAGGATTGGAATCAACTTCTTCCAAAATTCTGTAACTGTTGATATTTTGGCCTTCTCCCATGAATCATGAAATTCTTAATGGCATCTAGAATGGGGAATCCTTTCTAGAAGGTTTTCAATTTACTTTGCCCAGATCTATCAGAAGAATCACTGTCTATAGAAACTATAGCTTTAAAAAAATATTTCTTAAATTATAAAACTTGAAAATCACAATCAGTTCTTGATCCACGAACTGCAGAATGAAAGTTGTGTTAGCAGGCATGAAAACAACATTAATCTCTAAACATATCTCCATCAGAGCTCTCAGGCAATTAGGTGCACTATCAATGAGCAATAATACTTTAATTTTTTTTTCTGAGCAATAGGCCTCAACAGTGGGCTTAAAATTTTCAGTAAACAATGCTGTAAACAGATGTGCTGTCATCCAGGCTTTGTTGTTCCATTTGTAGATTACAGGCAGAGTGGATTTAGCATAACTATTAAGAGCCCTAGAATTTTTGGAATGGCCAATGAACATTGGCTTCAACTTAAAGTCACCAGCTGCATTAGCCCCTAACAAAAGAGACAGCCTGTCCTTTGAGGCTTTGAAGCCAGACACTGACTGCTGCCCTTTAGCTGTAAAAGCCCTAGATGCCATACCCTTCCAATAGAAGGCTGTTTTTCCTACGTTGAAAATCTGTTGCTTAGGGTAGCCACCCTTGTCAATTATTTTAGCTAGATCTTCTGGATAACCTGTTGAAACTTCTACATCCACTCTTGCTATCATCTTGCACTTTTATGTTATGGAGATAGCTTCTTTTTTAAATTCTATGAACCAGCTTCTGCCAGCTTCCAACTTTTTTCTGAAACTTCCTCACCTCTCTTAGCATTTATCAAATTGAAGAGAGTTAGGCCTGTGTTCTGGGTTAGGCTTTGGCTTAAGGGAAAGTTGTGGCTGGTATGGTCTTACAGCCAGATCACTCAAACTCTCTCCATATCAGAAATAAGGCTGTTTTGCTTACTTATCATTTGTGTGTTCACTGGAGTAGTGTTTTAATCTTCTTCCAAAACTCTCCCTTGGCATTCACAACTGAGCTGTTTGGCACAAGAGGCCTAGCTTTCAACCTATCTTGGCTTTCAGTATGCCCTAATTAACTAAGCCTTAATTAACTAATCTTAATTATTTTTAGTTTCTGATTTAAAGCAAAAGACATGTGACCCTTCCTTTCACTTGAACACTTAGAGACCAATGCAGAGTTATGAACTGGTCTAATTTCAATATTGTTGTTTCTCAGAGAATAGGGAGGTCTGAGGAGAGGACAAGAAATCACAGAACAGCTGGTGGTTGGAGCAGTTGGTTGGTGGAGCACTTGGAACACACATATGTATTAAGTTTGCCACCTTATATGGGCATGGTTTTTGGCACCCCAAAACAGTTACAATAGTAACACCAAAGATCTCTGATCACAGATCACTATAACAGATATAATAATAATGTAATAATAATAAAGTTTAAAGTATTGTGAGAATAACCAAAATGTGACACAGAGACACAATTTGAACACATGCTCGTAGATAAAATGGTGCTGATAGACTTGCTCCATGAAGGGTTGCCACAAACCTTCAATTTGTAAAAAATGCAATATTTGTTGTGAAGCACAATAAAGCAAAATGCAATAAAACAAGGTTCGCCTGTATCTCTGAACAATTATCTTTTAGATCCATTAAAATGATGAACTTTTAGTTTGCCTTTTTTATGCCCTTCTTTTCTTCATGTAGATCCACATTTCTGACCTGTTTAATTTTCATCTGATGAAAAATTCTTTTAATATTTCTTGCAGTGCAAATATGCCTGTGAAAAATTTCCTCAGGTTTTGTTTGTCTGAGGAAGCTTTCTTTCTCTTTTACTTTTGAACATAATTTTGCTAGATATAGAATTCTAGGTTTGTGGAGTTTTTCTTTTATACTTTAAACATCTCAGCCCACTGTCTTCTTGCTTTTGTAGTCTCAATGAGGAGTCCACTGTAATACTTACTCTGATTCCTCTGTAGATACGCATACTAAAGAGTCTGACCCCATTTTTGGAGGGGGAGGTATTTGACTATTGATAACTTTTTAAGTTTCTCCATTCTCTCTTTCACATTTACCCCAGATTTGGGGAAGCTGATAAGAAAGTCTGGGTGCGTCCCTATTTGGCACTGGTGGAAATTCAAACCACACAAACCATGGCCTGCCTGTAGAAACCCTCTCTTCAACCCTATGCCCTAACTTCCATAAACACCTCAAGCCAGTCTCCTTACACCACTCTTTCAAACCATGTTTGGACTGCTTGGGAACCACTCTTTTCCCATTTCTGTCATCCGAAAACCGCATAGTGTGACTAATAAGTGTTTTCATGCCCTCTTGGTATATGGGTGGCATCATCAGTCTCAACATTCAAACTAAATTTTAGATGAGAGTCCATCCTGATTCTGAAAAGTTATCACAACAGTTAGGTGTCCTCCTTCAACCACAGCTTGGTTTTCCACAGTTGGAAAATTATCTGCTTAGATACACCCACATGCACACAAACACACACACACAAACATGCGCACACACACACATCCCCATGTTAGGAAGATCTGTATCTATATATGTACACACATTAATATAGGAAGTAAATATCAAACATAATTACTTTTGCACCAACCTAATGTATGCACACATACATACACATACACACTGCTTGGTGTTCTTTAAGTTTCCTGAATCCTGGATCTGTGCTTTGGTGTCTGCCATTTATTTCGTAATGTTCTTGACCGTTATTACTTCAAACATTTTATTTACTCTGTCCTTTCTTTGTTCTCCTCCTGGTGTTATAATTACATATATGTGGCACCCTTCAAAATTGCCCCACAGTTCTTGGATGTTCTGTTCTGCTTCTTCATTACTTTTTCCCTTTGCATTTTACCTTGGAAGGTTTCAGTGGACATATCTTTAAGCTCACTCACTCTTTCCTTGGTTATGTCAAGTCTACTAGTCAACATATCAAAGGCATTCTTCATGTCACTGTGTGTTTTATTTCTAGCATTTTCATTAGCCTGGGCAACATGGCAAAACATGGTGAAACCCCATCTCTACAAAAGATTTAAAAAATTAGCTGGATGTAGTGGTGTGCATCTGTAGTTTCACCTACTTAGGAGGCTGTGGTGGGAGGAGCAATTAAGCCCAGGAGGTCAAGGCTGCAGTGAGCTGTGATCGTGCCACAGCACTCCAGTCTGGGTGACAGAACAAAATCCTGTCTAAAACTAAATAAATGCAAAATTTAAAAAAGAAATGCAGACTCTCGAGGTAATTTGTATATACCCTAAACTGTTACAAGTACTTATGTTGAGCCCTGGGTCTCAAACTTACCTGTATGCTAGAATTACCAAAAAGCTCTGGAAAAAAAAAAAAAAAAAAGAACCTTGGTCCGAAACCCAATGATTCTGGTGTAATTGGTGTGGGTGTGTCTTGGGTATCAGGAATTTTCAGAAGTTCCCCTAAGTGACAACAGTGAGCAGCCAAGTTTAAGAACCACCAGTTTACAGGCATCCACGGAGAATAGGGAGGGAATTGGGGACAGGGCACAGAAATGAATGCCCCAAACTGTGAGACAGTATAGCATATGCAAGAACCATAAGCAAGCCCACATTCAAGAGCAAGGTATGAGAAGAGAGATGGGGAATATGGACAAAGAGGCAGGGAATATTCAGCTCTTAAGGAATCGCAGGACACAGCCAGACTTGGGTCTTTGGTATGTAGATGAAGAGCTTTGGAAAGGAAGTAACAGGCTTGTAATTCAGAGCTTTTATAGCACCAAACCTAGAGGCTGGGAGAGCAGATAGGAGCCCAGGGCAATATGAAAGATTGACACCTGAATGCAGGCATTGGTAGAAAGTACTGGCAGAAGACAAACATAAGAACAATCAGGAGGTAAAATCATCAGGTCTTGATCACTGATTGATTGGAAGAGTGTAAAGACAAAAGATAGGGAGGGAATTTCAGACCTGCCCAGTGGATTTTCTGGGTTGGCATGCAAGTCTGTGATTAATTATATTTGGGACACATTCAGTGCTGGATACTTGTGAAGTATGCACATGCCAATGTTCATCAGATGGCTGAGCAGCAAAACCTGGAGTTCAGACAGGAAGTCCAGGTGCAGGTCGTAGATCTGGGGTTCATCCTCAAGTAAATGGAAGAGGATGCCATTCAATTGCATGAGGTAGCTTAATGGGAAACCAAATACTGAACCTCAGAAAATACCCAGGAGAACACCATGTAAGAGAGTAGTAGGGAATGATTAGAAAGGAGAAGGATGAGGAAATAAGATCACAGAGACAAAGGGGTGCTCAAGACACCTAAGACATCAGAAGGCCTGCCACGGAGAGCGGCAGATGCTGCTTGGGTTTAGCAATGGTGAGCTTATTTGCAATGAATGTCTCAGTGAAATGGATGGGAGAAAACCAGATTTCCCTGAGTTAAGAAATAAAGGCGTCAAGGAGGGTGGACTTCATTTTCTGCCACACTGAGTGTCCTAAGATAGTATCCATGTAAATAAATGATTGAATAAATGCAACAGCACGGGTGAAGCAGGAAGAACAAATGTGATAGCTCTGTGTGTGAATGGTGGAAATAAAGGTGTCATTTTGATATGAGAGACCTTGACAAGTTTCTAAACTGATGAGAAAGTGACAGTAGAGAAGAGAAGATTAAAGACACAGGACATGAGGGATACAAACATAAAAATCTGACTTGCATAGGCTCACAAAATCCAGGCTGCTTCTTTGTCTCTCACAAACTCCCATCATTCTTTTACTATAAGTTAGGGTTTGGAGGAAATTAACTAGAAAAACCCCATCTGGAGCACTTTGGCAGTTTCCTGGTGAAGGGCAGACTCCCTGCCAGATGTCCTGAGCATGGAGGGGTGTGGCAGGAAAATAGGTGAGTGCTATGGGGACAGGCACAGGTCTCTGAGTGAGGGTAAAGGATGGAGGGTCCACACCTGGCATCTTACTGAGAGAAGTCACTCTGGGGCATGAGTAGAGTAGATGTGGACACCGACCACAGGAAGAGGCCGTGAGACCAATCTTTCAACCTGTCTGGGCCCTTGGAGGCACAGGGGAAGCTCCCTGCAGTGGGTGGTGCTGGGTCTGCCATGTGGGGAGCGATAGCCACTGAAATCCCTGTCACACAGCTATGAGAGTCCAGAGGTGATAAAAAGAAGCTTCCAGAGCAGATAAGAAAAGGAGGTGTGTCTAGAGCATAGTGGCAGGAAAGGCAGAGAGCACAGTTCTCTCTCTGGGGCGAGAAGTGAGAAGGCAGGGTGTGGGCAAGACAGCAGGTGTGCTTAGCGGCAAGAGGGAAGGTCATTGAATGACAGTTTTAGTGTCAGTGGGGGCACGGAGGGTGGAGAAAGGGTTGGATTCTGGACGTGTATTGAGGTCAAGCCAACAGCATTTGCAGACGAATTGAATGTGGGGTGTACATTTTTTTAAAAAAGCAAGGATGTTTGCATTGCTTTTGACCTGAGCAACTGGAGGTAAACAGACTCCATTAAAAAAAAATTGGGAAGGAATGTAGGTGCAGCAGATTTGAGAGAGAAGCAGGAGCTGTTTTGAGCATATTCAATGTTACAATGATTTATCTCCACGGAGGACTAAGACCTTTTCAATAATGCTGAAATATCTTCTACTCATTTTAATAATGGTTTAAACTTCTTGCCTCTGTTTTTTTTACATAGCTCAATGTTACGTAGCTAACAGTAACTCTTAAAAAGTAGCTTTTGGCCGGGCGCGGTGGCTCACGCCGGTAATCCCAGCACTTTGGGAGGCCGAGGCGGGCGGATCACGAGGTCAGTAGGTCGAGCCCATCCTGGCTAACTAGGTGAAACCCTGTCTCTACTACGGGCGCGGTGGCGGGCGCCTGTAGTCCCAGCTACTCGGGAGGCTGAGGCAGGAGAATGGCGTGAACCCGGGAGGCGGAGCTTGCAGTGAGCCGAGATCACACCACTGCACTCCAGCCTGGGCAACAGAGCAAGACTCCGTCTCAAAAAAAAAAAAAAAAAAAAAAAAAAGTAGCTTTCATTTCCTGAAGCAATTTAGAATTCTGTTTTTCTCCTCTGAAATGGTGGTAATAAAACCGGTTTTTCTCCGGTTTTAACTGTGAAAACTGTGAAAAATAGATTCCAGTGTCTGGGATCAAGCACCATGCAGGTGGAGAATGAAGCTTTGTCAGGGGAAATGTATGTCCTGAGTTGGGGAATTTGTCGGCTCAGCCTTGGCTCCTAATTTGACTCCATGAGAAACTTGTCACTGGCTGAATAAAGCCTTGGCTTGGCATCTCTGCGATAAGGCTCAGCATGGAGGTGAGGACTGGGAGCCTGGAGGGTTTAAGCCAGCCCACTTGGTATCCCGCCCCCACAGAGCTCCTTAGAGGGATTCCTCTCCAAGATGGTGGCTCTGGCCTTCTGTCTGTTCAGAACTGGCTACTATTTTCCACTTTTTTGGTCAGATTCGGTCTCCAAAATGGACTATAAGGAAGCTGGTTAGCTTCACTTTCAGAGACCCTTGGCATTCTCTACCCTTCCACTACTGGTTTTGTTCAAGGCACTGTCAGCCCCAACCCCAGATCACAGATCTAAGACTCCTAGGAAGCCTGAACAGAATTCAGAGATTCCACAAACTTGAATGAAAAACTTGTACTTTTTTTTCACATCAATCAAAAAATTAGAATTTATTTCTATAATAAATGCCAGCCAAAAAGAAAAAAACTGAAATATTAGTACCTGTGTCTTTGTCACTGATAAAAATTACAGGTATTCATCTTATTAACATTGTCATTTAATACATTAGTTAAAAATTACACATATTACAATATCACAACTTTTCAGATAATTAAATAACAATATCTCACAGTAACTCATTTATTTTTTAATCTTATGTATTTTATTTTATGTATCTGAAAATATTCTCCTAAGAAAGACTCCACAGGCTTCTAAGCTGCTGGAAAACAGAAATGAACTTTTGTTATTATCATAACCCCAGTTCCAGGGCAGTATACAGCATGGTTGATGCTTAGCTAATATTTATGGAATGAATAAATGAGGGTATCTTTCATCTTAATTTTCCAACGCTCCAAATTAATCTAAAAGTTTAAAATTACTAGAAACATGGAGTGCCTAGAGTGAGTTTTAAAAGATAAAGACATCGTTGCAGGACAGGATAATTAACACCAAAGACCAGATCCTCTTCCTTAATGTTAAGAGGGCTGCAGAAGGGCAGCAGTCCATCTTCTGTAACAACTTCTTGCTGATTTTATGGGTGTAGTCCCTGACTATCACTGGAGGAGTAAAATCTCCAGATACCTGATCTAAGGGGCCAAAAGACAGGATGCTCTCATCTTCTGGGTTAGAAGACAGGGTAAGTTAGAAGGCTGGTGCCAGCATTGTCTTTATGTGGAATCTAGAAGACATAAACTTTACTAGGAGTCTAAACAAGAAAATTATAATTAACAGGAAGAGAAAAATGAATGCTTCTATGCCCACCCACAGCATCATGTTGGTTATTTATGCATTTGTAAAACAGCAACCTTAAGTTTTCTAGGGTTTACAAATGTAGGTCATAGTGTCCTGCTCTTGTGCCTGTGGGAACTCATAAGAAACAGGTTCAATCCTAGATAAATGTTCCCAACCAGTACTTCCCTAAAGTTTAAGAGCAGTGAGGGTACTTAACTATACCCAATAAGAGCTCTTTCATAACACTGTATCTAATCCTCAGGGGATCACTTTTTTAAAAGTTTTTAGTAAGGCTGAATCTTTTTATTTTTGTCCTTTGTGTAAAAGCGAAATGCTTTGGTTTTACAATTTTTGAAAGATATTTTGAACTAGCCTAAATTTTAAGGGGCCATAGTGAGGTGTGTCTGATGTCCTGTTTCCTGTTTCATGTTTTATGTCATGGCCTGAGTTAGGTTTTTTTTTTATTTATTTAGGATTTTCTTTGGCCAAGGGACTTAGAATCAAAAGACTTATAAGCCAATTAAACTTTATAGGTCAGGTAGGAATTGAAGTGACCAGGTACTCATTAGCCCTTAAAATCCTTTGAAGCAATACAAGAGTCAAAAATTAAAAGCCAAAAAAAAGTTACACATCAAGAAAAACCAAGAGCATAGAATCAAGCTATACTGGGGGAAAATACCACTTCCATGGACCTCTAAGGCAAAATACCTTACCATCAGGCCACGACAGTCAGAATCACAGGAGCTGATGAAAGAGCTGAAGGAGAGAACCAGCGTCCCAGGCCTTTTTAAAGGGAGAAAGAGCTGAAAGCAGTAAGACAGAGCAATAGTTGAATCTAGGAGACATAAATACAAGAAGTTTTAAAAGAAGCTCGTTATAGCATTAAAAGCAAAGTTTTCCATAATTTAACAAATCATCACCTTAAGAAAACTTAGTTTCAATATGTAGGTACTTTTATAATTTTCTTTACATCTCCTTTTTCTACCCACTGGTTCCTTTATATGTTGAGCCTCTCTTTAAAGAACTTTTGAATTAGACAAAAATTATTTTTACCAACAAAGAATACATTTTTTGGTACATTCAATACAAATACAAATCTAGGAAGCAAGAAAGGAGAACCACTTTACAATTTTAAGGTTTTTTTTTTTTTTTTTTTTTTTTTTTTGGAGACAGAGTCTCACTCTGTTGCCCAGGTTGGAGTGCAGTGGTGCAATCTCAGCTCACTGCAACCTCCGTCTCCTGTGTTCAAGTGATTCTCCTGCCTCACCCTCCCTAGCAGCTGGAATTACAGGCACACACCACCATGCCTGGCTACTTTTTTGTATTTTTAGTAGAGACAGGGTTTCACCACGCTCACCAGGCTGGTCTCAAACTCCCGACCTCAGGTGATCTGCCTCAACCTCCCAAAGTGCTGGGATTACAGGCCTAAGCCACCATGCCAGGCCCAATTTTAAGATTTCAAACCACACAGAAAGCTCACTGTTTAAGCATCTATTCTATTCACATGTATTTAACTTTTCTATTTTTAACAGTTTTACCTAGACTACCTCCAAGAACCAAGATATCATGCAAAGCTCGTTACCATTTAAAGCCATTTTAACCATTTAAAAGCCTACAAACATCAGTGATTTACCTGGGTAAATATCTTAAAGTTAAATTTTAGAAGATATAACATTTTCTTTAAAGTAACAAGTCTAGATGAGTCTTAATTGTTTAATTTATTCAACATTCTTTTTTATAAGCCAGTTGGATAGCATGTTAGACATAACACACATCACAATACTTGTATATATACAGAAACAAACATAACAAAGTGACCTGTATAAGACAACTGGATCCAAGCTATTTACAAAATCCTGACCTGTCTATCTGGCTAAACTTTGTTTGCCCCAACAGGTATGGAAGAGGCAGTGAACACGATTCTGTAGCATCAAATCAGGAAGAGAGAGGGGAAACCACATTGCTCAAGGGGAGACCTGGGCATCCCTGAGCTGCCTGAGAGCTCCCCCAGCTGTGAAGACTCCAAAGAAAAATGTTCAGGTGGCTGCTTGTCTTCCACTGTGGGAAGCTGTCTGCTTCATCAAGGATTCAAGATCCTTAGTAAAATTATAAACTTATTTGGGCAAGGCAGCTTGTTGGGGCTAGTGGAAGAAGGTTAGCTTTAGTGTTGACAGGAAGTCTTTTCCTCTCCCACTAGGCATGGTTAGGACATTCTCATTGCCACTGGCCCTTTGGCTTATAGTAGGCACACTGATTCTGGCCCAATGCCAGCGAGTTGGTGGCTGTCATCTGGGCATCCCAGACACCGATTTTACAACACTGTCTCAGGATAGGTAATTCTGAGGTGGCAGAGGGCTTAAAGCAGCTATTACTAATTGCACTTTTTGCCTATTTCTTTTGTGTTTTTTCATATCTTTTGCCTTTTCCCAATTGTTGTAAACTTTAAAGGCCCTGTTGGCTCACAGGGATTTGAGGTCCATTGCTGCTTTTTGTAGCTTTCTCCTAATGTCAGGCACAGCAGACTGAGCAACGAAATGTGTAACCAGGAAAGCTTGCCCTGCTGGGGAGTCGAGGTCTGCATTAGTCTATTCCCTGAGTGCCTCAACCAAACGGCCCAGAAACGGGTGGGATTTTTGTCTTTTCCCTAAGTTAAAATATCTCTAACTTTGTCATAAATAACTGGCTTAACCACACTGTTTTTCTGCTGCTTTTTTCCTGTGGCACAGCAAGCAGACACCAATACTTGCAAGTCATGACAATTTAAATTAAAGAGCATGGACAGCTTAGTCAACTCCTCTGTAAACTTTTCTGGATCCTCTGAAAACTGGCTGAATTTTTCCTTGTATAAAACCAAATCACACATAGAAAGTGGCACATGTACTCTAACTGTCCCCTCATTTCCATCAACTACTTCCCACAATGGACACAGGTTTGACTGTAGGGGCTGATATGGGACCCCACTTCTGTTGGTATTGGTTGGACTTACTTTCTCATGCAGCAGGGGGTATAGGCTAGTTGGATAGTGAGGAGGGGTACCTTATGACCTTGCAGTGAAATTCTATGTTAGAGGACTGGCAGGACCTCAGAACTGAAGATCTGAGGAGACTCCAAGGAGGGCATAGGCCTTCTAGGGGGAGCAGCTGGGAGGGAGCCCCTAGGTGCTCCTTCCTGGTGCCTGGAAGTAACATGAGCCAGTAAAGGGCCATAAAAGCCTGTACGTAAGGGACCTCTTCCCATTTTAATAGGATATATCTAATTATAAAATAGCATTATAATGTATATAACCATGTTTAGGCCAAATCTCTTGGTTTTCTAATTTATGTCGGACCCAAATGGTATTGCAACAGAAAAATTAAGTCAAATTTGAATTTACTCCAATAGACTAAAAGGCACCCTAGTGGCACATCCCCTGGATGCTTGTCACTGTCTTCATGTCCAACAAGGATTTCTACTGGGCCCATGAGTTTGTCTAAGTCTAGCGAGAGGGTAGGAAATTGGGCCCTTGCTTTTTTCCATCTTAGATTCTTACTTCCTGCAAAGAAAGTGTAAATATAGGTAGAAAGGCACAAGAAAGTGGGTTATAATCATTTGTCAGTGAATGAACTATGACAAAAGAAGTGTTTTTTTAAGTAAAGTGAAGAAAGAAAAGTGTGATAAAGTGACAATAAACAAAGAAAATCCTGTTATGGAAAATAATAGCTTTAGGGCAGAAAACAGAAAAGGCAAGACCAAGATTCCCCTAGGGTGGACCTTCAACCCACAATCCTAGAAGGAATGCCAATGCAAAAATCCTCAGGGCATCCAGGGGGTGGCCAAAAATAACAAACGTGGAAAACCTGGAGTTCCTGTGTATCGGCCTTTGAGAGTCTCCACAACAAATGTCAAGAAACCTGGAGCATCCGGGAGCTACCAACAGTGAAACCCAAAAGCCTGACTGGGGCCACAGAGCAGCATGACTCTGGCATCCCAGTCAACACAACAGGGTATCTCTCACAGCTAAGTGTCCTGCCTTAAACAATTGCCCAAATGCAGTTAGTGGGGAGCCAAAGGAAACACTGTAAACAAAACATAAATTTCAGGGTGGAAAATAAAATAAAATAGCAGACAGAAACATAAAATGGTATCAGTGGGAAAAGGACTGAGAGAAGGGGTGATAAGGATGTAATTGGTTAGGACTTTGAATTGACTATCTAGCCAAAGGCTGGTTCACCCGATATTGGCAGGGAGGGCGGAGGGGACATTTTCCTGCCCACCGGAGCCAAAATGGCACCAACCAGTCTCCAACTTAGGGCTGGGGTGAAGGTCTGCTCCCCAGGTTTCCCCAGCTGGGGCAGACTCAGCTGTTATGGAAGGAAGGGGAGGTGTCTGTGCAGATCAGTGACCCACCAGCTGCAGTAGCAGGTCCCACATGAGGTGGGGGTGCTGTGGACGCTCATTCACTGGGCTCCACCACCTGCCAGGAGAGATGATGGTTCTTAAAAGAGCCCTTGGCTAGTGTTACAACTCTGCAGCTTTGATCACCATAGCACTGATCACCATCTTACCATCTCTCTGTCTCCCTGATCACCATCCCCCAATCCTGCCATTCCACTGACCGCCAATTGCTGCCTCTCACTATCTCACCGTCCCAACAACTGTCAATCGCCAATTACTGCCTTTCCATCTCTCTCAAGTTATTGCCTCTCACTGTCTCACTGACTGCCAATTGCTGTTTCTTGCCACCTCGCTACTCACCATCTTGCCATCTCTCACTGTTTCTCATCATCTTGCCTTTCCACTGATCACCACTGTCTGCTCTCTCACCACCTCTCTGCTGATTGCCACTGTTTTCCTGTCTCACTACTGATGGCCGCTGTCTCACTGCTGTGTCAGTCACTGCCTCTCACTCACCATCTTTTTCTCTTCATGGTCGCCAGATATTACAGGACAGGTGAGCCACAGAATGGGTGCTTAGCCTGGGAGGGCTCTTGGCTTTGCCCAGGAAAGAATTCCAGGGTGAGCTAGTGGTGGCAGGCAGCAATCTTTTGTTGAACGGTACTGTTCCTTGTAGAGCAGGGCTGACTTATAGGCAGTGTGCCCAGAGTCAGCAACATATGGGCTCTTGGCAACAATACTTATACTCACATAAACCTACTTTCAGCTACATGCAAATTAGGGGGCAGGTCAATACAAATTAAGGGGCAGATTACTTAGAACTTTCTAGAAAAGGGACAGTAACTTCCAGGTCATTGCCTTGGCATCTGTAAACTGTTATGGCGCTGGTGGGAGTCATCTTATGCCAATGAGCAATAAGGTCAGCTGGGGATTGTTTTAATCATCATCTGCTGGTTGCTGCTGATCTTTTTTTTATTTTATCCTATCTGGACCAGATCCTGTTTTGGTCAGCAGGACTGTGACCAAAAGACAAGTCCTTCCAGTCTCCTACCTCAGCATTAATTAGATCATAGTTTTCTAATTAATTAATTATGACTTGTCAGCATTCTTGTTACATATTTAGCCATAATTTCAATTTAGGGGGAACTTGCCTGCACCACCCACTCCTCAGCTGAGAATCGATATCTAAAAATCACTGCATGAATTTGTTTCATCATCTTCTCTGGTGGGGGTGGGACGGTGTCTTAGTCCACTCTTGCACACCTATAAAGACATACCTGAGACTAGGCAATTTATAAAGGAAGGAGGTTTAATTGACTCACAGTTTTGCATGGCTGGGGAGTCTTCAGGAAACTTACAATCATGGCAAAAGGCAAAAGAGAAGCAAGCACCTTCTTACAAGGCAGCAGAAGAGAGAGTGAGCGAGAGGAAGTGCCACACTCTCAAACTGTCAGATCTCCTAAGAACTCACTATTATGAAAACAGCATTGGGGAAACTACCGCTGTGATCCAATCACCACCCACCTAGACCCTCCCTCAACATATGGGGATTACAATTTGAGATGAGATTTGGGTGGGGACACAGAGCCCAACAATATCAGATGAAGGAAGGAAGGAAGGAAGGAAGGAAGGAAGGAAGGAAGGAAGGAAGGAAGGAAGGAAGGAAGGAAGAAAGAGAAGGAATGAGGGAGGGAGGGAGGGAGGATTAGGTATCTTTTATAACAAGAAAATTGTCATTTTTTTTAGCAATACAGGTTCCATTGGTGAATATCAGGTCATCTCTCCTGTACCCCTGATTTTATTTGATTCCCTAAATGCCCTTCAGTAAGAAGGAAATGTGCACTAATTGGTTGAAGCTCAAAGTGATTATTCATTATGAAAACAATCCTACATATCAATTCCCTTTGAAGGATGTTTAGGAGAACTGCTGTTAGTTTTCTTTCATCTTGGAAAAGAAAAGGCAAAACCAAGCCAGCCAGGGTTTATTCTGCTTCATTACAGCTCTAAAGCACATTTACTGTACAGTCATTTTTCAATAGAGTAAATCTCTCTGGGAGTAGTTTATTTGGTGGGATGCAGAGATATCTTAGTTGGATAATTCATGCTCTATGGTTTACCTTGGATGTGTAATTGAGGCCAGCTGCTGAAATGGTACCAAGAGCAATAACAACATCAAGAGGCAATGACAAGTTCCAAGGGTTATGGCACTAAAAGAAGAGTGCAGGGCTACAGCTGTGACTGTGTTTCAGATCTCCAAGTGCCCATGTGAGTTCCTGGCTCAACACCATGAATACGCGGGGAGAGAGCCCTTGCCTGGTGAGCAACACAGACAGCAGAACAAGGGAAGTGTCCTTGGGATCTGGCAAATAATTTCTATTAGAATATCTGGTGAATTATGACTTTTGAGAAGCAGTAATAATCTTCACATAAAGGGATTCCTATGTTGATTGTAATAAAAGGAATCCAGTCCCCACCAGCCTCCCTCATTTGGATTCCCAAATTTCTCCCAAGTGGCTTCCCAGCCCTCAGCTCCACTCTCTCTGATTTCATTCTTCACCTTCTATCCAGAGCTATTTTTTCAAAAGAAAGTCTAGTCATATTGTTTTCCTGTCTATATTCAGCCAGTGCTTACCCAATCTCATAAAATGAAGTGTGAATATTTACTGATGACAGAGACTATAAGGCTTTCACTCCTCTTCAAGTTTTCCTCTTGCTAGGTCACTTTCTAGTTGCTCTGATTTTTTTTTTCCATTTCACACTTTCCCCAAGCTTTGTTAGCTTGTGACTTCTGCGCATGTTGTTCTCTTTACCTGAAATACTTTCCCTCCATTCTACACTCTCCTTGGGTCCAAAATTCAAACATCTTTCCTTTGGGCTGGGAGTGAAGAAGTCACCACCTTTAGCAGAAGACTAGGCTGTGCTCTGACATATCATAAATCCTTGTAGCACACCTTAAATAATAGTCTTCATACTTTAGGGTTATCACATGTTTAATATCTGTCTTGTTCACAACACTACAAGATCTCTGAAGGCAGGTGTCTTATCCGCTACACTACAAGACCTCTTAAGGTAGGGTTCACACTTGTCTCATTTATTACTGTGTTACATTACCTTGGACAGTTTCTAAAACATAGGGTCAATTAAGATTTGTTGAATGCACAGATCACCAGATGAGGTGCTCACAGGTCTCCCATCTGCCTCTGACTGAGGGCCTTACCAGTGAACCCATTTTCACAGTGAAACCCCTTTCTCTCTCTCTTATTTCATTCCTTTAAAGACAAAAAAGACAAAAAGTAATGACCTGACTTGTTGCTGAACCTTGAGTATAAACTTATTCGTTAATGCCAAGTTCTTTACACACTCCATCTTTGGCTGGTTTAGAGCAGTGGTTTGGGGATTGGAGAGCTTCCCCCTGGAGGGCTTAACACACAGTGTCCTGGACCCCACTCCAGAGTTTCTGGTGCAGGGATCTGTAGTGAAGCCTGAGTGTCTTCATTTTTAACAAATTCCCAGGTGCTGCTGACACTGCTGGTCTGGAGACTACAGGTTGTGAGCCACTGGTCTGAACATTCTGTTTAAAGTCACTTCATTTCTATGGTCTCACTGTCCTATCTTATCTCAGTATGTGGACCCCGCCCCCCCATCTAATTAACCTACGGTTCATCTACCTTTCATAAGATTAACACTTGGCCAGATCCTGCTGTGGCAGATACTCAGTGCAACATGTTATGTTTTGACCTTGCGTAGAGTTAATTAAGCAGGGCCTTTCTATGCCTGGTAAGGCCCAAAAATAAGCCAAAAATACATGGAACATGACCACATAAAGAAAACCTGCTAGCGATTTTTGCACACTGATTTTATATCCTAAGGCTTTGCTGAAGTTGCTTATCAGCTTAAGAAGCCTTTGCACTGAGGCAATGGGCTTTTCTAGATACGGGATCATGTCATCTGCAAACAAGGACAGTTTGACTTCCTCTCTTCCAGTTTGAATACCCTTTATTTTTTTTCTCTTGCCTGATTGCCCTGGCCAGAACTTCCAATACTCTGTTGAATAGGAATGGTGAGAGAGGGCATCCTTCTCTTGTGCCAGTTTTCAAGGGGAATGTTTCCAGCTTTTGCCCATTTAGGATGATATTGGTTGTGGGTTTGTAATAGATGGCTCTTGTTATTTTGAGGTATGTCTCTTCAATACCTAACTTATTAAGAGTTGTTAACATGAGGAGATGTTGAATTTTATCGAAGGCCTTTTCTGCATCCATTGCGATAATCCTGTGGCTTTTGCCTTTGGTTTCGTTTATGTAATGAATTGCGTTTATTGATTTGTGTATGTTGAACCAACCTTGTATCCTGGGGATGAAGCCAATTTGATAGTAGTGGAGAAGCTTTTTGATGCATTCCTATATTCCAACAACAGGCAAGAAGAGAGCCAGATCATGAATGAACTCCCATTCACAATTGCTACAAAAATATTAAAAGACCCAGGAAAAAGCTAACAAAAGAAGTGAAGGAACTCTTCAAGGAAATCTGCAAACCACTGTTCAAAGAAATCAGAAAGGACACAAACAAATGGAGAAACATTCCATGCTCACAGATAGGAAGAATTAATATTGTGAAAATGGTCATACTACTCAAAGTGATTTATAGATTCAATGCTATTCCCATTAAACTACTATTGATATTCTTCACAGAATTAGAAAAGGCTATTTTAAAATTCGTGTGGAATCAAAAAAGAGCCCAAATAGCCAAGACAGTCCTAAGCAAAAAGAACAAAGTCGTAGGCATCACGCTACCCAACTTCAAACTGTATTACAAGGCTACATTAACCAAAGCAGTATGATACTGGTACAAGAACAGACACACAGACCAATGGAACAGAATAAAGAATTCAGAAATAAGACCACACACTTACAACCATCTGATCTCTAACAAACCTGACAAAAACAGCAATGGGAGAAGGACCTCCTATTTAATAAATGGTACTGGGAAAACTGGTTAGCCATATGCAGAAAATTGAAACTAGACCACTTCCTTACACCTTAAACAAAAATTAACTCAAGATGGATTAAAGACTTAAATGTAAACCCCAAAACTATAAAAACCCTAGAAGAAAATCTAAGCAATGCCTTTCAGGACATAGGCATGGGCAAAGATTTCATGACAAAAATGCCAAAAGCAATTTCAACAAAAGCAAAAATTGAAATATGATTAATTAAACTAAAGAACTTCTGAAGAAGCACAGCAAAAGAAACTATAATTAGAGCGAATAGACAAAATACAGAATGGGAGAAAATTTTTGCAATTTCTTCATCTGACAAATGTCTAATATCCAGAGTCTACAAGGAACTTAAATTTATAAGAAAAAAAAAACCCATTAAAAAGTGGGAAGAGGATACGAACAGGTACTTCTTAAAAGATAGAACACATGCAGCCAACAACCATATGAAAAAAAGGTCAACATCACTGATCATTAGAGAAATGCAAATCAAAACCACAATGAGATACCATCTCACACCAGTCAGAATGGCCATTATTAAAAAGTAAAGAAACAACAGACACTGGCAAGATTGTGGAGAAAAATGAAACAATTATACACTGTTTGTGGGAGTGTAAATTAGTTCAATCATTGTAGAAGATAGGGTGGTGATTCTTCAAAGACCTAGAGGCAGAAACACCACTTGACCCAGCAATCCCATTACCAGGCATATACCCAAAGGAATAGAAATCATTCTATTATAAAGACCTACGCATGTGTATGTTCATTGTAGTACTAGTCACAATAGCAAACACATAGAATCAACCTAAATACCCATAAATGATAGACTGGATAAAGAAAATTTGGTACATATGCACCATGGAGTACTATGCAGCCATAAAAAGGAAAGAGATCATGTCCTTTACAGGGACATGGATGGAGTTGGAAGTCATTATCCTCAGCAAACTAATGCAGGAACAGAAAACCAAATATCACATATTTTCACTTATAAGTAGGAGCTGAATGATGATAACACATGGACACAGTGGGGGGAACAACACACACCTGGGCCTGTTGCGTGAGGAGTGAGGGAGAGCATCAAGAAGAATAGCTAATGGATGCTGGGCTTGATACTTAGGTGATGGGATGATCTGTGCAGCAAACCACCAGGGCACACATTTACCTATGAACAATCCTGCACATCTGCACATGTACCCCTGAACTTAAAATAAAAGTTGAAGAAAAAAAACAAAGAAAAACTGCATAGTTATTGACTCTGTTTCACAGCATTAGGGAGAGTTGATGATAGTTTATATTGGAATTGAATCTTTTCTGGATCAATAGTTGTGAATGACATTTTTATCCTGTATTTTCATACTCATCTTTTTCTCTAAGGCCAAAGTACCCAGTAAACAGGGTTTTGTTTTGTTTATTTACTTATTTATTTATTTATTTGGAGTGGTCTTACAGTATTTACTTTCCAAAATTACCTTATAGGCATGATTCAATATGCTCAGATACAAAGAATCAGTCACTTTATTTGGTTGAGGTTTTCACTTCCATTTAGATCATAGGCCCCTAAATTTTAACTACAGTTTATGAAGTAAACACAAAGCATGAAGTTTTTAGCCAATATCAAATATTGGGTCTAGAAAAATTCCAGGACATTTTGCTCATGTCATCACTATCTCATGCTTAATCTGCAAGATTCCCAAGGGATTTCAGCTTCCCTGTTGTTATAGAACCGAGCTTGTGTCCACTTACCCAGCGCAGCAAACACTGACATGGGGATTAGCAGCTAGAGAAAGTGAGAAGTTTATTGTGGGGAAGCTAATGTTTAAGAAACGAACTCCCTGATAGCTCACAGGTATGAGTTTTTAAAGGTGAGAAGGTAGACGTTTCAGGTAAAGTCATCATCAGTACATGGAGGCCATACACTGGTTTGACCTAAAAAAGTGGGGTATCTCAGAGCGGCAGCCATAGGTCAGAGGTGGATTCAAAGATTTTCTGATTAAGGAAGGGAAGCTTTGTCTAAAGACTTGAGTGTCAGCATAAAAGAGTGTTAAATCCGGCCTGTTGGTGTGGCTTCCTTCAGGCCCCTTAGGAAGATACTTAGAACAAAGAATGGTGGTCAGGGCTCAGCCCTCAGCTCCCTCTTGTCCAGGTGCCAGCAGATGTATCTGGTGGAGTCAAGGTTTCTGAAAAACAACTCAGGGATGTATGTTAAGATGTAATGTTTAGTTTCTATGGGAAACCCAACATCTCATGACTAACTTCCTTAGCTATAGTGTTTAGCTACAATTACCTTCTTGCTTAGTAAGTTACTCGTTTACTTCTCAGGGCTGGCTGGATGCCTGGAATATCTTTTAAAGGAACTTAAAATTGTCGTTTATTTCCATGCTTAAGGTTTGCAGCAGGCACCTAAGACAGGTCCCAGCTCTGTCTCACTATAACATGTTGAGGGGCTCTGAAGTGTTGAGAACCTACATGCTGACTTACCAATTTGATGTTGATTAGAATTGGTTCGCCATCCATCCACCCAGTCACTCAATAAAGCACAAAAACAACAAAACTCATTGCATGAGGTGCTGTGGGAATCAAGGACTTATCAACCAGGGATGTCTTACCTTGAGGATCTTATCATGCGATAGGAAAAGATACACAGACAAGTGATTGCATAACACCAAAAAGAGATATAATGAGAAAGTTAAGTCTACCCAGAAGAGGAAGTATGGTAAAAGAGCTTAGACTTTAAAGGAAGGAAGATTTAAATATCAAATCCAGTCCTTGTTAGGCAGGGGGGCACTTACCCACTGCAAACTTTTGGTTTTTTCATCTGTAACAGTGAGTAGTATATAGAATTATATTTTTAAGTGTTTGCAATATTGTATGATACTCTTTAGTAAGGGTTGTACTCTCAAAAACATGCTGTGGCTAATGTCAGGCATGGTATTCAGATTAAAACTGAGTGTTTCTTTCACAACCATTTTCCTATCTCCTGGGGTCAGATAACATCCCTTTCCAAACTGCCCTCACACTGACTGCCTCCCAACTAGTGCTTGTTCTCACTTTTCTGCCCACTGCAGCCTTTGCTGTCTGTAGCCTTAGCAACCCATTCATGTGCGGAAGACCATGAGGAAGAGCACCAGGTAGCCACTCCAGAGGCAAGGTCAGGAACCCAGGTGCCCTGGAGCTCACTCTGGACTCTCTGTGCTGCTTCCAGTCTGAATTTAGAGACAGGATCAAAGTACGTAAGAGTGGATTAAGCCACCACATGAACTACACACACACACACACACACTCACATGCACACTCACACACACACTCTCTCTCACACACACACTCTCACACACTCACACACTCACATACACTCACACACACACACTCACTCACACATGTGTGCACTCCGTGAAGAATGGAATTGAGTGCAGCAGCCTGACAGCTTTCCCTGCTGGAAGCAAATCTGGGCTTGTTAGATGCTGAGTACTGTCTGTTTCAGGCTAACACAGATGTGTGGAGGCCTCTGTCAAGTGCACCCAGTTGAGCCAACAGACCATCCAATCCCAACCCGAACTATGTCTTTTGGCTTCATCTAAGAAAGGCACAAAGCACAGCTGGAAATAAATGCGGTACAGGAGGCGGAACTAACTGGGCAGCAGGCTTCTCCTAGACATGTTCGTTTTATAGCAGGGACAGAGGTGATCCGGATCCTCCTCTCCCAGTCTTCCTTCATACAGAAGCACATATGCCCATTCCTATCCCGAAAGGCATGAGCATCCAGGAAACACACCATCTACTTCTAAGGGAAAAACACATTTTGATGGATGCACACTTTCTATCTCCATAACTGTGCACATCCACAGAAATATCCAATTTCATATTCCTAATTTCATTATGAAGTGACAAGAGTTTCATTTACAATGCCAAAGAAATCTATTGCTGACTTCAAACACAGCCGGTCATGTGGTAATATGACTGCTGTACTCCAGCGTGGTGCTAGACAGTTTATGCATACAGCATGATGATAAATTAATCCACCAAGAAATACAAATGTGTACAGTTATGTGTAACATACTCACGCAGTGTCTGTCATACATTAGGGAGAGGAATAGACTCTGATGACCTCACTGCTTTCAGCCAACAGAGGGTGAACAAGAGCTTAGTGCAAAGCACTCAGCAAATGGAGGAAGGTGGGGACCCCCTTTCCAGGACAGTAATACTCAGGGGCCACCATCCCTGAATCCAACCCTGTCATCTGTCATGCCACAGAGTCTGTAGCTCTATGACTGGGTTTGTCTCTCTTCTCTTTCCTCTGTAGTTACGTGGGGCTTGGTTTTTTAAAATTTTTTTGAGATCATTTTAGATTTGGGGGTACTTACGCAGGCTCATTGCATGGAAATATTGCATAATGCTGAGGTTTGGGCTTCTATTGAACCCCATCACCCACATAGTGAATGCAGTACCCAATAGGCATTTTTCCAACCTTTGTCTACCTCCCTTCCTGCCTCCTTTAGGAGTCCCCAGTATCTATTGTTTCTATCTCCATGTTCATGAGTACCCAGTGTTCCGGTCCCACTTACACGTGAGAACATGTGGTATTTGATTTTCCATTTCTGCATTAATTCACTTAGCATAACAGCCTCCAGTGGCATCCATGTTTCTGCAAAGAACATGATTTTGTTCTTTTTATGGCTTCATTGTATCTCACGGTGTATATACACCACATTTTTTTATCCAAGACACTAATCAGTCACCTAGATTGGTTCCATGTCTGAATGTATATTCCTTTGGGTACATAGTCAGTAATGGGATTATTGAGTTGGAGGATAGTTCTGTTTTAAGTTCTTGGACAAATCTCCAAACTGCTTTCCACAGTGGCTGAACTGATTCACAGTCCCACTGACAGCGTGTAAGTGTTTCCTTTACTCCAAAAACTCACCAGCATCTGTTTCTTGACTTTTTTTTTTTAAGAGACTTGCTCTCACTCTGTCACCCCAGCTGGAGTGCAGTGGTGTGATCATGGTGTTACCAGACTTTTTAATATTAGCCATTCTGACTAGTGTGAGATGGTATATCACTGTGGTTTTGATTTGCATTTATCTGATGACTGGCGATGTGGAGCCCTTTTCCTTGTTTGTTGGCCATGTGTATGTCTTCATTTGAGATGTGTCTGTTGTTTTAACCAGCATTTATTTAAAATGCGTATTGATTTCATTAATCTATTTGAAGAAATTTAATAGAATGAATTCAAACTGAAGCTTTTTCAGAGAATTCTAGAGGCCCATGCCCATGCCACTTTCTACAGACATGCTCAGGTCCAAAGATTTTCATTCAGCTTTCATCATTAGCATCCTAATTGGACCTGTATTCTTAGAGAAGATTTACCAGGTGCATCAACAAATAGATGATACTTCCCACTTGCAGGGCAGAGCATGGAATTTCCCATCTCATGGTCCAAGCACTCTGCTCCTTAAGTTTTAGTGTTCTGGGTTATAGGTAAATAAAATGCCCTCAGAGGCTTTGAAAATAGTGGTGCTTATTAAAATGATGATGCACTGTTTTTCTTCCCCTGCCTGTGTAAATCAGGCCCAATATGTGATTCCTCCTTTTGCAAATCCCAGCTTTTCAGTGTGCCCACCTGGGAGTGGGCACTAATGAGCTATTCTCATGATGTGAACTCTGTGTTCTCGGTACACATCTCATTCCAACCAACCCACGGGGAATAAATGCGAGCTTATCATTCACTATGTTCAAAGTGAACTGAAGGAGAAGTTGGAATTGATGCAGGAGAAAACCATCTAGGTGGCTCACGGGGCAAAGTCATGAGATTCACAGGTTCAGAAATTATTTCTTTAGCTTTCCCAAGAAGAGTCAACCATTCAAAGCACTATGACTGCTTACCCACAAGTGCCTTCTATAGGGGACTCCAGGGTCTTAAGAGAGTTCACTTCATTCCTTCACAGTGTTTCTTATTAGGGGGATGCCTAATAAGTTCTAAGAACTTTTAAAATGGTTAAAGCCTGCATGAGAAAACATAGAATTCTATGGCTGCTCCCCTAGGTTGCCAATGACTTCCTTAGTCCCCAAAGGTAAATGACAGCTAATTATTGGGTGGGAATCACCACTGCACAGAGAGATAAGTCAGGAGAGGTGTGGCAGAACAAGCACCGACATGAGGAGAGCAAACCTGGGCTTGTATCTTTTGGCTGAGATCTGAGCAGCCTTGGGGAAGCTATCTTGATCTCCAGTATGTCAGCTATAGAATCACTTATAGAGACTTCCATGGAACCACCAAGTGCCATGTGCTCCCCTATGTGTCTCATTTAATCTTCACTAAACCTTGGGAGACAGATATTAGTATCTCAGTGTTTACAGTCCTTGAAAGCCATTAAATCTATTCAGTGAGTTCGTTAGTCAATATTATATAGATATATTATATATGTATGTATGTGTTTTGATATAGGTAACGTCACCTGCTTAGTGGCTAATGCTAGGACTGAAAGAGCAGATGGAGGCTTTAGTAATAAGATAAGAAATTAGAAGCTTGGAAAATATTATAATTCTGAGAACAGCACTGTATTTAATTTGGAAAATGGGATTCATAATTCATTAATAGAAGATTTACAAATTAAAGCCATTAAAGTATAAAATAAACATCATTAATAGATGATTCTTCACTAAAAAGAGTTGAAGGACGTGGTATGACAAATGCTTGTTTCTAGTGTAAACATATGGAAGTCAATACAATTAATACATGTGAGCCCTGTGCATAAAACCGAAATGATCAAGGCCTTTCTGGTATTTCAGTTGAAACATTAAGCTCCACTGTGAAGCTTGAAAATAGTTCCTGTGCCTGTTTTCTTGAAAATGATGGCAATGTGAATACAAATGCAAATCCACTGAACAGTCAAGGATTAATGTCACTGTCTACTTCAGGTCACACTTACCTGTGCACACAGACACATCCATGGCATATGTCCACATACGTCAATTTCTGGGTGAATGTCATATGTATGCAAAGAAGCTTTTATTAAAAATGGGGGATTGCAAAGATTATACATTCCTCCTGTTTTCTATCCCAATCCCCTGATCCTTGAGTCTGCTCCTTACACCTATACCTTCACCAAAAGGGACCACAGCACAACGAAATAAACATAAACTCCTTGCTAGGAGCTCAGGCAAATGGACCAGCAAAAGAGGATTCCACACCGTGTGAGCTAAAACCCACGATATGCTTATGTGTGGGATTCACTTACCTTTGCTTTCCCAGTCTCTATAGACAATCACAATATGACTCTGGTGTCAGGGCTTACTCACAGTCACTCTGAATATGTGATTCCAGAAATGTATTGGACACACATGCATCTTATTTACAAATCCAGGAAAGGTTGATGTAACTGAAAAACTGAGGGAGGATCACATTTGAAAAGACAGACCACATCTTCATCAGACTTTGAAGGTCCTGTTGAAGAGCAGCTGAAGTCAGTGAGGCCAGAACCAGCCCTGGCACTGAGTGTCAGCATGGGCTAGGCTGGACTGGCCAGTGCCAGACCTGGGCCCTAAGCACCATTTGCCAGCTGAAGGGGACCAGTCATGAGGGGTCAAGACAGTCAGTTGGCTCAAGTGTCACCAGAACAAAGAAATTCTGCTCCACAATATCTTTACTGTGCTGATTCACCCTAGCAGAATCTCAGGCCTAATGACCCTGCCTCTCCTCTATTCCTTTTCACTGTCTTCTTTTGTAACTCCCCACTCTCACTCCCAGATCCATGAAATGTCAATATTTTTCTGTTACCCAGATAGATTATCTCTGTCCTTTCACTTAACTTCTTTTCAGAGTAACCACTATGGTTAAGGTTGCAAATTGTTTAAGAAAAGAAAAAAGGTGGTCATTTTTAGACACTACTATGACACTTTTAATAGACTCTTTTCTCCAGATCTTTACAGGGCTGAACAGTTTCCTACAGCTTCCCAGATTGTCATTTTGAAAACTGCCTTTTTATTGAATCTCTTCCACTCACATAAACTATGACTCATTTCACCAATCACAAACAACACTTACCCCTGAAAATTGGCAAAAGTCTAAATCAATCTCAGGAAAAGAAGTCACACAACGTGAGCAATTAGTAGCATATGGTAATTATGCACTTTCTTGGTCTCATTTTAAAACTATTTTATTGAATGTTTTAAAAATAGATTACAAAATCTATCACAATCTGTAAGGGAGGGTCTTGGTTCTGTTCATCAAACTGAAATGTTCATGGTTCCAGGAGGATGGTGCAGAGTCTTAGGGCCAAAGATTGGACCTCTGGTCTTGATAAGTGCAGGAGACAGACCCACTTGAGGATGCCTGCCATGACCCTCTCCACAGTGAGCAAGCCCCTGTGGCCAACACTAGCATCATCCATAATCTTTCACATTTGAACACGCAGAAAACCCATAAGCATATCAATTTCTAGACTTTGACACGGCTCCATTCCACCTTATCCTGGAAATACTTATCTAAGTATTTCCCAGTCTGCATTTATCAAATGTAGTGACTATGACATCATCTAGTACTTTTTTAAGATTGACATTCAAGAAGGATTTGAGAGCTGAAGACTGCCATAACTGTGTATTTGTTAATAATCTCCATAGGGGCACTTTCCTAAAGCAACAATTTGCCTCATTGTCCTATGAAGACCTAAGTCCATCTGTCCAGGATGAAATACTCCGCTTACATCCCTAAATTGATGTTGTCCATTCTAGGCACTGTGTTAAGCTGCTGGGAACTGGAAGGTTCTATGTAGCTATGACATGGGAGCATTTTGTTTTGTTTTGTCTTGTACACAGGATAAGGTCTACCATGGAGCTCTCATGGGGTCAACATCCTTAGTAAAGCACACTTAGACACCAGCAATAATACCGGTCAATAAAAATGCAACTCTCGGAGAGGAGCACTGCAGCACTCTACAATGTTGGCGTTACTCACTGTCATCAAATGGTTCTTAATTCAGTAGCTAAAACGCCCATGTAGATCATGTGAAGTTGCCATTTCACAAAACTAGTTGGTAGTGTTACAAACACTAACTTAGAATCCCCTATGATTGCAATAAATTAAACACACTGTCCCAACTTAATCACGCCCTCTTCTTCACCTCTTCACTCTACCGAGGCTAACATTTGGCCACCCCTTTGTAGGTGCTGCTGTGCATGTCCCAGAATCTCATGGAATTTTATGGAGAAGGACATGTCAGGCACAGAAGAATGGTCATCGTGGTAGAACAGTGGCCCCAGCATCTTCCTCCATGCCTGGGCACCCTGGACTTGTTGGGGGTGCACACTTGCTGATCGTATATGCCACCTGCCCTCTGGGCTTCCCATGGGTCCATGTGAAACATCTTCAGAGAGCATTTCCTCACATGCTCCAGTGGAGCAGAAGTCTCTGTGCTCACAGACCTTTGTATGAAACCAACAAGAGAGGCTGCTGCGATTTCTGTCGTGTAGGCAAGGCGACTATCACAACAAAAAGCAATCAGGCCCTTAAATCTGAGCCTCTTCCAGCCAGACAGTGCCTTTTCCTTGAATGGAACATTGGTTTACCTAATCATATGAACTCTGTGCTTCAAGTTTTCTCCACGCTGTCTCCTGTTGCCCAGTGTTTCTAGAAGTCTTGGTCCATGCCACGGTTGTTTGGTCTCTACTCTTTTCCAACAGATACTGGTTGCCATGGAAATATGTAGGGCATTCAGTTTGGACAAGACTCATCGAATCTCTTTATGAAATGAAATTACCATTAGTCATTTCTCTTGGCTTTCTGCAGCAGCAGCTAACATACATCCCACAGCTAAATAAATGGCTCTGGGTAATTAACCTAAGAGTCTCTGTGCTGATGTGGCATAAACATAAGGAGATAAACCTCTGGTTTTAGACGGGCTTATCCAGTTCCTGCACACCCTTAAACCTTATGAGAAAAAAGACCCTAGGCAGAGACTATTAGAAGCATGAGAGGACTTTGACTCCTGAAGGTGATCTGCAAACTTGAAGGGGAAATTGCATTCACTTGAGGAAATTTCAGTAGGTGGAATGCAGTTCATGTCCAATTGCTCCTGACCTGGACTGACAAAGTGCAGCCCAGCACATGATAGGGCCGGGGTGAATCAGGGAAGAAACCTGGGAACCCATTATGTCCCAGCAAAAACGACTCCCCTTTATCCTGCAAAAGCTACTGATCTGTGAACAGAGTGAGGAAAGAGTCTCTTTGGAAATGTCCGTGTGTGTGTGTGTGTGTGTGTGTGTGTGTGTGTGTATTTGATGAAACAATACTTTCATATACACATAAATGCTAATAACCATATTTTAAATAATAACAATACCCATTTAATTTTCTTTTCCAAGAACTGCAGGTGAGTTCAGGTCTAGAAACAAGTCTGTAGCAAGGCAAATTTTATCCTTCTAAGATGTGCTTCAGGGGGACCTCCTGGCTTGAGGTGTTTTACTTGGCTCCCAGCACCCCTGCATAAAGTCAGGGTCCCAAGAGCCTGAAGGAGTCAGACCAGAGACCTGATATAGCCCACGCCCACCCAGGCGTGGGAACCATTGTGAGGGGTGGGAATGAGGGCCAAGAGGGGTGTCTGGTGCTCACTCTGCTACTGGCCAGCTTTGCAGCATGAATTATGAAGTCTCATGTCTGTTGGCTTCAGTGCAGAGCAGTGAGAGCTCTGAATTAAATGAACATCAAGGCTGTTTCAGACCTGAAACTCTAATCTGAGACCTATGTGGAGACCCTTGATGGGGCAGGTCAGTTCAAACTGTGCTGTGTAGGTGTGCTCTTCTCACCAGGGCTAATGCTGGTAGACAGGAAAAGACATCTAGGGAGTCCAGCAGAGTTTCCTAACCTGCCACAGGCTGCTGCCACCTTGCACCATTCATCCGTCAGTCTCATTTGGGGGAAAGAATGGCAGTGCATGGGACAATCAAACCGTAATTAATTGCTGAACCTCACAATGCTGACTTCAAATACCATGGCCTGACTAGACAAATTACCATGACAAATGGATGTGACCACTTTTTTTTTTTTTCAGATTCAGATGCTCTCACTGGGAAGAGGCAGCAGATGGCTCAGCACAGTTCAGCTTTCTCTATAGCGCCTCTGTGCTGGTGAATGGGGGTGATGGTGACTGACATCTCCCACTGCCATGAAAAGTTGTTATAATTATGATAGGGGCCTCTTAATAAAACAGGTATATATTGAACTTAAGACATTAAAGCTATTATTGTTATGTTACTATCTCCTCTCTTTTTTCAATATCTTTTTGTTGACATGTAATTCAAATACCATACATCACCCATTTCAAGTGCATATAATAACATTTTTATTATACTTACAGAGTTGTGCAATTATCACCAGATTCAAGTTTAGAACATGGTCATCACTGCAAAAAGAACCCCATACATACCCATTAGCAATCACTCCCAATTAGTCTCAGTTCTCCCATAACCTAGACACCATCACTCTTCTTTCTACTTCTACAGATTTGCCTATGCTGCACATTTCATTGATATGGAATCATATGGTATGTTGTCTTTTGTGACTGGCTACTGGCTTCTATCATTTAGCATAATGTTTTCAAGTTACTCATGTTGTAGCACGTGTCAGTACTTCATTTCATTGAATTGTTGAACAATATTTGATTGTATACATATACCACATTTCGTGGATTATCAGTTGATAGATGTGTAGGTATTTTTCACTTTTTGACTACTATGAATAATGTTGCTATGAACACTCATGTACACGCTTTTGTGTTGGCAAATATTTTTATTTCTCTTGGGCATATACCTAAAAGTAGGTCATAGGATGGGTCATAGGAGACCTGTACGTTTAACTGTTTAAAGAATGGCTGGACTTTTTGCAAAGCAGCTGCGCCATTTTACATTCCCACTGGCAGCCTATGAGGGCTCCAGGGTATCCACATCCTCTCCAGTACTTGCGTGTTCATTTTTGTAAAGCCACCATGGTAGTTATGCAGTGGGATCTCACTGTGGTTTTGATTCACATTGCCTCTATGGAGACTGCCGTCCATCTTTCTATGTCCTTTTTGGCCGTCTGTATATTCTTTGCAGACTGTTCAAATCTTTGCCCATTTTTAATTTGATTATTTGTCTTTTTACCATTGAGTTGGAAGAGTTCTTTATATACTCTTGACACAAGTCTCTTATTTTATATATATATATATATAATTTTAAAATAGATTTGTTTAAAGTTTTGTCTATTGTCTTTTTAATTTCTTGGGTGTATAACAGATTTTTTAAATTTTGATAATATTGTATTCATTGTTTTTCTTTTATTGTTTTTGATTTTTGTGTCATATCCAAGAAGACCTTGCCTATCTCAAGATAACAAAGATTTACACTTCTATTTTCTTCTAAGAGTGTTAGAATTTTAGCTCTTAAATTTCAATTTGTAATTCCCTTTGAGTTAATTTTGTAATAACTGCAGTTTTTATTCTCTGTTTTGCTTTTTCCATGTATGGGTCAGACTTTCTTCTTTTTTTGTGTCTTGCACTTTTTTTGTAGAAAAATTATGAATTTAACATGATATATTGTAACATTCATGAATACTGACTCCTCCCCCACTCTCCAGTGTTTGTTGTTATTGTTTGTTTACTGACGTGTTTGATAACATGGTTAAACTATTTTAGTGAGGTCTATTTCTACCATACGTAGCCTCTACTGTCAGTCTTCAAGGGGTTCAGCCATGGGCATGCATAAAGCCACCATGAAATGTTGGAGATTTTCTTTCAGGGTCCTTTTGGTGTCTTTTTCTTGTCTTTCTGCTAAGCTAATTGCTTCTCTGGGTATCACACCCTGTTGTAAGGCTCCACTAATTGTGAACTGATTGCTCTATTGTTTTCAATGGTGACCAGGCACATAAATTGCTCTACATACTCCTTCGTTCAAATTTGGGCTCCTTTGCAAAAGTAGTTTTTGAGGCTAGTCTTTGAGGTTTGTTCCCAACCCTAGAGAATTCTTCTCGGTTGTCAGTTTCCCTGGTTCTCTTTGGGAAACTTCTAGCTGGTCTATGCTTTAAGTTTCTGTCCTCAATCTATTAGAGTCTTCTTAATAGCTTACCATGAAATCTCTAGTGTTTTCTACAGTGCCCTTGGACTTGAACTTCCCCATACACTCTCTTCCAAATAAAGCCAGTTACTTTCAGAACATTCTTATGGCTTGCCTTCCCCCCACTAATAAAAGCCTATAAGCCACTTTTCCACAACTGAGAACAGAGACAGTGGGCCCTTTCTTTCAGAGAGACACTTCTGCTTTATGAATGGTACTAGGTGAGGGTCAGAAGCCTCAGGTCTTCTTGGCTTGCCTCTCCTGGTGGGGAACCTCTACCCTACAAGTGAGCTAGGGCAATTGGAACTACACTAATTCTGGCCTCCATCAGTGGGAGATACCTGGAGGAAAAGAGGCCCCAGCTTCTCAGCCGTTCTTGCCTAGGATAGAGACTCTGTAAACAGATCTGGAGTGATGAGAAATGCTGGTGTCCTGGTTGTCCTGGGAAGATAGCCTTAGACTGGGAGCTAGTGGGAGAGGAACTCCTGTACTCCTAGCTGCACCCACCTCGAGTAGAACATCCATGATTATTGAGCTGGAAGAAGGAGGAGGGGCATAGCTAATGGCTTAAATGTGATTTAATAGAATTTTCTTGAATAAACATTTCTTTCTTAGTGCCATATGCACTAAGAACAGTTTCCAAACACTTTAAATGGTTTTGTATACATAATTTTCATCAGTTATGATTATTTTACTTAAGAAGGGGTTCATGGAACTTCTCATACACCAGTCTAAAGGTCATCTCTCTCATTTCTTTTCAAAAAAGATAATTGCAGTTTTAGGCAGTTGAATCTTAAATTCATTTGGAGCTGAACTGGTTTGGAGCTAATTTGTAATTAAGGCCTCGGTCACTTTTTCTCTAGTAATGATAATATTGAGCAATACAGTGAATACACTTGAGTACAATGTCTAGGTCTACTTGTAACTAGCTCTGTAAATCTCCACAGGATGTTTGTCTTTTTATTACTAGCCACCAATATATTGAATTGGAATATCACTAAGTTTTCTAGGAATCTATGAAAAGCGATTCCATTATGTTTCAGTGATTTTATGATTTAAAGAAGATCCTTCTCATATGTTGTGTCATTCACATGTGATACACACCAAGGCCCTGTGGCCTGGAGCCATGTCTACTTATTTTCTGACGTTTGGCCTATGGGGTGCAACATGCTTTACTGCATGCTGAGCTGCCTGGTGTTTGCTCAGTTCACAAAGTCTTGATCAGCCTGTGATAGACGTGTTGCAAGTATGATTCAGGCTGACCCATTCCAAATGACGTACTCTCGGATCCTGGTGTCTGATGTTAGTGCATCTGCACGTCCTGATGCCTCCAAAGTGCCAGCCAGACAATCTGCCTGACCTGCATGTGTTCAGAAGAGCTGGACTCCCACGGCTCAAAGGAGAGGACATCGAGCTAGGAAGAGGAAGCAACTAATTCTGCCATTTAAGTTCTTGGTTTTCTTTCAATCATTTCATGGCTCTGGGCCTCAGTTTCTCAACTGTAAAATGGTAACATTTGTCAATATATATGTCACCTGTGTTTACAGATGAATTATTTACTTTCACTGGATGACTGCGGGTTCCCGGTGGTGAGGTGGCTAAGGCAGTTGTTTAGGCTAGGAATGCCCAGTTGTCAATTTGAAGTTGATTACTTTTCTGAAATATGAACTCTCTGATTGCTCCTACTCTCACTGGGACATTGAGTGTGAGTACGTGCATGTCAGAAATCGGTTTTGTCATTTTCTGTTTGTTTTTGTGGCAAACCGGAAGGCACTGAGAATCAATTCTAGGTGGGTGGTAGGGAACAAAAAAGTGTGTTGTGAGTAGGAGCCTGAAAACAGAAATAATGACTGTGCTCCTTATCCCAAAATCCCACAAGACTTGAAGAGGGCTTTGAAGTTCTTCAGACAGTGAAATAGGTTCCGAAGCCTTTTCAAGAAGATTCAGAGGATGCCGAGGCCACAGCTCCATGCCTGTTTTCCACACAGGAGAGGCCAGTCGTCATTTGATTCAGAAGTTCTATATCACCAGAGACTAAGAAAACTTCCAGATAACTGCAGAACCTCCAAAATACTGTTTTAAATAAACGAATATATATCCTTAACAGAGCTTCCTTTTTCTGCATGTAGAGTGAATAATTTAATAAAGCTGCTGACAGTGTGTGTAACCTCAGCCCCAGCTCCCAGGAGTGGCACTGCCATCCTTTTCCCATGCTGGTAGTGCAGTGAACTGAGCTGAATCGGGGAGATCATTAACAGGAAACTGGTAGCAATTCAGGAGGTGAAGGGTCCCTTGGGCAAGGGGAGAAGAGATCGGCGAAGAAACTTCATGTTCAAACAAAACCATAAGAGAAGCCAGCCCAGCGTCAACAGGGCTGGAGAAGAGGGGTGCCCCCACAAGGGATGTCCCCAGGCTGTAGGATAAAGTAGGAAGGCAAGGAGGGCAAGGAATGGCTTTGCATGGGAATGACACCTGGCACCTAGAGAGGCTGTTCTGGTAATGACATCTGAATACAAGGAAATGTGTCGCTGCATCCACTGCAGACCCCTACTCCTCCCCAGCAGGAGGGGAAGCAGGCAGTTGATGGTACCTCTGTCCGTCACGGCATAAAATTTATCATGAAACCTGCTTTAGTAAAGGCAGCCATTTAAAAATAGATATTGATGCATAATAGACATGTTTATAAGGTCCATGTGATATTTTGATACGAACATACAAGGTGTGATGGTCAAATCTGGGTAACTGGAATATCCATCACCTCAAGCACATATCATTTACTATATTCCAGGTGCTGTACCAAGCACTTTATGTGAAACACACCTTTTAATACTCTTCAGAGCCACAGGAAGGTGGCATTCTTATCCCCATTTTAAAGACAAAAAATATTGAGGCTTCAAAGATATGTAACTTGGCCAAGTGCTGAGCAGCAGTGGAATCTGAACCCATGTCTTTCTGAGTAGAGCTCATGCTCTAACTCACGTGCCTTCCTGCCTTCTCCAGATCAAAATTACCTGCTGGCCATCAGCTCACCGCTGCAGGCAGTGGGTGCAGAGCAGGCGCTCCGTGTGGCATGGGGGCTCCACTTTCAGAGCAGGCAGTCACCTGCTATGTGGCTGCGTGCCTTTGAAGAGGCTGCTTAACTTCCAGGAGCATTGGCTACTTCTGTCAAAGAAGGATGACACTAAGACATCCAGCCTCACGGTGTCACTGTGGGGATTCGCAGATAATTACGTGAAGGAAAGTTGCTGTCTGCACAAAGCAAAAACTCCATAAATGTAGATGCTATTATTTGCAGTCTTACTGACAATGTTGTTAATATTACATTTGCAAAGCATCATTAGGGCCAGGTCTGAGCTGAGCTGAGGGCTGATTTTGTGTCTGTGTGCTGAGATCTATAGATTCACTATATTAAATATGCTTTATTGCTGCTTAGAGGGAGGAGCTGGTTTCAACAGAGGATGAGATTCCTTTCTCTAGATCCTCATGAAGAGGAGTGCGTGGCCAGGAGCGAGTGGAATTTGTCCCTGTGTTCTGCGAACGCACTGTGCTTCAGAGGAGATGTCTTCCTGTCCTTACCAAGGGAGTGGTGAATTCTGCCTCCTTCTTCCTGTCCATAAGGGGGTCATGCCCTCCAGTGAACTTCATGTCATCTAAATTCCTTTGTCCTTTAATAAGGTCAGACCATCCTCTATGACCTTCTTTCTTCCTGATGTCCAGTTGCTCAACTTGTTACAAAAAGAACTGAATTTCTCCCAGAGATTTAGTATACAGTGAACACTACATCTATGGAAGAGAAGTAAAAGGAGGAGGAGGGCAAGATGGACTCAGTGTGGCTGGGAGAGATGCCGGGAACCAGCTGCATAGGCAGAGTGCTTTGAAATATCTTTTTCACCCCATGCTAAAATTCAGTTTCCACGATTTTACAATAAAGGAGCTTGGCTGCATGAACAGCCAGCTTTACATATCAATATAGGCTCACAAATTTAGGGACTAAAATTGAGGTAGAGAGACAGAGAGAAAGAGAGAGCGAGAGAAACAGTTGATCCTGACTGCACCCTGCGGCTCACCATCCTCATGAGTGATGTCTCCATGGAAGTAAGCCTAGGAACCCAGTGAGGCAATGTCTGGGCTGGATTTCTGGAGCCCTTGCTGACTTAGGATGAATGTGCTCATCAGATGCATTGCCAGCATGGGGTCCGTACCTGGAACTCAGGCCACCATGCAGGACAAAAGGCAAATCACACCAGGAGCCCAAACTCGACCAGTGCCCATCCTACCCTGTAAAGGATCTGGAGAATGTTGCTGTTCTCAGCCATAGGACCAACAACACCTACGTGAACATCATGTTCAAATCCATCTAGGACCTGGCTGGTTCCAGGTAAGACATGCAAAATTGAGATTAGTTTTAATTAATGTTTTTAAAATGATTTTATCCCACATTTTCAATGAGCATTGTGAATTGTTAATGATCCTGGTCTTTACTTGAAGAAAGCCAAAGCCTAAATTTAATTTTGATTTAGAAAACTTGACTCTTCAACCCCTACTCCAGTAGCTTCTCGTCACTGGTGGAATACAGTCCAATACCACACCATGCCCGGACTACGCTTTGTGAGCCCGGCTCTGGCTACTTGGCCAACTCCACTCCTTCCCTCCCTCTCCTCTCTGTTAGTGTGTTCTGGCTGTGTGGAGAGACTGGGGATTCTGTCTTCCAGCCTTGCCTCAAATACAAATATTTCATCTCACTTCAGGGGGTTTGCGATGGTTATCTCCTCTGCCTTGGGAGGCTCCTTGGAGAACCTCAGCTGTGCATATTTCACTTAGGTGTCTCCTCAGACATTCTTCTGCAGATGGGCCCCTTGCCTACTCCACCAAAATCCCACCATGTAGCCCTTGCCTCAGTTCTTCCTGGCTCTAGTTCTCGTTATCTGGGGGTATTGTCTGTCTCCTTGTTTAGCCCTTGTGTTGCATGAGCTGGACCCAATAAGGTCCAGATACCAAACACATTCACTGAGTTCTCCATTAGCCCCCAGTCCCATCAAGGCCCTCAGTTTCAGACTTCCTTCTGCTCCCAGCCTGGCCTTAACACTGAATGCCCAGAGTATAGAAGCTGGCATTGTTAGCTTCTCTGATTTCTTAGCTCCACCTCCTGTGCTAGCAGATATTCACAGCCCTCAGGGTTGAAGGAGGAGGAGGAAGGAAAACCCCTTGGTTGGTAGAGTGGCTGGCTTCCTCCCTCAAGGACAGCATTGTGGGTCCTATTGAGCCTTCACACGGGGACCTTGACTAGATTTCCAATCATATCAGCTGTGCCTCATATAAGCCACTTATCTTTCCTTTCCTTCCTTCCTTCCTTCCTTCTTCCTCCTCCTCCTCCTCTTTCTCCTCCTTCCTTCCCTCCTTCCTTCCTTTCTTTCGTTTTCTTTCGTGTATTGTATCATTTTGTCATCTTCTGCATTCCAACCTGGGATTTCCCCAATCGTCTGAAGAACATTGCTTTTGCTATTGTTGTTGCTTTAATCTGCATATATATTAAGTTTCACTTTTTGTACTGTAAAGATCAATGATTTTGACAAATACACATATCATGTGCCCGCCATGATACCATCATACAGAATAGTTTCAGCACCCTAAAATTCCCCCATGCTTCACCCGTGTAACCCGATCTCCCTCCCTCTGAATCCCTGGAAATCACTGATCTTTCCACTGTCTCTGTAGTTTTGCCTTTCCAAAAAGTCATATAGTTAGAATCATAAAGTATATACCCTTTTCAGACTGGCTTCCTTCACTTAGCAATATCCAGTTAAGGTTCACATACGTCTTTTCATGGCTTGACAGCTCACTTATTTTTATTACTAAATAATATTTCATTGTATGAATACGCCACTTTGTTTATTCATTAATTTACCTTTGGAAGACCATCTTGGTTACTTCTCCCTTTTGGTGACTATGAATAAAGTTGCTAAAACGCTCACATTCAGATTTTTGCGTGGACATGATTTTCAAATACTCTGGGTAAATACATAGAACTGTAATTGCTGAATCATATGGTAAGACAATCCAGCTTTGTAAGAAACTGACAAGCTTTCTGTGTTCCCACCAACAATGAATGAGAGTTCTTGTTGCTCCACATTCTCATCACCAATTGGTTTTATCAGGTTTTTTTAGATCTTAGCATTTCAGTAATAGTAGGTATATTAGTATCTCACTGTTGTTTTCATTTGTAATTTCCCAGTGACAAATAATGCTGGGCATCTTTCCATGTGCTTATTTGTCATCTGTATATCATGTTTGATGAGGTATCCTTTAGGTCTTTTGCCAAGTTTTAAAAATTGGGGTCTCATTGATGAATTTTACAGGTTCTTTGTATATTTGGATACAAATCCCTTATCAGATGTGTATTTTGCAAATATTTTCTCCCAGTCTGTGGTTTGTATTTTCATTCTCTTAATTGTGTCTATCACAGAGCAGAGAGTTTTAAATTTTAATCAAGTCCAATTTATCAATTTTTCTTTCATGCATTATGTTTTGGTTTTGTATCTAAAAATTCATCACCCAGTATATCACATAGATTTTCTGCTATGGTTTCTTCTGGAAGTTTTATATCTTTGCATTTTACACTTAGGTCTATAGTTGATTTTGAGTTAATATTTGTGAAAAGTGCAAGGTCTGTGTATAGGCTCAATTATTTTTTAATATGGATATTCAAATTTTCCAGCACTATTTTAAAAAAAAAATCTTCTTTCTTCATTGAATTGCCTTTGCTCCTTTGCTAAAGATCAGTTGAAAGTATTTGTGTGGATCTATTTCTGGGCTGTCTACTCTGTTCCATTAATCTACACGTGTATACTTCCACCAACACCATGCTATCTTGAGTACTGTAGCTCTATAGCGAGTCTTGGAATTGGGTAATGTGACTGCCTTATTTTGTTATTCTTCATCAGTATGGCCATTCTGAGTCTTTTCACTTCCAATATACACTTTGGAATCAATTTGTCAATATCTATACAATAACTCTCTGAAATTTTGATTGAGGTTATGTTGAATCTATAGATTAAGTTGGAAAGAATTGGCATCTTGACAATTTCGAGTCTTCAAACCTATTAATGTTGAATAACTCTCCATATATTTAGATCTTCTTTAATTTCTATCACTGGAATTTTGCAGCTTTTCCCATATAGATCCTGTGACTGGGCCACTTTTGACTCCTTTGCCATTCCTCAGGCTTCTGCAGGTCATCTCTCTTTCCTCTTTCCCTGAAGGTCCACACCATCTCTCTTAATTCTTAGGAAATAGTTCCCTTCCCCTGCCATGGTGGAAGTCCAGTTGTCTCCCACAGAGCCACCTTTCTTGACTCAAAAGTAGGGCTATCTCCATACCCCCTCAATTTAGATTCCTCCTGTGACAGTTAGAGCCGGTCTCTGCACCCTGCACACTCTGGAGGATACCCATCAGATTCCTGGGTGGTCCCATTGATAACACAGATGGGAAACTAACTCACCTTCTTCTTCCCTTCCTAGGATGGAGGTGAACACGCAACACACATCTCGCTTCAAAGTCATCCTATTCTTCTGCTTCTTCTTCGTAGCCTACATCTGGATGCTGAGCTTAAAATGACAAAACCAGTTTCACAATCTCTTAGGAGGTTCACAATACACATTGCTTTAAGACACAGCATCCTTAAAATCTCTTGTACTGAAGAGCAAGGATGTGGAGGCCTCAGATGAGACTACGACAGAGTTTCAACATCCTGTTAACCTTCTGTAGTGCCTCTGTCACTAAAGGATGGGTGATCTGTCACTAAAGAATGGATACTTGAGGAAAATAAAATAAAGAATGTAAATTATTGTCATAATATGACACAGACGAGAGGCAAGTCAACTTGAAAAATTAGGGAGGAGTAGGATAGGAAACAAACTGTAATCACAATCTTTTTGACAAGACAAAGAGTAATATATAATGAAATAATAATGACACACTCTGATAGCTTCTAAAAGGGAGTTCCCCATAGAACTGTGAATTTCAGTCAGCATAATGCTTGAGAATGCCTGGTGGGGAAAATGGGTCATGGAAAGCTTGCTCGAAAAAGTGACACCTGAACTATGTCTTAAAGAATAAGTAGAATTTCAACAGAGGAAGGAGTAAGTGACTTGGAAGCAGAAAAGAGGCACAGGAAATAGCAAGAGGAAAACCAATAAAAGAGACATAAAAAATAGTGGTTCTGTCAGAAGCATTTGAACCAGAGAAACTCCATCTCGAATAGGGGTTAGGTAAAATAAGGCTAGTTAAAATAGGCATTCTGAGTCACAGGATGAGATAGCAAGTCGGCACAAGATACAGGTCACAAAGCGCTTGCTGATAAAACAGGCTGCAGTAAACAAGCCTGGCTAAAATCCACCAAAACAAAGATGGTGAAAAAGGTGACCTTTGGTTGATCTCACTATTTATTATACATTAGTCATAATGCATTAGCATGCTAAGAAACACTCCCACCAGTTACAATTTGCAGATGCCATGGCAACGTAAAGAGGGTTACCCTGTATGGTCCAAAAAGGGGAGGAATCCTCAGTTCCTGGAATTGCTCACCCCCTGTCCCAGAAAGCTCATCAATAATCCAACCCTTGTTAAGGATATAATCAAGAAATAACCATAAAAATGGGCAACTGACAGCCCTTGGGGCTGCTCTGCCTATGAGGTAGCCATTCTTTATTCCTTTACATTCTTAATAAACTTGCTTTCACTTTACTCTATGGATTCACCTTGAATTCTTTCTTGTGCAAGATCCAAGAAACCTCTCTTGGGGTCTAGATCAAGACTTCTTTCTGGTAATAGTTCTCTCCTTTGGTTTAGGGAAGAACAAGAGATTACCAGTATTTGGAATGGAGAATTTATGTATGAAAGCGATAGAAGATGAAAATTAATATTACAATGTAAAATTAATCCATGGCCTAATGATTGCAATTCTTGTATATCCATGTTAGGGAGTGTGGGGCTTTAGTCTGTAGGTGATGGGGAGTCATTAAGGATGTGGAACAGAGCAGTGAAGGGATGGACGCAGAAAAAGGAAGACTTATAATTCAGTCAAATGATATACCTGGAGCAGTCACTCTGTTTCAAGCAGTGGGATGAAAACCAGAGATACATCAGAGGTGAGACAGAGGGTGTTTCTGGCTTGCAGAACACTCAGGGTCAAGTTTGGATCTTCTGCTGTCAAGGGAGTAAGTGATCATGAGAGTCTAGCAAAAGTATGGAGAAAAAGGAACATAGCCTGGGAATGGTTGGGGAATAGGGTGAGTGACAGGACATGGAACGAATCACAGACCAAGGATGACTAAAGTTTCTAGCATGAGCCAGACAGATGTCAAGATACAAGCTGCAGGATAAATGATGGAAAGAATTAAGCAGGAAAAAGGAGCAGGTGGTGGATCTGTGGTAACTAGATAAGAAGTCAACCGCAGAGTGGTGAGTCAGCCAGGGAAGAATTCATGATATATTGAACTATAGAGAGAAGGAACAGACATTATTTATATCTAAAGTATATGCAAGGAGCAACAGAAATAAATTTTTAAAAACTTAGGGGGAAAGGCAATGAGTGATTGTCACAAAACTCAGACTTGCACAAATGTTCCCCAGAAGCCACAGCTCACCTGGCAAATTGTCCTGCTGAAATTTCCTCCACTTATCCTCACCAGCCCATCCCCCAGCCAGTCAAAATATGACAGGCAGTTTTTTAGTTTAGTCTGCAAATTCAAGGAAGGAAACAAATGATTCCAAAACCCATTTTCCACATAAGCTAAATACAAAGTACAAGAGGCAAATATAAGTTAAGGACTTAGCCCTCAAGCTGTAATGTCTGCCTCTGCTGGGCCAACCATCTGCAGTGCCTTGGGAGTCAATGATGGCTCAGCACACCACCCCTCAAGCCAGAAAAGACCCAAGTCTGCACAGCTGAACTCCTCATTTCTAAAGCTCTTGAAATTTCTCTTCTGATTTGGGCTTCTGCGTCCTTGTCCCACCTCATATCATCTAATGAGGGGTGTGGCTGGATCCACTGAGGTACAGAGGTCAGATATCTGGGTAAAGTTGGTTTAAGGAAGGAAAAGGAAAATTACACAGGAAGCAGCAGGAGTGTGGGGGCATCTCCTCTCCCCCTTTCCTCAGTTGCCCCTCAGGTAGGGTGTTCCGCGGAATAAGGAACAAGAAGAATAAGTTTCTACATTAACACAAAATCAGAATGAATATTGAATACAATAAGATGGAGTAGACAGGGTCCAAATTCCAAAGCCACTATACCTCAGCATCTAGCCAGATGGCATGGCCATTTCATTCATTCATCAACCATTTATGCTATAACTATGCATTACAAGCTCAATAAAAGTCTCAACAGATGCTAAAATTTATTAATTCCTTAAATGTTTAGTTACTGAGCTTCCACTATAGGCCAGATGTTGTGCTAATTTTGGGGATAACATAGTAAGGAATGACTCAAATCAACAAACACCACCAAGACAAGACTGCTGCCCTCTTGAGTCTACAGAAAGTGAAGGAAGCAAAACACACGCGCAAATAAGTGTAAAAACGCACAGCTGTAGTTTAAGTGTCACAAAGCAGAGGTACATGAACATTTATTCTAAGAGCAATGGGGAGCCCTACCTGTGTCCAATGCATGGGGATACAAGAAAGTATAGCATATGGGGACATTGCAGGAATGCCTCTATGGCTGGAAGTCAGAGAGTGCTGGGGGCAGAGAGATGCTGACCATGGAAGACTTCTAAGCTAAGCTAATGCATTTTTGCTTCATACCCAGGAAATTAGGAGGCATCGATTTTAAACAAGGAATGAATATAACCATATTTGTATAACATAAAATTCATCCTGGTTGCTGAATGAAGGAGGGATTACGATCCCATAAGAAAAGAAGCAGGAGCCCAGTTGGGAGAAAATGCAGTAGCTGAAATTGTGAATGAGGATCCTGCTAAAGCTATGTCAGTGAGAATAGAGAAGTGGATATGCCAGAAAGACAGTGAGGAAGGGGAGGGGAGGGGAGGGGAGGGGAGGGGAAGCAGGGCAGTGAGATTAGAGAGGAGGTGGTGATGGGTGAGGACATCCCTACTTCTGGCATGGTGTCTTATGGGATGGTGAGCTTCTTTTTTAAAAAGAGAAGTGATTATGAGAGAGAGAGAGAGAGAGAGAGAGAATGAAGCAAAGCTGGGGGCTTCTCACGTCTACGTATTCTTAGACCTGTATTCTAATGAGAGAAAAATTGTGTATAGTCAAAATTAGCCTACATCCCGCAAACCTCCATTAACTCATCAGAAAACTCAAAAGCCAAGATAAACTTCTGCTCCTCTCCGTAATTTGGCTGTGAGATCCCTCTTCTGGGTCATGTATGAGTCCATCGGTATTTTAAACATGAGGCCAAAGGGAAAAACCTTTATTTCTGTTTTTAGTAGGACTATATGGATTTCAGGTAAGTTAAATGCGATGTCATCTTCTTGTGTGCGTCTTGCAGGATGCCCATGGGTGATGGTTGGAGGCAATGATGGGTGTTGGTTGTTAATCATGGAAGCTACACTGTGTAGTGATAGGGATGAGGACAGGAACCAAGGGTGGCATACTGCTGCTTTTAGCTTCTTGGGACATTTGTCAGTATTTAGAGAGGCTGAAAAATTTGAAACTTCCCTTTGTTATTTTTTTCAGGAAAACAAAAACAAAACAAGCTCCAATGCCACATTCAACTCTCAAATGCCAGAGTCAGGTTGGACTTGTTTGGAGTCACCTCTTTTCTGGCACGCTGACATCTTTGGGATGAACTCAGCTCAGAAAACACCTTAGAAAACTCCTTTCCTCTTCTCTGGTGATTAATCAAGGGCTTTCCTTTCCAGACACTGTGTGGCTTCAGTCTCCTCCTTCCAAGTGCAAAGGAATCCCGAATGCCCTCTGAAGCTTAATGCATCTTAATCAGTAAAAAGAATGATCATTAAGAATCATAGCCATAAAATTGAAGCCACTTAATCAGCACCCTGATACAGTGTGCACACTTAATTACGATGATTACCAAGACTGGATTCATTGTCATGCATGTTAACGACTTGCCTTGGTAGCTAACTGATGTCTGAGATGACTCTAGTGTAAAATGGAGCTCCAGCTAGCCAGCTTCCATAGAAGGCTCCAGGTGCCAATGGACGGTCCCCTTCCTCAAGAGGACCCTTGGGCATTTCTCAAAGATACTCGGGCAGCCCTGCTATGGAAGAACAAGGATGGCCATCAGACTTTCAGAGGAGAAATTCAAATCCCACACCATACGAGCTGTCAGAATGGAATATAGATTTCTTATTTAGAGACCTGCTTTCCTCCTCTGCAAGATGACTTCACAAGGACAACTTTTCCTGCACTTTGTGGAGTTTTCCACCAGGATTGATCTATAGCCATCAAAAAACAGAAATGTGAACTCTAAACAAAGATACCAAGCCTCTGCGGTAAACTTTACTCATAGTGAAGGGCAAGATGGGTCCAAGGCTTCAGACTAAAGAGAAGAGTTCCAGAGTTTCAGCAGGAGGCATTGTTTGGCTTCTGTCAAGACTCACATTTTGAATTTTGATTAGTAGAAAATTACAAAGTCTCGCTCAAGTCTTGTCTTCATTAAATGATAAGAGCTCTTCTCATAGAATTTTCTCCCAGCTTTCTATATCAAATCTGCAAAGCTTCAAGGCCGGGAAGACTATGTTACAGGTATTCTCACTATCTTTACACAAAGTTATGAACAAACATATTTGTTGGTTTGACTTTTTATGTTTCAATCCCCCGGGTGATTTTGAGGCAGATGTTGGATGTCTGGACTTTGATAAACCTAGTGGTAATGCACCGGGCTGTGACTCCAGAAAGGAATTTTCTGAACCCCAGAAGTAAACAGTGTGGGACAGCAGACTTCTCTGCCCTCATGGAGCACTGCAGGAGGCTAGCTTCTGAGTCAGCCCTCACTGCAAAACCTGGGAGCTGCCCTTCTTGTCCTGTCCGTCTCAGACAAATGTGGGACATGGATTTGCCTAATTAAGCTCTGGTGGCAGACAGGAACCCCTGGCCTCTCCACTGCTATTTTCTTCTCTTCTTCTTTGATGTGGCTTGATAAGTCCCACTCCATTCTTCTCCCTACCTCTCCCCAAAATCTGCAGTTTCCAAAAATCAGTGTGGGCTGTGCTCACAGGGAAGCCACAGCACACATACTCCGGTGTCTTCAGAGGAAATTCCTTTTCTGGCTCTGTTTCTAGAAGGTTTTTTTGTCAGTATTGCAGGGATCTTTAGGGTTTGCTCTCTAGATACTAGACTTAGTGTACATTCTGGTTGTGTGTGTCCAAATCATAAATGGCAGATTAACTCAGGTACAAACCCCAAAGATTGGACTAAATGGATAGTTGGAACCAAACCTAGAGACACAAACAAGACATTTCTGCTGAACTTATGAAATACAGCCTCAGGTGTGTAACTTTTAGGTTATTTCAGTTTCTCACTTGAAAATTAGACACAGTCCCTAAGTGAGTACTGCTTCTAGCATCTGAGTTTGATGGTGCTAAAACCACCTTGATCTGGGTTGAGATGTTATAGGTACTTGCTGTCATTAAGAGAAACTTGATTTCTTCCCTTAATCCAGCATCAAGTCCCCTAGCACAGTTTCCTTGGGTGCTTGCTTCATTGAGACAGAGGGAATCCATTAGAGCAAGCACCTCCTGCATGCCACAGGAGCCAGCGAGGCCCAGAGGGGACAGTGCTGATGAACGCTGGAGAGAGTTCACCCAAGGGCACTCCATGTCCTGCTCTAAAGGCAGGTGGGGCAGCGATTACCAGGGGATTTCTTAGGCAGGAATCAGCCAGACTAATAACACAAATGTATAGGCCTGTAAGCCCAGAGAGCAGTCTGTTGACAAGCAAAGATGCAAATGCGCTGAAACACTGCTTCTGACCTGCGATCCTCAGGCTGTGAGTGGACAGCTGTAAAATGCAATAATCCTGACATCACAGTATTGAGTAGGGAGTCCACTAAATGCAGCAAAGAACACCTACTAAGCATTCAGACGATCTAGCCTCAAACCCTGTTTCTCCCAGGAAAGACAGTGAGGAAGAGAAGGGGAGGAGGAGGGGAGGGGAGGGGCAAGTCTTCATTAAAAATGCTCATGAGCAACTCAGGTGGATAAACAATCAGTCATTGCATTTTCCATGCAGAGCTCTGCCTGTGATGGTCACACTGGTCACCTATCAGGGGTTGGTCCACTTGGCTCTCAGGACCTCTTGGGGACCTGAAGCAAGTCCTGGACAAGTCTGTCATTTGCCGCCCCCAGTTCCTTTATCAAAGCCATGAAGAAAGTCCCCATCCGGGGGTTCACATACTCTATTTACATGACCCTCAGGAAGGCTTACCTTGTTCCAGGCACAGTTGTGAGAACTTTACAAGGGTTCACTCATTTAGCCTCCATAACAGCCCAGCAAGGTAGGTCCTATTATCCCCAATGTGCAGAGGAGAAAATGGAGGTACAGAGAGGTTGGGTAACTTTCTATATAAGACTTACAAGGGTGAAAATATAATAGCACTTATTTTAGGCTAAACCAGTAGTTTGTACACTTTTGTTTAAGTGTACACAGTAAAGAATACTTTTACAGCCGGGCACGGTGGCTTACACCTGGAATCCTAGCACTTTGGGAGGTGATAGTGGGAGTATCACTTAAGACCAGGAGTTCAAGACCACCCTGGCAACATAGCAAGAACCCGTCTTTACAAAAAATAAATAAAAGAATACTTTGTAACCCAATATGCATACTGAAATAAAAATCCTACTAGCTTGCGTCACATCATACCGGCTTGGTTGTTATCGTGTAAAAAGCTACCCCAAAATGTAGACTTACAATAGTTATTAGCATATTATACTAATGAATTCTTCAGGTGAGGACTCAAGCAGCATTTAGCTAAGCAGTCATTTTGCTCCTTGTGGAATCAACTGAGGCCATTCAACGGTAATCTGCTGGTGGACTGGTTAATCGGGAAGGTTTGTGGATGGCTTCACTCACATATCCAGTGCTTGGGCTGGGCTGGCTCAGTGCCTGGGACCAACTGGATCACCAATATGTGGTGTCTCCATGTGGCCTGGGCTTCCTCACAGCATGGCTGCCTCAGAGTAGTCTCACTTGTAACATAGCTGTTCAGGGATCCAAGCCCAGGCTCTTGTTGACAAGGCAGATGCTGCATTGTTTTTATAACCCAGCCTTAGAAATCACAGCATCACTTCTGGCATATTCTATTGCTCAAGGTAATCACAGTTCTGCCCAGATTCAAGGAGAGGGGAAATAGACCTTACATCTTGCTGGCAGAACAGGGAAGTACCATTCTAGAATAGCATATGGGCTGTAAGAGATTATTGCAGCTATTTTCGAAAATAGAACATACTACAAATACTTAGCCTCATTATATTCAAAACACAGTGCTCCTTGACTTATGATGGGGTAAATCCCAATAAACCCATCATAAATTGAACACATCATAAGCCAAAAATGCATTGAATATACTTACCTACCAAACATCAGAGCTTAGCCTAGCCTAACTTAAATGTGCTGAGACCACTTACATTAGCCTACATTTGGGCAAAATCATCTAACATAAAGTTTATTTCTCATGTAGTTTATTGAACACTCTACATTATGCCCAAATTGTAACGGTTTCACACCATCATAAAATCAAAAAATTGCAAGTCAAACCATTGTAGGTTGCAGACCGTATGAGTACTCTGATACTTTTTGTTCTATTCTGTCACTTTTTGAAAATGTTTGCCACAATGCACTTAATTTCGTGACCCACTCATGTGTTATGTCCAGTATAAAAGCGAAGAAGGCAATCCCAGCACTTTGGGAGGCCGAGGCGGGCAAATCACGAGGTCAGGAGATTGAGGCCGTCCTGGCTAACATGGAGAAACCCCGTCTCTACTAAAAATACAAAAAAAAAAAAAAATTAGCCTGGCAAGGGGCGGGTGCCTGTAGTCGCAGTTACTCGGGAGGCTGAGGTGGGAGAATGGTGTGAACCTGGGAGGCGGAGCTTGCAGTGACCCAAGATCACACCACTGCACTCCAGCCTAGGCAACAGAGCGAGACTCCATTTCAAAAAAAAAAAAGAAAAAAAAGTGAACAGGGCAGTGTGCTATGCTCTTCCTTTATTTTTAATTTTAAAATATTTAATGCACAAGGATAGTGTATATTCAAGGTATGTAATGTGATTCGATGTACATGTATATTGTGTAATGATTATCACAATCACCACCCATGTTGTATATTAAATCCTCAGAGTTTGTTCCTCTTCTAGCTGAAAGTTTGTGTTATTTGATAAACATCATCTTATTTCCAACCCAGACAACAAGTATTTAGATACTCCAAATTATGTAGAAAATCCAGTGTGACTTAAAGAGGCCACATAACATGACAGATCCAATATTGATCTTAGCTCAAGCTAATTCCAAAGCAGATGTTCTCCGCAACCCTTCATTCATACTCCCATGTACAACATGTGATGGTTGCTACCTTCCACCAACGACCCAGGTGTCACCACGTGGCCCCACCGTGGACTACAGGAGGGGCATGGTGATGTTGCCTGTGAAGTTGTGCGTGCTGTGTGAGCGCGTGGGAGTGAGGGTGTGTGTGTCAGCTCCAGGATGTGTGGATGTGCTCCTCCTGGTGTGTACCCTGAGCTCTGACTGCTGGGTGATGCAGACGTGTGCTTATGGCTGATCAGGCATCAGGGTTTCCCTGCTGCAGGGGGTGTGGGCATCTTACTCCCCACTAAAGTTCACCGAAATGCTTCAGGTCCCTGAGAGGCCCTCACAGCAAGTGGACCGACCCCTGGCAGGTGACCAAGGTGACCATCACAGGTAGAGCTCTGCGTGGAAAACGCGATGACTGATTGTTTATCCACCTGAGTTGCTCATGAGCATTTTTAATGAAGGCTAAGAGAAACTACCAAACACATAAATCATATTAGATGCAAACTGACATTTCCTAATAGCTGAGTTTGGGCAAATGTCAGCTCTTAAGACATCAGTGTATTATTAGATTGGAGACACAATGGTGAGGCCGGCAGCTGTTTCAGGAGGGAAAGCATCTGCAGTCCAGTAAATGTGAGTTCCCAGCTGACCACCCATGCTTCATCCTCATCCTGCAGAGCCTCCACTCTCCTGAGGAAGGTCACTTGTCACCTGGAAAGATGTAAAAACCACACTAATTATCATGGAGAACAAACATGACTGCCAGCCTGTGAGGGTGAACATGGGCTGTTGCTTCTCCTTCTTCTTCAACATAATAAAGGCTTGAGCACACTCTAGGTCCCCCAGTGGTTTTCAAGCACTTGTGCAGTGAGACCTGTCCTCGAGCTGCCCAGGGCAGGAGAAGGTGTCAATGGTCTGCACCTCAGGACAGTGCCAGAGCTCCTGTGCCTTTCTGCCTTCTGCACCTCCTTCCTCTCTCGCTTTCAGTTTGCTTTTGTTCCGAGTGTGCAAGCATCTCTGATCATCTCCTTCCTCCTCCTCTGCCTTGCTCCCTGCCCTTTGCCCTGGTTGGGCTGTTTGTGTTTCTGTGAGGAAAGGAGCTGCTTTTCTTGGCTCCATGTGTTCTTCTACAAGGGTCACGTGTTGCTGTGGGACAGCACTTCTCCAGGTTCTACCTGAGCTCTTCCTCCTTCCCCCTCACAGGCAAGTGCTTCAGTGCCTCTGCTCAGAATTCACTCAGTCTCCCTCAAAATGCCCCTTCAGATGGTAACAGGCAGTTGTGTCAGGGTCACCTGCTGTACTTTTTAACTCTACCCCACCCGCTTCCTCCAGGACCAGGAAAACACACTTCAGCATGGTGTTGTCAGATACTGCCCTTTCTGGCAACAGGTAGAGGTGCCTTCACTTAAAAGCTCTGGCCCATCCAGCCCCTAAAACCATCAAGCCCCCAGGCACCAGCAAAGGGAGAGCTCTCACCTAGCAGGAGTGGCCGGATTCCATCCTGCTGCCCAGCATCCAGCCATCTGTGTCCCTGGACATCCTATTGCTCCACAAGTTTTCCTCTTCCACAAGACCCCCTCAAGTGGCCCCAGTTCAGACTCCCATTGTAGACCGGGTTTCGGGTCCCCTCCCCCAGGTTCTGGAACACCATGCTAATCTCAGCCCCTTGGCCAAGACTACAGCCAGCCTGCCCTTAACAAGAGCTCAGCCCTGCTCCCCACCCCGGCTCTGCCTGGAGAACCACTTCAGTAAGAAAGCACCCTGGAGTCTGGGCATGGTGGCTCATACCTGTAATCTCAGCACTTTGGGAGGTCACACCTGTAATATCAGCACTTTGGGAGGTCACACCTGTAATCTCAGCAAGAAGATTGTTTGAACCCAGAAGTTCAAAACCAACCTGGGCAACATGGTGAGACCCCACCTCTATAGAAAAAAAAGAAAAATTAACTGGGCTTCATGGCATATTCCTGTGTTCCCAGCTACTTGGAGGCTGAGGTGGAAGGATGCTTGAGCCCAGGAGGTCGAGGCTCCAGGGAGCCATGAAGGTGCCACTGTCCCCCAACCTGGCCAACAGAATAAGACCCTGTCTCAAAAACAAAAGACAACCCCCCACCCCCAGAAAGCCGGTATCATCACTCCAACCTGGCCCTGTTGGCCACCATGCCTGACACTAGAGAAACACTGACTTCATTAGGGTTCCCCAGAAACAGAAACAGACTCGAGATGAAGATTGGAGCACACATGGGTTATTTCAGAGGTTCTCCCAGGAAACTGTAGCAGGAGTATGAGGAAGTAAGACAGGGCAGGGCAGGCAGTCAGTGACGGGCATGTGACCAAGTGGCTTCCTGTTACCGGCAGCCTCAGCAGTGCTGGGAAACCCTGTGCCTCCTGGTTTTCCCACCCAAGGGATGGGGGCTGGATATTGGCTCCCGGATTCCTGCCAGTCATTGCTTGAAGGTTGTCCCTGGAGGATCTTGGCTTCCTGGCACTTCCCACTGCCATCCTGAAAGACCCCCGGGCAAAGGCATGCACATGTGAGCAACTGGGGGCCCGGTCCAGGATCCAGGGTAGGGTGCAGGCAGGATGCTGCCTGGGCGAATGAGGCAGGTCCAGGATGGCCGATGCTGGACCAGCCTGGGACTCCGCGGGCCTCCCTGATGGGCTTGTTCACCCTGGGGCACTTCTGCAGCGTCATCTTTCCTCAGCCACATTCCCCTCGACAGCCTCCAATTTTCACACTTGCTTCACAGTTAAGTCCTTTGGAAAACTGATGAAAACAGTTCATCTGTGGAAACAGTTTTAGCAGCTAGGCTTTATTTTGTTTAACTGCTTTGAATTCTCCAAGGCAGGTGTTATTAACGTGAGGATTTACAGAGTCCATGGATAGACTCCAAGCAGATCAGAAACCCTGAAATTACACTGTTGATCCATTTGTTTAAGCATGTGCACTTTTCTGGGGAGAATTTGTCTAAAATTCTAAAAGGAAAGCCTGGGTCAGAAAGAAAATTAAGAAAAATATAAGACCCACTGTTTTAAGGTAAAACTGTAAATCGAAGCACACTATTCAGATTCTCTGAATGCACACTGACAAAACAGGAAGAACAGACTGAACCCACGGGTCAAAGGGTGATTCTCTAACTCCAACAGGCAGCACAGTGCCCAGCACCAAGCAGGCTCCTATGTGTTGATTAAATGGATGGTCTGGGCCTGATCTCACATCAGGAAGACATTTATCTTTTCCATTACTTATCTGCAAACTCCTAACGCCAGAGAGACAACAAAAAGTAATATATGCTGGGTCAGAGAGGTTGATAGCACATCAGGAGGATTATGATCGAGGCTGGAATATCCAGAGAGTTGAGAGTAGAAAGTCTTTGTCTGCATTGGTCAGCTTTTGCTGCATAACAAACCATCCAAACTGTAGTGACTCAAAACAAAAGCCACCTATTTTACTCATTATTATTTAAGGTGGCAGGCTGGGCTGGGCAGCCGGTGGTTCTTCCAGGTTGGGGTGAGTTCAGTACATCTCTGCCGGGCTTGCCTATGCATCTGGAGTCAGCAGGGCAGTTGGCTAGGGCTCATGATTTAGGATGACCTGGGCTGGGATGGCCGGGATCACTGAGGCTTCTGTCCATGGGATCGCTCATTCTCCAGCAGGTGAGTTCAGATATGTGCAGATATTGATAAGATTCTAAGAGTACAACGTAGAAACTGCAAGTGCCCTTAGGCCTTAGCTTGAAACTTGTTCTGTCGCATCCTGTTGACCAAAGCAAGTCACAAGGCTAGCCCGAATTCAAGGGGAGCAATAAAGAACATTCTACTTGTTAATAGGAAGAGCTGCAAAGTAGCATAGTCATTTTTACAGTCCACCACAGTCTACCAAACTGGAATAACCTTCCCACTAAGCTCAGCACAAATCACCACACTGCAGAATCATAAGCTCAGTAAATGATGGTTGTTTTGAACCACTATGTTTTGGGGTAGTCTGTTATGCGGCAAAAAAATAATTGATACTTTGTCTTAGGTTGGATTCTCTTGGAATGGATATTGAGATAAAATGAGAAGCTGATCGATTAGGAGGAGTTCCCAGGGAAAGCCAGTAGTGAGTGGGGAATGGAAGGAAGTCTAGTGTGAGTGAGATGTCAGTCAAAGCCCAGAAAGGGAGAATGAGTTGGCTTAATCTTGCAGGGAACCTCTAGGGACAATGTAGGTTACACCCCAGAGTTGTCCCAGTCAGGAGTGAGGGAACTGTAGCATTTATGTCCCTACACCCGTCCGTCATTGGTTAAGTTCTAGGAGTGTGCATTTCCAGGCACTTCTGGCTCACTGTGGCACAAGCAAAGTGGGTCTTCCTCAAAACATGGTGCAGCCTCTGAGTAGGAGACCAAGTGCTGGCTGCTAGGAGTTCAGTGTGCCTGGAGGGGATGTGCACAAAGTGTCAAAGGCTTCCAGGAGCTGTGACCTGAGGATCCACATTGTTTGCTCCAGGATCCAGAACGGGTTCTTTTCTCTCCAAGTTTTGGAGCCTTCTCTGTGGGGCCTGTTGAATGATCAAAGAGCTTTTACAGTCAAGAAACTCATTCTCATTTTTCTAGCTGAACATTTCTGGTGTGATTGTGACAATGTTAGTCCATTTCTCCCTGTTTATTCCTCTAGGGAGGAAGCAAATCACTGTGAAGTGTCCTCATCATAACCTTTCGTACCCTTAAAGACCGTTACTCATCTGCCTCCTGGGCACTTTCTGCTGGAGAAGTGACCTCAACTCCATTAACCTTTCCCCATAAGTGCCAGACTCTCTCCTTTCAATCAGTCAGCATTTTCCTCTCTTAATCCCCTCTCCAATCTTCCCCATCCCAATTTCTTTTAAAAAGGCAAAGACCCAAACCAGACACTGACCGCTCACAATCTTTTTTCTCAGCAATAGGAGTTGGACAAAGCCTTTGCATCCCAACTGGTGTTCCTTACTCTAGATGTAACCTCAGCTGGTTGAAGGTTTGTTTTAACAATAGACTCTTTCTTCTACATGCAATAGTAATAGGTATTATTGTTTTCTATGAGAAACATTCTGAGAGAAAAAGTCAAAATGTAAAATAAATATTGGGTCAATGGCTCCTTCCTATCAGCAGGAGACTTCACTTGCCTGTCCTAGGAAATGTCTCTCTTGTAACCATGTTGAGGAGTTTAGGGATTTCCCAGGTGTGGTGGCATCATGGGCATCTTGCCGTGCACTCCTTTGTGTTATCTCTAAACTGTGATTCCAAATACCTCATGCATGAGAGTAAATCATGGGCTTTCCCTAGAAATGAAGTACATCTAAGCTTCTTCTAAAGTGTGGCATTTCCGACCTTGAGGACTGGTGTCTTCAGCCTGCAGAAGATGATATTGGCAGTAGGAAAAACCCACGAACCACCTTGAAATACATAAAGGTCTGTCATATGGAATTAACATCCTCCCTTGATTGAAGGGCTGATCTAGGATCAGTCAGTGAGGTTTTTAGAGGAGCACAAGGCAACGGGAAATGTGGAACAATATTCTTGCATTCAGAGATATTCACAGACAGGGAAGAACGCATCATCAGAAAGGCCAGTGAATTCAGTAAGAAGGTCTCAATCTCTTGAGTTTATTACAAATACAGGTTCTGGAAAAACCTAGTATGTGTTACGGATATGACATCATCAGCTGACCGTGGGTAGATGTGGCTGCTTCCCCTTCAGGCAGCAGTGAGCACAGCAGTGTGAGGTGAGTTACAGGAGGAGGTCCAGACCCTGAGCTTGGATCTCTTTGTAATTAACTTAATGACCATGACCCCTCACCCCTCGTACAGCCTCCAGCTTCCTCATCTGTAGAGTGATGGGAGTGGACATACTCAGCTCTTGCCTCTCTCTGTTCTGCCAAGGTAGCTATGCAGCTGGTTCCTCAGTCCCAAAGTGCAGATATCTGAATAAGGGGCAGATTCTTCGTTGGACACAAAATGTGACAGAGTTGCCCATCAGATGAGCCAGTTACTCAATTTGCAGAGGACATTTGTGAATTATCATTCGAACAACAAAACATCCAACAATGAAGTCTGTTCATTTTTACTACCATTATCTTAATTTGTGTTGTTTGATCATAATACTGGTAAGTTTGTCTGATAAACAAGATGGCATTAAGCCAAAAGTGATACCTAGTCAGGCTGCATTTTTTACAGGATACACTGAACAGCGATTCCTTTTGCTAGAGTCCCTTTTGCAGGTAGTTCTTTCACAGACTCATCAGAAGCCCCTCGCTCCAGGGCCATTAACCAAGCGGCTGTTATTGCAAAAATCTAAGGAGACCAAAGATCTCTGAAGCAGGTCCGGATGTGAGGTGTGGGGTGGAGGAGAGAGACGCGGGCCAGGGTTCAGGGAACCTGCACGCCAGCCCCAGCAACTGTTGACAGCATGTGTGGTTCAGGGGAATGATTTCACACCTTGCACTTAAGTTTTACCCAGTATAGGAAAAACAATGATCTGCCTGACGACCTGGACAGGGGTATAAATGTAATTCATTTATTTCCTCCCTTGCTTGGGGCCCCACTGTCCTTAGGAAGATCAAGTTCTTTATGTCTTTCCTTCCAACACTTCATCTTGCACCCACCTTCAGTGTAAGTAGAGAGTGTTATCATTTTCCTTTGAAACAGTGATGGAGAATCTCCAATTACAAAGCTTTGAAAAAGCAGACTTACCCACATTTCTCAGCAGTCAAAGCCAACATAAATTAAAAGTTGCTGAAAGAATTAGGGTGGGAATATTGACCTGGCTGAGATTAGAACGGATTTCCCTTTGCCAATATCCACAGTGAATTATGTCTTTAATTTATTTATCCATTTATTTATTTATTTATTTATTTATGACAGGTTCTCACTCTGTGGCCTAGGCTGCAGTGCAGAGGTGTGATAATATCTCACTTAAGCCTCAACCTCTTGGGCTCAAGTGATCTTCCTGTCTCAGCCTCCCAAGCTCAAGTGATCTTCCTGTCTCAGCCTCCCAAGCTCAAGTGATCTTCCTGTCTCAGCCTCCCAAGTAGCTAGGACTATGGGTCCTAATTTTAAAATTTTCTGTAGCAAAGATTTTTTTTCTATGTTGCCCAGGCTGGTCTCAAAATCGTGGCCTCAAGTGATCTTCCTGCTTTGGCCTCCAAATTTCTGGGATTACAGGTGTGAGCCACTGCACTCAGCTATGAATTATGTCTTTGAGAAACAACCTTAAAGGCATATTTGGGAGGGAGTATAACATGGGCTTAATGTAAGTTCTCACTGTTGTCTTGAGATACAGATACAGATCCTGCCATGCTCCTGTTCATATCTTAAGAACATTCTCAGAACTATAATTTAGACTGTGGGCTCAGAACTTCTTCCTAGTCCAAGTCCAAGAGTCAGAAAGGGATGGACCCAGTAGCAGAGAATGATGAAGATGTGGAGGAGGAAGCCCCATAATTTCACAAAATCTTCTTCCCACTGGGCATTTGTGCCTCAACCCAGCTTCAAGGGAAACTGCAGGAAATCCTTTAGGAAAACAGGGACCAGCTCCCCAGACATGTCCACATGATTGATCCTCTTCTGCCCTGTTTTTATCCCTTCTTCCACACTAGGTTCCCTGAAACTCTGTTGCATTCTGCTGAGTTCCTTCTCTTTCTGAAGCCATTGGTGGATGCGACGGCAGCTCCTCCTACACAATGGAACCAGTACAAATCCCAGCAAAGATCAGACAGGATGTTCTAGCCCAGAAGAGCCAGGATCCTGAGCGCCTGCTGAGGTAACACACAGTAAGAGACACCGCAAGACGACTCTAAGAAGGCAGCATCTGGCCTCTCCACCACAGTGCGGTGCATCACAGCCCTTGGGCCAGTCGGCAAACATCGCAGTCCTGACAGTGTGTCCTCTAACAGGATGAGAATGCCTTTCTCTCTTCTGGACTCCTGCAAAGAGTCCAACAAGCCCAACAATCTGTGAGGTGGGTCTGGGTGCGAGGATACCAGTGTGGCGTGCAGGAAGGAGCAGCGGGCAGGGAGCCTGGGCTGTCGTCTGTGCCTTCACCTGCGTCGACAACCCGTGTGGCTTCAGAGGAATCCCTTCACACTGTGGGCTTGAGAAAAGGCCCTCTGCGCAGAACAGTAAGCCCAGCGGCAGACATAACTGAACCTCATTTTGCTTCCTGTTCCCCTCCCTTCACTAAGTGACCTCATACATTCCTTCCCTCAACAGTTTTCTGCCTCACTACACCATCTCTGAGGAATAAACTTTGAGTTTTTATTTAAGAATGGAGATTATATTAAGCATATATTTATGTATTCACCATAGAAAACCTATGAAAGACCAAAAAGGAGACAAAAGTTACTGAAATCTCAGGTGCTCAGGGATTCCTGAGTTCCCTTTTATCAATACTACACATACTCACATTGGTATTACTGGGGTTTTTTTTTTGCAGCCTATTTTATTTCCACTCAGCATGAGATGTTTATTTCCCCTTACCATTGATTGTTTTATATGATATTATTTTAATACTTATTTAGTATTCTGCGGCTGAATTTAGCATGGTGTATTTATCCCATCACTACATATACAGCATTTAGGTTGTATCCACTTTTTCCCATTGTAAATTACGTTATAATTATTATCTTTGTGGATGGAGCTTTCTGCATATGATACCCACCATCAGTCATGGTTTTCAGGTCAGGAGCGAGCTCACCAAGCATCAGAACAGCAAGCATTCGTGTGTCTGCACCATCTCTCTGGGTCTGTGAAATGGGCTTTATTTTGTTCACTACTGTGTCCCTGTCTCTCCTACACTAAGGCCTGACCACTTCCTGTTATCCCAGACTGGGCTAGGCAGGGGAGACTTCAAGAAGGAGGAAAGAATTTTACACAATCATTTGCATCTGAATCTCACTCCATCTATACAGCTTTTTAGCTAAGAACTTTAGTTTTTAACCTCTCTTGAGAGGTGGTTTCCCAGACAGTGAAGGTTGCATTAAAATACTCACACCACTGCATTGTTATGGGAATTTAGGGTAGCAAGTCCTGATGGGCAGTAACCCCACACCAGTGCTATTATTATTACTGTCAGGACTATTTTTATAATTAGGTGGGGCAGCAACACAGGGACTGAGTGTGGCCACATCCCTGCTCTGTGGACCCCAGGCCCTCTTCATGACTATAATAAACACAAGAATCCTCCCCACTTACCTGGCCATGGCTGCCTGTCATCATGCAAGTTCCTCTGGAAGCAAACAGTTTATTCAAGAGTTAGAGGAAACACCAACAATGGAAACACAAGGAAGGAAAAGGAGATAGGGGAGAGAAGAAGCCGAGAAAGAGTGTGCGGCTAAGCCACCACTGCTGCTACACTGTGACAACTGTGAGTGACAAGGGGTAGATCCTGGTGGGCACCCTGAGGACCAGTGTACAACACACATCTCAGAGCTACCCACCCAAGGGGATAGGGAACTGGGGTATTTATCCGCCAGCTGCCCTTGGCCATTGGTTGTGGGTTGCTATAGGGAGGAGATTCCCTGTACTTCAGAGAATGCCACCAGCACAGGGATGGGGAATCAAAGCTGGGCCAGTGCTCCGGGAAATGGGGCAAGCCAGAGAGGAGCTCTGGTTGGCTCTGACGCCAGGTGCTACATTGCCAGGGCCACCCTGGTCAGCTTCCTGTGGCTCGTCCCACTCCCTGGGCACCTCGTCTATGCTATGAGACCAGAGAGAGCATCCAGTGTTGAGGTGGGAGGCAGGCCCAGGAGGAGCCCTCAGCAGCCTCCCGTGAAGCTTGTTGACTGACGGCAGACCACCCTGGCAGCTTGGCCCATCAGCAAGCATGACACAACAGGTAAGGGTTCTTTCCAGTAGCACAGGCTTCCAGTCCATGATGAGCCAGCCCAGTGTGCCCCTTGCACTGATGAAATGTGAGACCAGTCTTGCCTAGGTATTTCTGCTCCTTTTCTCTGGGTGAGCCAGAGACACTTTGAGATGCTCTCTCCCTTGCTGAAGGAGAAACCAGAAAAGGCTCAAGTGAACTCAAATGGGAGGCAGATAGACAGACAGACATCAAGAGATTTATGGTAAGGAACTGGCTCACACAGTTATGGAACCTAAGATGTCCTAAGATCGGTAATCAGTAAGCCAGAGACCAGGGAGAGCGGGAAGTGTAAGTTCCATCTGAGCCTGAGTCTGAGGGCAGGAGAAGACCCACGTCCCAGCTCAAAGACAGTCAGGCAGAAAAAGAGAGCCCATCTTTATGCAAACTTTGTTTTATTCAGGACTTCAACAAACTGGATGAGGCCCACCCCCACTGGGAGGGGAAACTGCTTTACTCAGTCTACTGATGTTAATCTCATCCAGAAACCCAGAAACACACTTGCAGACACACCCAGAATAATGCTCAACCAAATATTTGGGCACCCTGTGGCCCAGTCAAATTGACACAAAAAATTACCATCACCAGTCAACCCTTTGTCAACTTTGCACTCATATGCACCTCTTTAAACTCTACTTAGTGTCCAAATAAAGACAATAACAAGATCAAAATTCTGTCTAACATGATAAAACTTTCCTGTATACAACCATAGATGCACTAACACCTTCCCCAGAAGAGAAGGTAACATCCTTCCTTAATCTTTACGCTCGTCTTTGTTATTTCTTAATATTAATGTTTACATAATAGATGTAAAGTTAGCAATTTTAAAATACCGTGATATAAAGTCAATACAAGCCAAGTGCAGTGGCTCACACCTGTAATCCCAGCACTCCATGAGGCCAAGGCGGATAGATTGTTTGAGCCCAGAAGTTCAAGACCAGCTGAGCAATATGAAAAAACCTCATCTCTACAAAAAATACAAAAATCAGCTGGGCATGGTGGTTCATACCTGTAATCCCGGCTATTTGGGAAACTGAGGAGGGAGGATCTCCTGAGCCTGGTGATCTGGTCAAGGCTGCAGTGAGTCGTGATTATGCCACTGTACTCCAGCCTGGGCAACAGAGCGAGACCCTCCCTGTCTCAGAAAAATCAATTAGTTAATTAAGTCAATACATGTTATGTACATGATAAGGGTATAAGAGAAGAAAGAAAAACAGACATTTGCTTAGCAGGTATATATATATATTTGTTGGTAAACATATGTATGTACACACAGACATAGTCATAAAAATTAGGAGTTATACTCACAGTGATGACAGCCTTCACTTGTGTAACTGGCCATGTGGTCCCAGCTGGTGTTTTACTCACCTCTTCCATCTCTTCCTTTGCATTCCTTGCAACTTCAGCAAGCACCTCAACTGGTCATGGCTATTTACCTGGTGGTGTGACCTGAACCTTGATTCCTGAAGGCTCTGGATCATTACCAGTCCTGCCTGAATTGGGCTGTAGTTATCCATTGTCTTTAACAGGACATGATAATACTAAGAGATGCATGTTGGGACCTCTTGTATTCCAGACATACTCCTCCTGAACCCCACTGTGGAGGAACAGTCCAATGTCCCCTAGGTAGTCAGGGTCAACCACCCAGCCAGTATAGTAACACCTTTCTTTGCCTGTTGATTCAGAGATACGAGAAGTTCTAAGTGGCCAGGTGATTGTCTTAACAACTGTTGTTGGGTTTCCTGGTGAAAGCATTCCTCTTCGTGGAACTAAGATCTCTAGGCCAGTAAAGCATCAGGTCATGGAAACAGGAAGCAAAAATTTTGCTAGTGAGTCATTAGCAGTAATAGTGAGAGGTGCCACTCCCACTTCCACCTTTAATTTCTAGACTCATGAATCTTGGCTATGGAAGAAATAACACCATACATTAGATGCTGATTCAGAGCATATAAAGCCTCCTGGGTGACACTGTCCCAATCCTGGAAGGTATGGCCACCCAACTGGTACTGTAACTGAGTCTTCAAAAGGGCATTCTGTTTTCTATCAAGCCAGCTTCTTCAGAAAGTTGCAGACATGGTCAGACCAGCTAATTCCATGAGCATGGGCCAATTGCTGCACTTATTTTGCTGTGAAATGAGTTCCTTAGTCAGAAGTCATACTGTGTGGACTACCATGATGGTGGAGAAGACATTCAGTAAGTCCACAGATGATAGTGTTGGTAGAACCAGTGCATGCAAGGTAGGCAAATCATGTCCGGAGTAAATGTCTATTCCACTAAGGCTAAACACAGCCCCTTGTATGATGGAAGCCGTTCACTGTAATCAACCTGCCACAGGTAGCTGGCTGATCACCCCAGGTCATCGTATCATATTGAGGGCTCAGTGTAAGTCTCTGCTGTTGGCGGATTAGGCACTCAGCAGTGGCTGTAGTCAGCTTGGCCTTCGTGAGTAGAAGTCCACGTTGCTGAACCCACACATAACCTCAATCCTTGCCACCGTGGTCACCTTGTTCATGAGCCCATTTGGCAATTACAACGATGGCTGGGGAAAGAGGCTGACCAATAGCTACAGACTGGGTCATCCTACCCACTTGATTATTAGATTTCTGCCCTGCTGAGGTCACCTATTGGAAATCATTCACACAGATCACAAATATCTTCACATGCTTTTTTACCTCCAAAGAGATTTATCCATATGCCTCTTCCCAACTTCCTTATCACCAATTTTCCAATCACGTTCCTTCTAAGTTCCTGACCATCAGCCAAACCAGTTACTACAGCCCATGAATAGGTTTGTTTCCCATGTCTGGCCATTTCTCCTTCTAGGCAAAGTGCACAACCAAGTATACTGCACAAAGTTCTACCCACTGGGAGGGTTTCCCTTCACCGCTGTCCTTCAGTGATGTCCCAGAAAGGGGCTGTGGTGCTGCAGCCTCCACTTTCTGGCAGTGCCTGAATATTGTGCAGAACCATCTGTAAACCAGGCCTGAGTCTTCTCTTCATCTATTAACTGATCCTAGGGAACTCTTCATGAGGCCATAGGTGCAGGCTGGGAGAGAGAAGGCAGCATAACAAGAGTGGAGACCATGGATATTTAGGGGACGTCTTCATGTAACTTGCTTGTGCCTTCAGAGCCTACTTGGGTCCAATCACATATATACCACTTCCATTTGCTGATGGAGTACTGCTGTGCACACCCAACTTTATGGCTTGTTGGGTCAGATAACAATCAGCTCATGATGGACAACCCAGGTTGCACGGTAACTTTGTGACCCATGGCTAAGTGTTCAGTCTATACTAAGGCCCAATGACAGGCCAAAAGCTGTTTCTCAAAAGGGGAGTAATTATTCACAGAGTACATCAGGGCTTTCCTCCAAAATCCTAAGGGCGTGCACTGTGATTCCCCTATAGAAGCATGCAAAAGACTCCTTGCAACATCCCCAACTGCCACTGACACTTTGAGCACCATTGGATCTTCTGGGTCACATGCACGGCAGCCTGGACCTGCTGCAAAGTGTTCCCTTGTTCTGCTCTTGTTCACTCAAAACTTGCAGCTTTTAGGGTCACCAGATAAATGGGATGAATAACCCAGATGAGGAATATGTTGCCTCCAAACTACAAAGAGGCCCACAAGGCAATGTGCCCCTTTTTCTGTTGTAGGAGGGGCCAGATGCAACAACTTACCCTTCACTTTAGAAGGGATAGTTCAACAGGCCCTACACCACAGAAACCTAGAAATGTCACTGAGGTAGAAGGCCTCTGAATTTTTGTTGGATTTGTTTCCCACCTTCTGATACACAAATACCTTACCAGTAAGTCTGGAGTCATTACTGCTCCTTGCTCACTAGGTCCAGTAAGCATAGTGTCATTACTGATATTGATTAATGTGGTATCCTGTGGAAGGGAAGGGCAATTAAGATCCCTGCAAGCAAGTGTGAAGTAGAGCTGGAGAGCTGATAGGCCCTGAGGCAAGACAGTGAAGGTGTGTTGCTGACCTTCACAACTGAAAGCAAACTGCTCCTCATGGGCTTGACAAACAGGTAAGAAGAAAGGGGAATTGGCCAGTCAATAGCTGCATGCCAGGACCCAGGGGATGTGTTACTTTGCTTAAAGATTCAGCTACATCTGATACAGCAGTTGCAACTGGAGTCATTGCCTGGTTAATCTTATGATAAGGCACCATCAGTCTCCAAGATGTGTCTGTCTTCGGCACAGGCCAAATCGTCCAGTGAATACATGTGGCAGGAATCACTCCCCCTGCATCCTTGAAGTTCTTGATGGTGGCACTAATCTCTGCCATCCATCCAAGAATATAGCATTACTTTTGGTTTATCATTTTCCCAGCTAGAGGCAGTTCTAGTGTCTTCCACTTGGCTTTTCCTACTCCTCATTCCACAGGTTAGGGGACCAGTGTGGGTGAGGATTCTGAAAGCTACTGAGTATGCCTATTCAAATCATGCACTCTAGAACTCGGAAAATAACCACAGAATGGACCATGGGACCCACTGGGCCCACTGTGAGATGGACCAGAGCTAAAACTCCATTATCATCCGAATCCCTCCACATACCCCCACCCCATCAAAAAAAGACCCAAATCTGACTGATGGGCCACAGTGAAATTTTGGGTCTCCTGGAATTAGTGTTTGCTCAGAGTCAGTGTCTAGCAGTCTCTGAAAGGTCTACTTCCTTTTCCTCAATGCAGTTATCCTGATATAACAAACATGTCTCCATTTTGGGAAGGCTAGGAGAAGATTAACAGCACAGACTTTTGAGAGTGCCAGGATCCTTCCTCAAAGTGGCCTGTCCTCCCCTTCATTCAAGGGGTTCTGGGTCTGTAAACTGGCTTAGGTCTGGGAATTGATTGAAGGACCTTGATTCTCTGTATTTATCTTCCAGATTCGATTTTCATTCAGTTGATCTACAACTTTTCTGTTCATTAAAATCATGTAGGAATTTAGTAGGCTTCCTGTCTATCTCACTTCTAGGAACACCATGATCAACTAGCTGATACCACAGGTGCTTTGGAGTCAGTCTACATGATTGCTGCTTTGGCCCTGCCCTCCATTGCAGTAACCATGCCTTCCTCGTCTTTGGCAGCTGAGTGCTGCCTCTTGGCCCCTGTCACCCCAGGATCTAATTACTCCCATTGCATTTAGGTTTCTTAATTGAGTGGCTATCATTGCCAATGTAAGGTTCGGCCATCAGAGAAGAGTGATCACAGAGCTCTTCAAGGATGCTGGGGCTCCCCTCACAGACTTGTTTCTCACAGTAGTGATGAAAAGTATGGTTTCTGGGTTCTCCTATTATGGGTGAGTAGCCCCTAAAAGGCAAATTCAGCATAACACTTCCTTTGCTGAAGGGTGCACATTTGCAGATTAGTGCATTACCGGCTCAAACATAATCTCTCACCAGTCGAGAAATCAGGCCTTGGTAAATGCTCTAATTCCTACATTCAAAAACTCCTGTGGTTTGCTGCCAAAGCATCATATTAAATTAGAATGACATCAATCAAATTTTATGAAACTCAAATTTAGAAGATACACACTTAAGACTAATGCTGAGGATTAAATTTTTTTAAATGAAAATCTCATCTCAGATCCCAGTTGAGACTTAGATGACATTTTTAGACTCTCAGCTTACCTTTTAAAAAATCAAGCAATGTTTTGCATAGCAGATATCATTTACCCTTCACAAGACAGCCCCTCAGCCCAATCAACGTCAATGCAACTGTGCAAGTTAGCTCCATGCACGTCGCCAGCTCCCACCACAAGGGCACACAGCGGCCTCCACCTCAAGGCTCTCTCCAAAGCCAACAGAACCCACTGGTGCAGCCTTGGAAGGTGGGAAGGGGATGGTGATGGGATAGTGCTGGTGTGTGTCCCAGGCACAATTACTGCCAATGAGAACCAGCAGCTAGTGCATAAATGTCCCATCTTTAAAGGGATGGCTTTTAGGTGAATTCTACATGGCTTCTCAGAGGATCATTAGTTAGACAAAGACGCCACTGCCCACAGCAATAACCAGCTCAGTTATGTTCCTTCTATTGTCTTCCTGTCTGTTCCTGTCTCCTTCCCCTCATTGATCCTTCTTGGGATCACCTCTCAAATAAAGTACCTGCACCCAAAACGACGTGTCAGGCTCTGCTTTTGGCAGAGCCCAGGAAAAGACATTGGCTTGCCTACAACCTATGAAAGTGCGGAAACCCATGTGTTTGGTTGTCCATGTTGGGAAATGATGAATGTGTGTTACTTGAATAAGGCCAGAAGGCAGGTATTCTTAGGATAAGAGCACTCATTTGATGGGGAATTGATTTCAATAGGTATCTTTCCATTCTCAATCCTCATAAATTTAATCACTACATAGAAAATTTCATGACATGCACTGTGAAAGGTAGAGAGGAGAATAAATTGATTTAATCTCTTGTAGTTATTATATTTTAGGAGGTATAAGCATATGAAAATGTGGCCAGTATGGTGGTATGGTATTTAAGATCCAAGTGTCAAGTACAAAAAGGCAACTTATTCAGAGTTCAGAGATTGAAAATATTAGTAGAAACTAGGGTAGTAAGGAAACACATCATGAGATACATAAACCTTGAAATTGGCTCTGAAAAATAACTAGGTTCCTTACAGTACTAAGGACACTAATATCATAATTCTGAAAAATAATTCCCCATATTTACCCAACATAAATGAGTTGGCCATTCTATCTAGCAGTCATTGCCCCACGGTGGATAATGGGATAGACATATGGGAACCAGGAGTAACCATACAAATGGTGAAGTACGAGGCAGAGAATGAGGATGTGGCAGACCTATAGCTGGAAGAGCAGTCATTCTTTGATTTGTTACATTAGAGCACACTTTTCTTTATCACTACCTTTTGAAGACCTGTGGCCTGCATATACTAAAAAGAATATGCCCTTGGGCTATGCTTGTGGTAACAGGACAGATAGGTACGTGAACACATTCTGTTAAGATTTACAAGACAGGCATGCTTGAAGCACTAAGTGGAAACAGTGGGATTCACATATATAGAGCAGCAGTGAACACACAGGAGTCTATTTACCCTAGACTTAAAAATGAAGCAGTCTCATTCTTAGACCAGCATGAGTTCATTTAGCTTGGAAATGAAAAGAAGACAAAGACATTCAGGGAAAGGATTACATTCACAGCAGGCTTTAAAAGATGACTAGGAATTCAGTGGACAGCCAAGATGATGCTGGGCGATCTGGGAAGTTATATTGCCTGGGCTGTTGCCTGGGTTATTGCCTGGGTTATTTTTACAAACTACATGTCCCTACTCACAGGGACCCTTGGACTCTGACTTCTCATCCTAACCTTCTGTTTCAGTTCTTTCCATTCAAAGGGACTGAAAATCCCAGAATTCAAATTATGACCCCCCCCCCCGAAAAGTGTTATTACAAATGCATGAAATAATCTCACTGAAAGGTATGGAGGTGCAAGGTATTGACCTAAGTAATTTTGGAGAAGAATAGAACGTAGAAGCAAAGGAACTGCCCATCAGCACTGTGTTCTAGTTGATAAAGTTGTCTCTAATGGGGCACATGGGTAAATGATTCTGAAACCAGTGTACGTGTAAACTTCAATGGAACAAATGAGTAAATTGATGGCAGAAGGTGGAGCTAGGTTTCTCACTGTTGGAGCGGAATGTTGTAGAAAATCAAGGGCTAGAACTCATGTGATGCTGGATTAGAGTTGGAGACATCAGCATAAATTTATATTTAGCTTAATATACAGATAGAACAATAGATGTTAGTAAACACACATATATTTCCTTGCTGTATCTGCTGAGAGGGTCTAGAAACAATGATACCCCAAAAGCAATAAACACATCTAACATCCAGGTTTTGGGTTTTGTGGTAGGCAGATCAATTTTTTCCTCATCTTAATCTCATTTATCCTCATCTTAATCTCAGAAACCTGTGAATATGATAGGTTACTGGCTAAGGGAAATTAAAGTTGCTGAAGAAATTAAATTTGCTAATTAGATGACCTTAAAATGAAGAAATTATTCAGGATTATCTGGCTGGACCCAAATTAATGACAAGGGTCCTTGTAAGTAGCAGAGAGAGGCAGAAGATGAGTCCATGTCAGAGTTATGCTCTGTGAGAAAGTCTCTATCAGCCACTGGGAGCTTTGAAGGTAAAAGGGGACCACAAGTCACAGAGTACAGGCAACCTCTAGAAACTGTAGCAGACAAGAAAAATGGATTCTCTATTATGACATGTACCCTTGATATGATGTAATAAGAGTGACACTTCAGCCCTGTTGTTTTTCTTTCCAAAACCCATAACTCCATGACTTCTCTAACGGTAAGAAAAACGTACAAATCATCAATAGAAAGCATGCTAAAAAAATAGTAGTTTCAACAGAAAGCAAGAAAATTGACAATGTCATCAAAAGTAAGCAGTTGTAAGAACTGTTACAGCCAAGATTTGCGTAAAGATACAAAATGCAATATAATATCCTGGATGGGATTCTGGAGCGCACACACACACACAGACACACACATACACACACATACACCACACACACAAACACACACATACACACACACAAATACACATACATCACACACACACACACACAAACATACACACATATACCACACACACACAGAAACCACACACATGCACACACTGCACACACAAAAATACACACATACACATACACAAACACACCACACATATACACAAAGATACATAGACACATAAACATACACACACACCACACATACACAGACATACACACGACACACACACAAACACGAACACACCTCACATACACACACACACACACATGCACACACACATAAACACACACATAGGTAAAAACTAAGGTAATCTTAATAAAATTAAGGACTTTAACTATAATTAAATTAATTTAATTTAATTATAGTTATAATTACAGTAAGGATCTTAATAATAACATATCAATATTATTTCACTAATTGCAATAAATATACTAATGTAAGTTGTTAATAATAGAGGAAACTGGGTGAGGGGTAAATGCGAACTCTGTACTATCTTTGAAACTTTTTTGCAAATTTGAAACTAGTCTAAAATAAAAAAATGTATTCTACTCTTTACTTGTACGAGATCAACTTTTTTAGATTTCACATATGAGTGAGATGATGGAGTATTTGTCTTTCTGTGCTGGTCTTATTCCACTTAACGTCTTCTAGGCTCATCCATATCGTCACACAAGATTGGATTTCACTCTTTTGAACATCTGAATACTATTCCATTGTGTATCTATACCACTTTTAAAATCCATCCATCTGTTGATGGACACATACACTGAGTCTGTATCTTGGCTATTATGAATAGCACTGCAATAAACATGAGGTTCAGGTATCTCTTACATACTGCTTTCACTTTCATATACATTCCTAGTAGTAGGATTGTTGGGTCATATGGTAGTTCCATTTTTAATCTTTTCAGGAACCTCCATCCTGTTGTCCAGATGGCTGTACTAATTTACATTCCCACTAACAGTGTATGAGCTCCTATTTCTCCACATTCTCACCAGCATTTGTTAATTTGTGTCTTTTTAATAATAGCATTCTAACTCTGGCGAGGTGAGAACTCCTTGTGTTTTTTAAATGTATGCATAATAGATGTACATACTTTTGGTGTACGTTTGATATTTTGGTACAATCCTATAAAGTGTAAAGATCAAATCAGGGTAATTGGGATATCCATCACTTTACACATTTATCTTTTCTTTATGCCGGAAACATTCAAATTCTTCTCTTCTAGCTATTTTGAATTGTACAATGGATCATTGTTAACTATAGTCACCTACTGATCTCTTGAACACTAGGTCTTATTTCTTCTACCTAACCGAATCTTTGTACCCATTAATGATCTTGAGCATTTTGTCATGCACCTGTTGGCCATTTGTATGTCTTCTTTTGAGAAATATCCATTCAGGAGTTTAAAATCAGATTATTTAAAAATCCTTTTAAAATCAGAATTATTTTTGCTGTTTGAGTTCCTTATATTTTCCAGATATTAACCCCAGATATCAACTCCAGATATTATCAGATGTGAAATGTCAGTGTGCAAACATTTTCTGCCCTCTGTTGGTTGCTTCCCCAGAGGCTGGCGAGAGTAACGGGGAGGGGAGGATGCAGTGAGGCTGCTCAATGGGTACCAAGTTACAGTTAGATAAGGAGAATTAGATCTTGTATTCCATTGCACACTAGGGTAACTATAGTTAAAAACAATGCATTGTATATTTCAAAAGAGTTAGAAGAGAGAATTTTGAATGCTCTCACTACAAAAATGATGAGTGTTCGAGGTGATAGATATACTCATTACCCTGATTTGATCATTACACAATGTATACATGTGCCAAAACATAACACTTCACCCCATAAATAGGTACAATTATTACGTGTCAATTAGAAACAAAATAAAACTTTAAGAAGTGTACTAATTCAAAGAAGGGTCAAAGATAGCAGGGCTACACAGAGCAGGGGCTAATGGAACTTTGCAGAGATAAGGTGCCAAATCTTGCAAGGAGGAAAACCCAAACCCGAGAAGATTTTTGTAAGGTTAACTTAAAAGATCAGCGAATTATCATTTAAGTGAAAGCAGTCATGTGGCTGGTTTCTTTTTTCCCCTCTAAATCAGTTTAGAAGACTTGCTTCCAAGGGCACTCATGGGAGGGTTCTGAGTTCGTTCTGTGGCCTGTTGTAAAAAGTTTTAGTACCAAGCCCCTGGCTTCAAAGGGGTGATGAGATTGTTTCTGACCAGCATTTACTCTCTTAGTTGAAAGGAAGAGGTCCCTTCTGTTCAGTTTGTGTCTTTCAGGGAAAAGGAAGGTACGTGAGAAGGATGAAATGTTTTCAGCATGCCTCTCGGGCAGCCCTGTGACTGGGCAGGCTCCAGGAGACTTGAGTCAGTTTCGGCAGGAACTGAGGCTAAAGGATGTGGTTGAATAGGATGGCCGCAGGCTAGGGCTGCAGGAAGCCTCATTTCCATGAGCTGGAGAGTCTTGAGACAGTTGGATGTCACAAAACACGGAAGAGGACTAATAGGAAAAAATAGCACCTGAAGAAAAAGTTTTAATGTGCAGGGAGATGCATTTAAAAAATAAAGCTACTGTTTCTGCTGGTGAACACTGAAAGAAAGTGCAAAAATAGACTCTTACTATTTCTACATTGGTGAAGCAAAACCCCACTCCTCTCCCAGCAATGAAGAACTCTGTCCCACATTGACACTGACTCTTTTCTTCCATCCCAAGATCACGTACTGCAGACTCGGTAGCACAAAAATCTTTCATGGATGGAACCGGAATCTTGGGTGACAGGCTCCTGCCCACTGAGGACAGCCTGGCCCTGCAGCCCCGCCACCCCACGATGGCCCTGGCAGCCCCTCAGTGAGGTCAGAGGGGAGCAGGAGTGTGGAGACAGCCAGCCGATTCGGGTCCTGGCCGTCCTTCACTCAGGCAAGGCCCCTGCCCACACTACTGACGGTCTCTCAGATGCAGATTCCTAGGCAGACAAACAATAACATTGATGATGTCCTTGAAGACCTTCATGAGGGTGAATTATCAGATGCTTAGCATGAATTCTGGCCCAGAGAAGTTGCTCAAAAATGCTTCTTCACACCTCCCTGCTCCGCTGTGTCTGTTAGTTGAGCACTTGAGGGCTTCATCATGTGTAAATTTCGTGATGTTTTCTAGTATATTAAGTCCCAAATGAAACAACTTTCCCCATTTTATCTTTTTGGCTTTCATTCTCCTGCTGTTTTAGAGAGTGCTGTGGATAGTTGATGCCACAGAGGTATTTTTGCTAATTTATAATTGTCAACTGAGACCTAAAAACTGGCTTTATCAACAAACAAAATCCCCAAAATATTGCAAACCTACCCACCCAGAAGCATCACAAGAAGTCACATAATGAAACACTTTCCCAGTTTATGAAATTAGAGGAGGTGTTATCAGAAATAAAGGCACTCTATAAAAATATTATTAATAATAACCACCCCAAGCCTGGAGGAGTGGCTCACACCTGTAATCCCAGCATTTTGGGACGGCAAAGCTTGAAGACTGCTTAAGGCCGGAAGTTCAAGACCTGGCCCGAGCAATACAGTGAGACCCATCTTTACAAGAAATATTAAAATTTAGCCAGGCGTGGTGGCAGCACTCAGGTGGCTGAGGTAGGAAGATCACCTGAGCCCAGGAAGTAGAGGCTGCAGTGAGCTTTGACAACACCACTGCACTCCAGCCTGGGCCACAGTGAGACTGTCTCTTAAAACATATTAAAATAAAAAAGAACTCCTCCAATTCCCATTTATGAACCACTTGCTAAGTGGCAGACTCTGCTGTGCTCAGAAAACATCTCACCCATTCCTCAAACAGTGCTGTGAGATAAGGGTCATCACTATTCCCACTTTAAAGAGAGGACATGGTGGTGGCAAAGCGACCAGTAACATCCTCAAGGTAAGATAGCTCTAAACGAGTGAAGGGGATACAAATACAGATTAGCCTGCCACAGTGACATCCAGCCTTGGCTAACCAGTGGCTCCTCCAACCCACACTTGGGAGGCTATAACCAGGTGGAGGCCACAAGGCCAAACATACTTCAGGTATGCATTTTCACTGATTAAACTGAAGGCGCTCCACGTAATTTCCACAACACTGAATTTGTTTGATGGACCCACTAGCCTGCTCCACCATCTGGAGCCAGCCCCAGCTCTGTCCATTGTGCTAGTGCCATGGCATGGGACAGGCTCCCAGTCGTCCAGAGCTGGACAGCCCACAGTGGGGGTTCAACTGAACCTTTCTTTCTCAGCCTCTGTTTCAACTCTGAATAGGGAAGAGCAACATCTTTCTCTCTGATTCGTCTAGTTATGTATTCAGTGTCTGCTTTAAATGGCTCCATTCTGCAGGTCCGAACATGCACTTCTGAGCTCCCCAGGAAGCAGTTCCACACGCTGCCTCCCTCATCCAAAGTGAGGTCAACTCCATCTATCCTGTTACACCACAAATCTTGGGGTCATCTTGATATATTTCCTTATCTCACACCCAACAGCTAATCCATTAGGAAAGACTATGTGCTCCATCTTCAAAGAAAATCCACATACGATCTCTCCGTCACCATGCTGTTCTCAGTCCCCACCCACTCTCTCCTTTATTACCCTGGTAGGTTGCTAACTAGTGCCTCTGCTTCTCTAAGCTCCCCAACACACATTCCATCTTGAATATTTACAAGCCAGAGTCACCTTCCAAAACATAAATCAAGTCATACCATTCTTCACTTAAATCAGTCATCTGATCACCCATCCTTTATTCAGAGTGAAGGCCAAAGTCCCTGAAGCCCACAGTCCCTCATGCGTTTGGCCCCGTTCCTCTCAGAAGCTTTCTCCCCCATGCTCCCTCTTTCTCCCACATCTGAGCCATGCTGGCCTTATTGCTTGTTTTCCAACAAGCCAATCTGGCTGAAGTCATGGCCAGACCCAGCTCGTCCCTGTGCTGGAGTGTTCTTGGCCCAGATTTCTACATGGCCAAGTCCCGCACCTATGGAGTAATAGTCACAGACCTGGAGCCCGTTCTCAGATTCTCTGCATTACTAGCAATGATCCCAGCTACAGCCACAGGCCCACATAACCTCATGCCCAACTCCTTGCTCAACCACCAGTCTGCTTCTGCACTCAGATGAGAGGCACATTCTGGCTGTCGGTCTGGACTCCTGAGTCATTACCAAGAAAGTTACAGGCTTTGGGTGCCATGCCAGTAGCTACCCTTAAGGTAAACACGGGCCACTTGGAGAGGAAAGACAATGGGAGTCAGGCAGCACCCTCTCCCCTTTCTTTGGTGCCTCCCAAATGCAGTTGGTCCAGAGAACATGAGATTCCTGAGGGAGCACACTGCCGTGCCATCTTCCCTTCTCTGTGGCCATCGATAAAGTGGCTCCTTTTGGTAACCCAACTCTTTACATTGCTTTGCTCACGTCCTGAGCTCATTTGCCCTGTTCTCCACCCCAATCCTGGACTTCCACCTCCAAGTTGTTCTCCCTTTATCCTTGCCTCATGCTCTGCTGTCTAGAAAGTTTGGGCTCAGTTATGCTCTAGTGCCTTTGCTCATGTATCTCGAAGGCACATTCTGACCACCTGTTTGATTCTGAGATGTCCCTGAGACTCCTGGTCCCCTTGGCCTGCTGTATTATTTATTTTTTTGTAATGCATTTAACACCTTCTAAGCTGCTGTACCTTAACTTACAAATGATATTTATTGTTCCTCTGCTGCAGTGGAAGCTCAGCAAGTGTGTGGATCTTTTCTTCATTGATGCATCCCAGGCATCTACAATCATGCCTGGCATATGGTGGAGACTCAATAAATATTTAGGCAACAATGAATCAGGTCATTGTTAGGCTAAATGGGAAAACAGGAAAAATGCTAGGCATGTAGCAATTAGGACTGACTTCTGCACTTAGCTGCTCTCACGAGTAGCCTCTCTCCTAGCCACTACCTCTCAGGTAACAGTATGACAGTCAAGGTTTATAGCAGTTTGTGAAATATCAAGTGCTCTGGTTAGTACAGCTCTGTAAGGACCCAAACTCGTGTCATAAAATGGCCACTGTATTATCCTTCTGTATTGTGTATCAAGTTCAGACCAGGCAAGGTGGGGTTCACTTGTCTCTGCTCTGTGATGTCTGGAGCCTCAGCTGAAGACTTGTTTCTGGGATAACTCAATGATTAGAGGCTGAAATTAATGGAAAACATCTTAAGTCTCATGTCTGGGAATTCCTGTGGGATATTGACCAGAACCACAGCTGAGTTGTCAGCAGAAATATCTACACACAGTTTCCCCATGTGGTGTCTCCAAGTGAGCCAGCTTAAGCTTCCTCACAGCATGACTGAGTTCCAAGAGCCAGTAACCTAAATGAAAAGGTAGAAGCCCTATACTTTTTCTGACCCGGTATCAGGAGTCGCATGGCATCACACGTGCTGTAGTCACTAGCCTGCCAGAGTTGGGGCAGAAAACAGGTCCCATCTCTCAATGAGAGAAGGGCCAAAGTGCATGTGGAACATCCCAGCACAGAAGAGCTGAGAAGTCATGACAGCAACACAGTATCCTGGATGGACTCCTGGAACAGAAAAGGGGCATGCAATAAAAAGTAAGGAAATCTGAATGAAGTTGGGACTGTAGTTAACATCAATGCATCAATATTAGTTAATTAACTGTGCCAAGTATACCATACTAATTTTGGATGTTAATGATAAGGGAAATGGGTGTGGAGTACATGGAAACTCTCTCTACTATTTCCACAGTTTTCCTATCAACAGTCTAAAGCTATTTTCAAAAATAAAGCTTATTTTAAAGAGGAAAAAAGAGCATATGGGACATCGTATATTATTGACACTCTTTTTGGAAAATACAATTATAATCTGCCACAACAAGGAGGAGGTGCTGATACCAACCTTGAAGGGAAAGACAAGGGCACACAGGTTTAGTATGAAATGGCTATAAAGTCTCTAGATAAAAGCCATGTTTATTATCCAGAGGTATGAAGAAAGGAAGCAATGTCACTCAATAAAAAGAACAAATAGCCCAACAATGCTTTTAGCATTTGACTTTAAATGCATCATGGTCATATTTTGCAGCCAGTTCATCACTACATGTGCTATTCACATACAGATGCTCCCTCAAGGTCAACTGGACAGAGTTTTCATTTAATTATTTAATCACAGATTGCATAAGCATCCAGTGATTCTATAAAAGCCAATCATATTAAACTTCAAAGGGGATGAATATGCAGTGGCTTTTTATTCAAACTACATATATTTCTGAAAATGTAGTTTCATCTTAAAATTAAGCTTAATATTTTTAAAAAAATCATTGAATTAAAACAGTTCTAGCATATTAAAAGGTATGTAAGAAGGAGTGTGGTAAACACGGCCACTAATTTCTTTCTCTTCCCAATGAGAGGTGAGGTCTAATCCCCCTCCCCTGGTTATGGCCTTAGTGGCTCACTTGATCAGTAGAAAACAGCAGGAGTGACTTCCTGAGTTTTCCAAGGGCTACAGTATAAGAAGATGTGAAGCTTCTGCTCTTAGAACCTGTGAGAAGCCCGAGCCACCAGGAAGGGTCCTAGGCAGTGCATGTGTGAACAGCCCCTGCTGCATTCCCAGCGGACAGCCAGCATTCCCGACCTGCCAGCCACCTTAGATGTCCAGCCCAGGCGGGGTGACTGCAGCCCTGGCACCATCTGACTATTACCAAATGAGGGATCCCATGCAACAATCACCCAGTCGAGCCCAGGCAACTCACAGATTTCTGAAAGTTAATACATTTTTAAGCCATTAAGCATTGGAATGATTATGCAGCAATAAGTAACCTGTACAAAGATTTATAGATATTTAATAGGTAAAGTTTTAAAATATTCAGGAAGTTTAAAATTGACTAAATGATGTATAAAATTTGTGGGAAATTGTAAAAGAAATTCTAGGGAGAAATATTTGAGTGAGAAGGAAAGCATCCAGGTATCAGTTGAACAAATCAAATAGAAGGATAAGATGCGAACCGTCAATAAGTTGTCATTCAATGTGGAAAAGCACAACAAAATAGATGTGTCTTAACTGAGTACAGTGCAAGGAATTTGAATACAGGTTGTTTTGTTTTGTTTTGAGATGGGGTCTCCCTCTGTCACCCAGGATGGAGTGCAGTGGCGCCATCTCGGCTCACTGCAACCTTCACCTCCCAGATTCAAGCGATTCTCCTGCCTCAGCCTCCCTAGTAGCTGGGATTACAGGCACGTGCCACCACGTCTGGCTAATTTTTGTATTTTTAGTAGAGACGGGATTTCACCACATTGGCCAGGCTCATCTCAAACCTCTGACCTCAGGTGATCCACCCAACTCAGTCTCCCAAAGTGCTAGGTTCTTTTTATATTTCTTCTTTTATATTATTTATTCAATAATCTATTTGTTAGTTATTTTGAGTAATATCAACCCTGTGAACCTATTACTCAACATAAAAGCTGGAATCTTAGTTTCTTGTATTAACTCTATGGTCCATCATATTCCATTTCCTTGTCTCTCATATTCAAAATAAAATGGTCTTCATATGCATCTTATCTTTCTTTCTTTCCTCTTCTTCTTTATCATTATTATTATTTTTTCTGAGACAGGGTCTCCCTCTGTCACCCAGGGTGGAGTGCAGTGGTGTGATCATGGCTCACTGCAGCCTCAACCTCTCAGGCTCAATCGATCCCCCCACCTCAGCCTCCCAAATAGCTGAGACCATAGGCATGCATCCCCATGCCCAGCTAATTTTTTTTTTTGTAGAGATGGGGTTTCACCATGTTGCCCAGGCTGATTTCTAACTCCTGGGCTCAAGCAATCTGCTCACCTCGGCCTCGCAAAGTGCTGGGATTACAGGAGTGAGCCACTGTGCCCAGCCCTATTCTTTCTTGACAGAATCTGCTTACCCTTTTTGAAAGCTGCATTTAGTTTCAGACAAATCCATGTTGCTTCCTAGTTACCTGATCACTAAGCTCATTAGCAGGTATATCTACAAAGATTGAAAAGGATACTAAATTTAAAAATAAAGGTATATTAACTTCAACACTCTCTCATGTTAAAAACTCTCAATAAACTAAGTATTGAAGGAACATGCCTCAAAATAATAAGAGCCACGTATGACAAACCCACAGTCAACATCATACTGAATGGGCAAAAACCAGAAGCATTCCTGTTGAAAACTGATAGGATGCCCTCTCTTACCACTCCTATTCATTATAGTATTGAAAATCCTGACCAAGACAATCAGGCAAGAGAAAGAAATAAAGGCATTCAAATAGAAAGAGAGGAAGTCGAACTATCTGTTGGCAAACAGTAAGATTCTATATCAAGAAATCCCCATAGTCTCAGTACAAAAGCTCCTTAAGCTGATAAACAACTTCAGCAAAGTCTCAGGATACAAAATCAATGTGCAAAAATGACTAACATTCCTATATACCAACAGTAGCCAAACCAACCCAAATCAAGAATGCAATTCCATCTACAATTGCCACAAAAATAAAATAAAATAGCTAGGACTACATCTAACAAGGAAGGCCAAAGATCTCCACCAGGAGAACTAAAAAACACTGCTTAAAGAAATCAGAGATAACACAAACAAATAGTAAAACATTCCATGATCATGGATGGGGTGAATCAATACCACTAAAATGGCCATACTGCCCAAAACAATTTATAGATTCAATATTATTCCTGTCAAACTACCAATGACATTATTCACAGAACTTAAAAAAAAAAAAAAAAAAACTTTCAAAATTCATATGGAATTAAAAAAAAAAAAAAGCCCAAACAGCCAAGGCAATCCTAAGCAAAAAGAACAAAGCTGGAGTCATCATGTTATCTGACTTTAAACTATACTACAGGGCTATAGTAACCAAATCAGCATTGTACTACTTTAAAAACAGACATGTAGACAAATGGAACAGAATACAGAACCCAGCAATAAGGTCACACATCTATGACTATCTGATCTTCAACAAACCTGACAAAAACAAGCAATGGGGAACTTCCTATTCAAAAACAAGCAATGGGGACTTCCTATTTAATAGATGGTGCTGGGATAATTAGCTAGTCATATGTGGAAGGTTGAAACTGGACTGCTTTCTTATATCATACACAAAAATTAACTCAAGCTAGATTAGAGGCTTAAGTGTAAAATCCAAAACTCTAAAAACTCTAAAAGACAACCTTGACAGTACTATTCGGGACATAGGAATCGGCAAAGATTTCATAATGAAGACACTAAAAGCAAGTGTAACAAAAGCAAAAATTGACAAATGGGACCTAATTAAACTAAAGAGCTTCTATACAGCAAACGAAACTATCAACAGAGTGAACAGACCACCTACAGAATGGGAGAAAATTTTTGCAAACTATGTATCTAACAAAGGTCTAATATCCGGCATCTATAACTTAAACAAATTTACAAGAAAAAAACAACCCCATTAAAAAGTGGGCAAACGACATGAACAAACACTTTGCAAAAGAAGACATACATGTGGCCAACAATCATATGAAAAAAAACCTCAACATCACTGGTCATTAGAGAAATGAAAATCAAAACCACAATGAGACACAATCTCACACACATCAGAGCAGCTATTATTAAAAAGTCAAAAAAAAAAAAACAAAACATATTGGCGAGGTTGCAGAGAAAAAGGAACACTTATACCTGTAGGTGGGAGTGTAATTAGTTCAACAATTGTGGGAGACAGTGTGGTAGTTCCTCAAAGGCCTAAAAGCAGAAATGCCATTTGACCCGGCAATCCTATTACTAGGTATATACCCAAAGGAATATGCATTTTTCTATTAGAAAGACACATGCACACACATTTTCACTGCAGCACTATTCACAATAGCAAAGACATGGAATCAACCTAAATGCCCATCAATGGTAGACTGGATAAATAAAATGTGGTACATGTACACCATGGAATACTGTGCAGCTGTAAGAAAGAATGAGATTATGTCCTTTGCAGGAACATGGATGAATCTAGAGACCATTATCCTTAACAGACTAATGCAGGAACAGAAAATCAAGTATCACATGTTCTCATTATAAGTGGGAGCTAAATGACGAGAACACATGGACACATACAGGGGAACAAGACACACTGGTGCCTACCGGAGGGTGGAGAGTGGAGGAGGGAGAGGATCAGGAAAAATAACTAATAGGTAATAGCTTAATACCTGGATGATGAAATAATCTGTACAACAACCCCCCCAAGACACAAGTTTACCTATATAACAAACCTCACATATGCTGTACTTAAAATACAGTTAAAAGTTAAATTTTTAAAAAGGTAATATTAATAGTTACTATTAATTATTAATATTTATTAGTCTGGTTCTGTTACATCACATGAAACCAATATCTGATTTGGCCTTTCCAGCACTCTTTGGAAACAGACTACATAAGAAGCAACGGGCAGCCCATAGAAACCTCCTTAGGCCTCAGTTTAAAATTAAGATTTAGAGCCATTTATTTATTACAGTACCTATGGTATGTTAGCATTTATATTCATTGTGGTAATAAGCATGATATACACAGTTCATGTCTCCAAGATACTCACGGTAGGGAAAAAGACACGAAAACAAATAAATATAAATGATAAAATAAGTCAAGGGTACAAATAGAACACCAAATTAATTGTGTCTGGAAACTAGGGTATAAAACTCTTCCCCAGGCTATTGACACGTGGTTGAGATTCTGAAGGAAGAACAAGGATTTGTCAGAGGGACAAGAGGTGGGGAGAGGGTGGTGGGCAGAATGATTCAGAAAGATGGAGCAGAAGTGCGAAGTCATGGAGACCTGCAGCATCTTTGGATCTAGAGAAGTCACTGGGAACACTCAACAAACTGAGAATCGATGAGCGAAGGGGTCCTGGAGATTCTCTGAACTGTTTCTTGTAAGTTGCCACCATCCAACACAGCAGACACGAGCCTCACATGATCACTGAGTTCGTGGAACCTGGAGCATCCACAGTGAGAGGTGCTGTCGGTTACTGTAAAGTGCACCTTTGGTTTTGAAGACTTAATATGAAAGAAGCTTGTATAACAGCTCATTAACCTTTTTATATTGATGACATCAAAATAACAAGATTTGGATATTCTACACTTAAATAAAACATGGTATTAAAATTAATTTCAGAGACAAGCACGGTGGCTCACGTCTGTAATACCAGCCCTTTGGGAGGCTAAAGCGGGCAGATCTCTTGAGTTCAGGAGTTCGAGACCAGACATGGGCAACATGGCAAAACCCCGTCTCTACAAAAAAATACAAAAATTAGCCAGACCTGGTGGTGAGTGCCTGTAGTCCCAGCTACTTGGGAGGCTGAGCCCAGGAGGTGGGGGTTGCAGTGAGGCGAGATGACACCACTGTAATCCAGTCTGGGTGACAAAGTGAGACCTCGTGTCAAAAAGAAAATAATAAAAATTTTAAAAATTTAAAATGAAATTAATTTCACTTGTTAAAACTTCTTTTAATGTAGTTACTACTAAAGTTAAAGTAACATATGCAGCTAGTGTTATATTTCTATTGGACAGTACTAATCTAGTATATTGGCCTCACCATAGTATCCTTTACTTCCCCCTGTAATATTAATCTGAAAAATCTGCAGTGGACTTTATAGTCTTTAAAAGCTATCATGCCATTAATCTGCATAAACCACTAAGGAAAGCCACAGAGTATAAATCAAGTGTGATGCAGCTTATAATTTGCTTTCAAGAACCACGGAGGATATCTTATTTTCTAGAATCTTCATGTGTCATGCTTGAAGAAAAAATGAAATTACAATTTCTTGTTTCCAAATATTTATCAGCAATGTTCTAAATACATAATCCAGACAGTTAACTGTTGGGGGAGACTGAATGCCATCTGGTCTCTGGTCTTGACAGCCCAGTTCCCCTAGTAGTCATCATACAAGCATGATGGATAATGTGCTCAGGTCACACTGCTCGAATGCAGGTTGTGTGTAGGCTGCAGTGTCTCTTGCATAGATTTCCACCTGAAGCTCTTAGGATCAGACACAGAGGGTTATTCTTTTTTTTTTTTTTTTTTTAATTCTGAGACAGAGTCTCACTCTGTCACAGAGCTAAAGTGCACTGGTGTGATCTTGGCTCAATGAAACCTCTGCCTCCTGGGTTCAAGCCATTCTCCTGCCTCAGGGTCCCAAGTAGCTGGGAATACAAGTGCCCGCCACCACACCTGGCTAATTTTTGTATTTTTAGTAGAGACAGGGTGTCGCCATGTTGGCCAGACTGGTCTCTTACTTCTGACCTCAAATGATTAGCCAGCCTCAGCCTCCCAAAGTGCTGGGATTCAGGTGTAAGCCACCGCGGCTGGCTCACAGGGTTATTCTATGGAACCTGATGTTTTACTGCTACTAAGATACTCAGGTGCCCACCAATCACATCTCCTCATAGGACAGCTGTGGGAACCTACCTGCAAGGCCGCACTCCCAATGCCACAGCAGGGACAGGAGACTTGTTGTCCAGAGCACCACTCTGTTCCATAGAGGTCACTCATGTGTAAAGACTACAGTTCCTGGGGCCTTCATGAGTAACACAACATCTCTTAGTGCCAGTAATCACCAAAACTAAGCTCTAAACATCACTTAAATCAAACAACGGGAGAGTAGGAGCTCTAAAAGCCCTCTGATTTTCATAAAATCCTCTTGTGCACTGTCTTTCTGTCTTTCTGAATAAAATTAATATTTCCAATATGTCCATGCTATCCATGCTGATAAAAACATAGTGAGTGAATTCTCATCACTGTGAGCTGAAGTTGCAATATATAGACAGAAATGGAAATAATGACCTTGATCATAATAAAGAATAATTAGGTCAGGTGCTATGGCTCACCCCTGTAGCCTGTAATCCCAGCACTTTGGGAGGCCAAGGCGGGTGGATTATCTGAGGTCAGGAGTTTGAGACCAACCTGGCCAACATGGCAAAATCCAGTCTCTACTAAAAACACACACAAAAAAATTAGCTGGTCGTGATGCTGGGCACCTATAATCCCAGTTACTCAGGAGGCTGAGGCAGAAGAACCACTTAAACCTGGGAGGTAGAGGTTGCAGTGAGCCAAGATCATGCCCCTTCACTCCAGGTTGGGCGAAAGAGTAAAACTCCATCTCAAAAACAAATAAATAAATAAATAAATAAATGATTTAGGGAGATCTCCTGCCATGCTGGGCATTTATCCCTATTAGCTTATTTAATCCTGAAAACATAGTTGCTATTATGTCCCACTTTTTAATGATCATCAGGCAAAGACAAAGAAGGATTGAATAGCTTGCCCCCAGTCCCACAGTTAAAAAATCATGAAGTCAATCACAAAAGTGAGTTGTCTTCCTTCAGAGTAAGCATGGCCAGTCATTATAGAATGCTATCTGCAAATAATTAGACTCTTAGCCTAAGTCTGGCATAAAGAGAAGTAAATTAATGGCGTAAGCAGAAAATCCAAAAGTCAGTGTCAATAAGAACTAAGGTGAGTGGCCATGAGAAGCCCTGTACTCAACTGAGAAGTCAGCTTTTACGACAATCCTTATGACAGGAATAAAGAAGGGGAATCTCGAGCAGTGGTGATATTTATCCTAAGTGTCCAAAGAAGAACCTAGCAGAGAGAGAAAAAAGGAACTTGACTATAGAAACTAAACTAAAGGGGTTGTACGTCATCTTGTTTCCAATGGAAACTAATGATTGTCTTCTGGATGCTAGAAGAGCAAGTCACATCTTGAAAAAAGATAAAAAAGGAACAGAGTCAGAAGGACTCCAAGTGGAAATGCAAGAATTTTCCCATCTTTTGACTTGAACTTCAGGGATCTCCCACCTGGAGGGAAGATAGTCTTTTATCCTGTTCCTACTTATCTATGACATGGGGCCACCAGTAGCAGTCCATACTTTCATTGGTTCTCATGAACACAGTGTCTCTGCATGCTAGCCGGGATGATCCAGTGAGAAGGGATCATGCATAATTTCAAGAATTAAGTCTGAGAAGACAAGAGGATAGGAGATGACTACAAAAATGATTGCTGCTTCCTCGTGCACATTTGGAGCTTGCACAGGGACAGGCACATGAGTGTATCTCACAGGTAAGCTGTGCTATGGTTTGAATGTTTGTCCCCCCAAACTCATACTGAAGTTTAATGGTCACTGTAACAGTATTAAGAGGTGGGAACTTTGAGAGGCGATTAGACCTTGTGGACTCTGTCATCATGAATGGATTAATGTCTTTATTGTGGGAAATGGACTCATTATCATGGTAGTGGGTTTCTTATAAAAGGACAAGTTTGCCGACCCCCCACCCTGCCTTCTCTTTGCCCTTACACCGTTTGATGCCTTTTGCTAGGCTATGACATAGCAAGAAGGCCCTTGCCTTCTGACTCCTCAATCTTAGACTTCTCCACCTCTAAAATTGTAAGAAATAAATTTCTCTTCTTTATAAACCACTCATTCTCAGGTATTCTTTTACAACAGCACAAAACAGACTAAGATAGAAAATTGATACCAGGGAAGTGGGGTGTTGATTCAACAAATCCCTTCGCCTTGTGTACATTGTAAACGTCCATCAAAATGTCACTGTGTCTTCTACACATGTTATCTCTTATGATTTGTCAATTAAACATAATATTAATTTTTAAAAAATAAAATTAGCAAGAATGTGCCTACGCTTTCCACAATCTCCCCTATACAGTTTCTCCTGCCCAGATCCTATTACCCACACCCACCACACATCCTACCAAATGTAAGAGAAACAACGGTGTTTCATTGAGAAATAACAAATGCCAGTGAATGTAGAGTCTTGGTCTAAAATAAGTCTGAGTAATCTGAAATTCTGGTCAAAGAACAGACATACTTTTGGGATGAGACCAATTTGAGGACGAGGGCCAAGCAATTTAGATGAGCCAAGACAATCTTTAAACCAAAGACACAGAAGCGCTGTTCCAGGAAACCAACCCCAAGGCCTCTGTCAGTCAGAACATCTTGGCCTCCCCAGTCACTGAGTGATTTCCAGCCCCGGCCCAGCAGACGCATCGCTCACATCCGAGCTGGCAAGGACAGGAGGTGAAGCTCAGCCGATTTCTCAGGTGATGCAGGAAGGCGGGGCCCAGTCAATCACGTTCACGCCAGAATAACTGATTAAGGTAGCAAGCCTTCAAACAGCCTTGCCTGTAGGACGTGACCTCCCAGACCCCCTCTGGCGCCCACCATACTGATGCGGGTATTACTCCCAGGAAGCGGCTCCCTCTGGCTTCCTTATTCCTCCCTCCTCCTTATTCAGCCTCTCTTAGGTTTTCTGCAGTCACAACAAAATGCACAGAAGGGGTTGTTCACTCATAGTGAAAATTTATTCAGGATAGGTCATTTGTTTTAGTGAAAATAGAACGTTCTTGAAAATGTTGCCATTACTGGAAATTACATTCCTGTTCTGCAAGATAAGAGATGAAACAAAGCTGGTCTCCAGCTTTCTCATAAATGAAAAGTAAAAATCAAAACAAAACGAAACAAAAGGCACAGAGAACAACCACAGTAGCAAAATGCTTCCAGCCCTGCAGAAGGAGGAAATATTCTGCATACACCATTCTCCATCTATTTAATATTTCTGGGTTTCTGTTTTTGTTTAGTAGAATCAGTGGTTTAGGAGTTGAGCGGGCTAGCTCAGCTGCCTTTGGGAGGGAGGAGTTCTTGATATGGCAGACCACAGAGAGGTCGAGGGCTTATTGTGTATCTCCCAGTTGAAGATCACATACCCCTTTATGGGAGCCTTTAACTGTGGTTGATGGCTGTCTCAGGAACAGGAAACAGAAAAGGCCCCCCCACCATGGGATTATTCCAGAGGTTTCCACACTTGTCTGCAAACCCCCCAAGACTGTAAATTAATTTATCTTAGGTTTAACTTGGTCTTCAGAATTATTTTAAATCTTCAGGTCATGTTAATATGCTAAGTTTGAAAATGACTGGATTCTAGGTTTAGTAAGCAAACATAAGTCTTGCATTTCATGCTACTAAATGATGGGCACCGAATAAAGGAAACAAATAAAAAACAAAACGATGACAACAAAACAAGCCAGGTCCTTGGAGAGTTTGCACATGACTGAAAGGGTTAAAGTATTTGTGCAAATGCTGAAGCCTGCGGTGGTGGCTGGGTCTCTGGAATATGTTCTGGGTTTAACCTCACTCAGTGACTGTCCGACGGTGATGGTCACACTCACCCAGAGGGAGCACCCAGTCCCCTGACCCTCTCCTGCAGCTCCCATACGCTGCCCCTGGGTGCAGGCAGGACTCTCCCGGACATAGCACCTGCTTGACCCATCTCTTGGAGCCTTACACTCCCAACTGTGCCATTTTTGTATCAGATGCTGGTCTTTGTCTGGGAGGAACACTTAACATATTAGGGGAATGAGCTGTTTCTGTGACCTTGGTGGCGTATCCTAATCTCCCCCAACTTAAATTGATTGTCTTTTGATTTCACTGTATGGTTGATACAATGCCAACATTTTTATTTTATATAGCTTAATTTATTAATCACCCTTTTCCTTCTTCTTGGCTTTGCTTCATAGTCACAAAAGCTTCCCATATTCCATATGTACATATTCCATATCTATACTACATATACACAATATATATGTCACTGTTTTGGTATATTAATTTTATTTCCAAATACCTAAATTCTGAAGTACCTTATCATTGCCAAACTTTTTTGGTCAACTCTCTTAGTTTTTGATGACAAATGATAAACATTATCTAATATGGCAGCTATTTTATATCTTTCATCCCACAATTGTATATCTTTAATTTTTTAAATTCATTTTTCTAAGTTTTGGTGGGTAGCACAACATCAGTAATAACAAATAATATTGGAGATAAATATGACTTTGCAGCTTTGTATTTTCTCAGATGTTAGTGAGAATGCTTCTAGTGTATCCCTATAAAGCACAGTGCTTACTTTGGTACACACATACACACGATGGTCACAAAGAAGTGACAGTGCATTCCTTTTAAGAGTATTATTTTAAACACACACACACACACACACAAGAATGGAAATTGGATTTTTTCATGTGCTTCATCAACATCCTTGGAAATAATCAAAATTTTTTTCTAATATTGAACCTCTTTGCATTCGTGAAATAAACCTTTGTATAATGCTTTCCCTTTTCTTTTCTTTGTTTTTGAGACAGTCTTGCTCTGTTGCCTAGGCTGCAGAGCAGCACTAACATGGCACACTGCAGCCTCGACCTCCCAGGCTCCTCCCACCCTAGCCTTCTGAGTAGCTGAGACCACAGGTGTGTGCCCCCATGCCTGGCTATTTAAAAAAAAAAAAAAAAAAAAAAATTGGAGAGGTGAGGTCTCACCATGTTGCCCAGGCTGGTTGCAAACTCCTGGTCTCAAGCTATCCTCCCACCTCAACCTGCAAAGTGCTGAGATTACTAGTGGGAGCCACTGTGCCTAGCACCCTCCGTACAATTCTATTAAAAAGCTTTAATTATTCGGTTTACTGTTATTTATTTTACGATTTTTGAATGAGCGTTTGCTTATAAAATTGGACTGTAATTTACCATTTCTTATGCAATCATTGCCACATTTTGGTGTAAATAGCATGCTTTTTACTTCAAAATATTATTAAAAACAATTATTTTTCTTTGGTCTGAAATATCTTCATATCTTAGGAATTATCAACTCTTTAAATGACAGGATTGTTCACTATTTGCTGAAGGTTGAGTAGTCTTTTAATAAACTTCTTAATTTCTTCTGTAATCACTTGTGTTTTCTATCTCTTCTAGATTTTCTCTTCCTTGAGTCAGCTTTGACAAATTATATTTTGTTACAAAATCAGCATTTCCTCCTAGCTTTCAAATGTATTTGAAAGAGTTAAGTAATGAGATGTTTTCTAATTTTTAATTCTCTGATTGTTTTCTCATAATTTCTCATTTTGTGTGTTTGTGACTTTCTTATACTAAAAGCTGTGAATTTTTCTCTGAATCCTGCATTAGCTATATCCCAAATGTTTTGATATGTGAAATTGTTATTGTTACTGTTATTGTTATTTTTGTTGTTGTTTACGGTTATCACAACTCTTTTTTTTTTTTTGAGACAGGGTTTCACTCTGTTGCACAGTCTAGAGTGTAGTGGCAGGTGCAATCACAACTCTCTGCAGCCTCAACTTCCCTGGACCCAGGTAATCCTCCCACCTCATCCTCCCAAGTATCCGCACTACAGGCGTGCGCCACCACACCTGGCTAATTTTTCATATTTTTTATGGAGATGGTGCTTCACCATGTTGGCCGGGTTGGTCTTGAATGCCTGCTCTCAGGCTATCCAACCACCTCAGCCTCCTAAAGTGCTGGAATTAAAGGCTTGAGATACCATGCCAGGCTCTGTTCTGACATTTTTATTTGATTTTATTTTTCAGCCAATTATTGCTTGAGAGCACCTTAAAGTCCGAGTGTTAAGGACTTTTTGTTTTGTCATTGTGCTGTTAAATTCTAGCTTTATTATGTTAGATCAGATAATGGTTGTACTTTTGACTTTTAGCATTTACTGTTATTTTCTTTTTCTGTTTAGATCCCTTGTATAATCACATTTTGTGACTGTTCCATGGGCATTTGAGACGGTTCAGACTTTGTTTTCAGGGTGTATTATCTTAATCTGTTGAGTAAACATAACTTATTAATTATGATATTTAAGCCTTCCATGTCTTCCTTACATTGTAGAGGTACTTTGAAGACTCCCACTATTGGTGTCTAGTTCTCATTATACCTCTTGTAGTTTTCACGTTATTAATGTGGTTGCTATATTATTTCACAACTATCAAGCTATGTTCTTCACCCCTTAGCATTTTAAGTGTCTTTCTTTGTTTTCATTAATGATGTTTGGCACAGATTCAATTTAATCTGATGTTAAGATAAATACCTGCTTTCTTTCTGAAAACATAGGCTAGTTTATACTTTGCACATACTTCTATATTCAAATTTTAATCTCTAATTTTATTGACAGCTCTTGTCACAGAATAAAGCTGGGTTTTCATTTTAATAGATGATTTCAGCCCATTTTCTCTTATTGAAATGACTGAGGTTTAGTTTTAGTTCTGTCATTTTATGTTGTTTTCCTTTTTATAGCTTAAAATTGTTTCTATGTGTTCTGTTTTTCTTGTACAATTTTCTCTAATTATAAGGAAGATTTGTATTTTTATTTCAGTGGATTGCATTTATAAACATGACTTTTCACAATATCTTTTATTTTTGGACAGTGTTGCTTAGTTGCCGATTATTAGCAACGACTTAATTAACTTTCTTCTTCAACACCCACTGTCATCTTTCTGGTCCTCCACCTGATTTTAATTGATTACCATCTCTTGTCTATTGCTAAATCACTTATATATGTGTTCTTTTATTTATAGTTTTAAATATCCTTGGAGCACCCCTCCTTTTTCTCCTTCCTCCTGACTTGTTAATTCTGCCATTGGTTCATTGTTAGACCCGATGGCATCTCCATTCTAGTCTGTCATTCTTGTTTCATGGACATGTGGTCCCCCAAGCTCACTGTGGTCTCTGCCTTTGCCTTGTCATTCATTAATTCCACATTCTACAAACAGCACTATGAAGTGTTGAAGGGAATAGGTCCCTGTCATTTACATCGTATACAACGTGCCTTTATACATACGCTGTTTGGTTTCTTAAAGTGAAAGCTGTCTGATAGATGGAAACCACGCTCACATCTCACAGCCCATGTCCAGATGGCTGCTCCATCCTGGAGACCCACCTGCTTCTGGGGTCCTGCTCTCTAGTTCCTTCTTGCTGACTTCTCTTCTACTGACTCTAAGATTCCCTTACCTACCAGAGGAGATAAATCTTCAGTTTAAATACAAGACCACCCTAGGAAAATCCCCTTGACTAATTATGCAGGGCAACCCTGTTAGGCCCCAGGGACAAACGTGCTCATCAGACCAGGCCCTGAGCCTGCCCTGCATAACCAAAGCCCCTAAGGTAGTTTCCAATGAGTAAAATCAAATCTTAAAATTCTTTCAGCTAAAATTTAATTTTCCACCTTGCCTTGTAATGAAATAAGTCTTTCAAGAAGCTTTTTGTAGAAACATGACATCACTTCTGCTGCAGAAAAAGGAGAGGAGAAAGAGGACAGAGGGGAGGGGGAGGCAGATTGCGGAGGCCGGAGGCTTCCCAGGCTGTGCAGGCGCCACCCCTCAGGCCTGAGGCTCACCGCCAACTCAGCAACCGCACATGGCTTTGAAGGGGAAACCGAGGAAAAAGATGGTCCTCTGAAAAACACAGATCAGCCTTAAGACCTGTCCTAAAAGTAAAACATAGAAAAGGAGGATCCTTTTGAATTGCGGATACATGCTTTTTCTATCTCTGAAAGTGATGTTTCCGGCAGATGGTGTGGGCTCTGTGATTATTTTGCTCCCATCCCTGTTTCTCAGCAAATAACTTATTTCCTTAGGACAGGAAGCTGACTTTTATTTTATGCTTTTCTGTATAATTCTTGGGGTATATCATGTTAAAAGGAAGGATGTGGCATTGTTCACATCAGAGGCTGGAATGTCTGACAATCCCGTCATCCTGAGGGCGTGCCAGGGAAGAACTGGCAGGGGCTGCAGAGACTGAGCAATAAATGCAGAGCTTCCATCTCCAAACAAGCATTATGGCACGTATTTGTGATCGCTGTGATGAAACCAAACAGTATGGATATTTGAGGGGAGTCTGTTTTGTTTTGTTTTTGGCAGACCCATGTGCACTGTGCCTGGGTGGTGAGTTCCCACATCTCAGGGCATTGGTGGCTCCCTGCCGTGGGATACAGGTGGTGTCCATGCAGTGTAGCCTCATAGACTTTGACCTCTCCAGTAGGAAGGTGTCCTTTCTCCTCTAAACTGTCATAAAGTCTTTGAGCTTACTGCCCATTCCTGTATTGTCCTGATCTAGTCAGCTCATTCATCCATTCAGTTTATTTCATGCCTGATAGTCCAAGGACTCCTACACAGAGTTCCCTTGCAATGGCCCATATGTTGAGAAGCAGCCTTTTTCTATAGCTCCTACAGCACTAACCTGCCTGGATTCTGACTACCAGCACAGACGGCTAGGCTTTGGGGTAAAGCTAATGCCCACAAGGGCAGTTTTCCATGGATTGTGGCTTCTAAGGCACATTCCCTGCAATGTGACTGCAAGGGAGGGCAGCAAAGACACATGCCGATAAGACCCCTCCCCTGTCCTTGCTGCACCACCTTTGTTACCAACCCGACCTGGGATCTGCCTGCCGGGTGCAGAAAGGCCAAATATCCACTCAGAGGTTTGCAGTGGGACAAGGACAGCATTTGTTTGCAGGGCGACAGGAAAGGAGAATCAGGCAGCTCCTGCTTAGGATCTGACCTCACAAATGGCTTACAGCTGAGGGTTTTTAAAGGCAGGGAGGCAGAGGTCACAGGCACAGTTCTAAATCAATACATAGAGGCCCTACATTGTTTTGACCTGAAGAGGTGGGACAGCGTGAAGTGAGGATTCACAGGTCATAGTCATAGTAGGAGTCAGATTATGCTTTGTCTAAAATGTGGGGGTCAGCAGAAAAGAATTGGCTCTGGCCTGTGGCCATGACCTCCTCCAGGCTCCTCAGAAAGAAATTTAGGTCAAAGAACAGCAGAGTTCAGTCCTCAGCTTCCCCTTCCCTGAGGCCCAAGTGCCTGCAGATGACATTTTCATTTGGTGAGGCCCAGGTTTGTGAGAAACAACTCAGGGTCATATGTTAAGAGGTTCTCTTTAGTTCCTGTGGTGAACCGAACATCTCGTGACAGGTGACTGTAACTTCCTTCACTACTGTTTTAAGCTACTCTTACCTTCTTCCTTATTAAGTTGTTCATTTACTTCTCAAGGCTGGCTGGGTGACTGGAATTGCCCTTGAAGAAACTTAAGATTTTCCTTTATTTCTATCCTTGGGGGATGGGTGCCCAGCAGGCCCCTCAGAGGGGTTCCTGCTCCAACTCACCCTCTTTTAGGGATGGTGAAAACAGCTAAATAAAATCAAGGTATTTTGGTTCAGCCAAACTCAGTGTGACTCCTTAACCTGCTTCCTATTCAGGTTATGATGCAGGACAGCCCATTCCTTAGCCTCAGATTCCACTCCATAAGCCACTTCATAAGCCGTCTACACAGGTGAATGACGGCCTACTGTCTGCTGGGACAATATATTTAGTCTCCCTGTTGTCTTCCCCAAATTCCGAGTTCTCCAGAGCCCCACAAAGTCACAGGTAATTCAGCTAACTGACTGCAAAACAGCAACCCTGGGGCATTTTTCTTTTAAATCAACTTTATTGAAGTATGATTCATGTACCCTCAAAAGCACCCATGCTAATGGTATAGCTTGGTGACTTCAGATGAGCGGTTGTTTAGGTACCCATCCCCACAGTCCAGCTATGGAGCATGTCACTGCCCTAAATGATCTCATGCCACTTTGCAGCCAGTCCTCTCCAGGTAACAAGGGATCAGGTTTCCTTCACTGCGGATTGGATTTGAGTTTTCCAGAATATCATGTCGTGGAGTCCTGTGACATGTGCACTTAGTGTTGCTGTGCTTATCAATAGCTTGCTCCTTTTACTGCTAAGTAGGATTCTGCTGTATGAATCAACAATGTGTTCACCCATTCACCTGTTGGTGGACATTAGAGTTGTCTCCAGTATGGAGCTATTATAAAAACACTGTTATGAACACTTGTGTATGCTTTTTGTGGAACATGCTTTCATTTACCTTTAGTAAATACCCAGGAGTAGAATGACTAAGTCATATGGTAGGTAGATGTTTAATTTTGTAAGAAATAGCCAAGCAGTTTTCCAAAGGAGCTGCACCATTCCCCGTTCTCCAGTCTCCTGGCAGCACGGAAGCGGCGGCGGGAGCTCTGCAGCCTCATCCGCGTTTAGTTTTGTGGGCTTGGGCTTTCTAGTTTTTGCCCTTCCAGTCGGTATGTAATGGATTCTTCTCTTTACCTTTAACTTTTTTTTTTTTTTTTTTTTTTTTTTTGAAATCTTACATCTTGCATTTTGTTAGGGAAAGTTGGCAAAGGGGCAAATGCAAAGCTAAGAAACACGCTTCTCTCTCTGAGAATCTGAAATCCAAATAAAAAAACTGACAACACGCTGGGAAGGCCGCCACGGCAGAGCAGGAAACACGCTGCAGAGCAGCTCCAATGCCTTTCCTGGAAGGAGGCACGGGAGGGAGTTCTTAGTTCTCACAGGAAGCATTGAGAGAAGCTTCCCAAAGGAGAGGGCCTCTGGGCTGGGCCCTGAATGGCACAGAGGTCTTAGCAGGCCAGAGAGGGGAATGGACTGGGCAGGGCATCTTATGCTGAGAGAATGCTAGAAGCAAAGGACCCGAGGACAAAGTGTCCTGAGTGTCTGGGGAGCCAAGGTATCCTTGAGCAGCTGGTATGTAGAATGCTAACATTTCCACAGCCCATCCCTGGTGAATTTTAATATTTTTTGAAGTTATAACAAATGCCTCTTCCTTAAAATCTGCATGCCTTGAAAAGTCACTGCAGATGAAGTAGCTGGCACATGTGAAGCACTGAATAAGTGGATGCTAGATGAATGAGTGCATGAATTAAAGGACCAGATGCCTGAACATAGAACAACGTAAGCAGAAGGTTTGGAGACAGTGCAGATGAAAAGCTTGAGAGAGCGCAGAGGAGAGGAAATACACTCCTACTAGAAAACTTAGAGCTTTTCAGAGAACGGGGCTTTCTAGGTCTAGCTTTAGATCTAAATGTAAGGAAGGAAAAGCATGTCAAAGACAGAGAACAGCATAAACACAGTTTCACAGGTGGAAACAGGCACAGGATAGAGCATTATTTGGCGCAAATGAGGGGAAAGTTCTACTTTTAATGTTTTCTGTATCTACATGCCAACAACGATATATAATGAACTCTTCTGTGTGTCTTCACTGACATAGTATTTAGTTTTTAATTCAACAGGCCTTGAAGTCAGTGCCTGCTATGAGCTGACACTGGCAATGTAATAGTTCACAAGGTATGAGACTTGCCTTCAGGGAACCTCCAGCCCTAGAGAAGCAGTGAAATAAAGTGGCTTATGAAAAAATAGGAAATCACGTCCTTTGCAGCAGCATGGATACTGCTGGGGGCCATTATCCTAGTGAAATAACACAGGAACAAAACCAAATATCACATGTTCTCACTTATAAGTGAGGGAAAGTGAAACATTCGATACTCGTGGACATAAAGACAGAGATAATAGACACTGGGAACTACTAGAGGTGGGAGGGAGAGAAGAAGGCAAGGGTTGCAAAACTATCTGTTGAGTACTGTACTCACTACCTGATTCATTCATACCTGAAAAGTCAATGCCACATAGTATATCCAGATAACAAGCCTGCACAGGAGCCTCCTGAAACTAAAATACAAGTTGAAATTATATAAAAAAAGAAAAAAGGGAAGGGGAGGGGAGGGGAGGGGAGGGGAGGGGAGGGGCTTAAGCAATCAAACCTGATTGCATAGTAGCTGGCAGGGACCTACGAGCTAAGTTCATGCAGGGCCCTCTTTTAGGACGTGGAAGTGTCAGTGGTAGAGGAGCCAGAACCACCCAGCAGTGTTGGCTAAAGAGCTGTTGGAGGAATGGGCTGCAGAGGGCCAGCATTGGGAAATTTAGCAAACAGAAAACAGTGGCCAAGAACCCACTGAGCACAGCCTACTCCCGTTGAAGCTGGGGCAGAGCTAAGCATGAATGAACTGCAAAGGGCAGAGGGACAACACCTGGAAGGAAGGCCCATCTGCCAGTGCACCAAGAACAAGCTGGAAAAAGTTCAAACCCCAGCGTTAGAAAGAGCAAGTCACACGTGTCATGAAGGACGACACACATCTTATACTTTGCCTGTATATTTTGCCAGTGCTTCCATTATCTGTAGCTATATAACAATCCATTACAGAACTCGGCTTAGAACAGAAACAGTTTACTACTTCTCATGATTCTGTGGGCCAGGAGTTCAGGAAAGGGGGACTAGGAAGTCCTTCCTCTCCGTGTGGCACCCACTGAGGTCATTCACTTGGTGGCATTCAGTTGGTGGCTGGGCTGGAAGTTTCCAGAAGGTTTCACTCAAAGTGTTTCATCCTTCAGTAGTCTAACCAGAGCATCCTCACAGCAAGGTGTTTGGTTTCCCCACAGAGTGTGAGAGTGGTCACTGCCGGGCTTCCTAAGGCCTATGCCTGGAGGAGTCACAACCTCACTGCCACTGTGTTCTATCGGCCAAGCAAGTTACAGAGCCAGTGCAGACTGAGGGGCAGACTCCTCCAGGAGAAGGAAGGACCTGAGCCTGCATACATGGGTAGGGAGTAATAGTGGCTGACCCTGAGCAAATATATGAACGGAATTATGAGAATTTTCTGGAAGAATCCACTTATCACTTACATGTTTCACAGCCAACTTCCAGGGGAATAAGTGGGTCTTGTCTAGGAAAAAGAGGATCTGTGAGAGATTTGGGGCTCTGCAATCCCAGCTTCCTAACACCCAGACCCATGCGCTTCCAGCTTACATCAGTTTTTTTGTTCATTTTTCTGGTCCATGCCCCACTGCAGATGGCACTGTGCAGAGGAAGATGGAAAGGTCATGACCTTGCTACATAAATGCCTATGTTTGGTTTTTTCTTGTTCTTCATTTTTTTGTCTTGCTAAATGCACAAATTAAGCAAATCAAAAAATAGACAAGATCCCTCCCATTTACTAACCCTCTTCCAAAAGTGATTCTGACTTCTGTTTACATGGATTAGTATTTATGAACTTTCTCTAAGTTGAGTCATTTACTGTGTACTCCTTTGTGTCTGTTTTTTTTTTGTTTTGTTTGTTTGTTTGAACATACGTCTCTTCACTAATCCAGTTGGTGCACAGGGCAGGAGCTGATTTTGTTGTTGGTTTTGTTGTATGGAATTCCACATAGGAATATGCCTTTGCCCTCTGAAAGGTGAAGCCCTGGATTCCTCCATTTTATACCCAACTGTGCTGCCCCTGAGAGTGTCCCCTGGGAGCTTCATCCAGTTTCCTGACTCCAGCAATTGCAGTGTCAAAACCCACATCCCCACAGCCTGCACTGTCACAGAGCTGGCAGCCAGGCCTCCACACCAAGAGGACTCTGCCTGGCATTGGAAGTTCTGCTCTGCTCATGACAAAAAGTGCCTGAGAATCAACACCTTCCCCTACCTGCCCTCAACTACTGACTGATGGGCGTGGCCAAGAAGGCCCCAGCTCCCATGCCCCTCAGACATATAAGCCTGAGGTGTCTGTGCCACACTAATAAACCAAATTTTCTGGGGTATTAAGCTGCCATGGCCCATGGCTATAACTTTCTGGGTAGCATGCCTTTTATTGGCCAGCTTCTCTTTCCCTTATCACTTCCCCACTGCCCAGGGGAGCTTGCTGGGATCACCTCCCAGATAACCTACAGAAAAATCCTCACCTCGGGGTCTACCTCAGGAGGAAAACAAACTCACAGACTCTTAGACATGGCTACATCACGTGTGTGTGTGGACAGAAGCACTGAAGCAGGAAAGCCACTTCTGAGTGTGGTCCACCTCCTCCCTCTCCTTTGTGTCACCAAAAAGAACAACAAATTTTAGTAGACCAAGGTGTGTGTGTGTGTGTGTATATGTGTGTGTGTGTGTGTGTGTGTATTTTTTTTCTTTTGAAAAGCATTTTTTCCACAAGTCTCAGAGCCTCCTGTCAGGGATGTGTTTGATTTTGAGAAGCAAAACTCAGCTTTTCTAGCATAAGGCGTACTTTAGGTTGACAAGATTTTGGTTGCCTAGAGATTATCTTGGTGATATGCTGACTGTTTTTTCATTTCTAAAGAAACTTATTTCGCTGCCCTTTTTTGTGAAATACTGAGAGCTCCCTACTTCTTTGGTTTTTGAAACATGCCGGCGCAGCCATGTCCGGTGGCAGGGCTTGCCCTGCCGTCTCGCCGTCGGTCTCCAGCATGTACTCGCAGCATAAATATTTCTTTTGATTTCTCTGCATTCTTGTGTTCCAGATATGTGCACATACTCACAGAAAGAAAAGAAGTGCAATTTCCTCAGAACATAACTTAGAAAAATTAGAAGCTCCTAGAATACAATATAGGAGATATCTCTATCAATTTACAGTGAGGAGAGGCTCTCTTAAACACCAACAAAAACGTGAACTGTAATAAAGGAAAAGACTGTTGGATTGGGCTGCGTTAGCATCTGTTCATCAGAGACACAATGAAATAAGAGAAAAACAAAGCATCGGGCCAGAGGATGCGGATGGCAAAGGCAGCTATTAAAAATTTCAAAAATTGCCAGGCACGGTGGCTCATGCCTGTAATCACAGCACTTTGGGAGGCCAAGGCAGGAGGATCAATTGAGGTGAGGAGTTCGAGTCCAGCCTGGCCAAAATGGTGAAACTCCATCTCTACTAAAAACACATTTAAAAAAGAAAAAAAAAGTTAGCCAGGCATGGTGGAGCACACCTGTAATCCCAGCTACTCAGAAGGCTGAGGCAAGAGAATTGCTTGAACCCAGGAGGCAGAGGTTGCAGTGAGCTGACATCATGACACTGCACTCCAGCCTAGGCAACCGGGAGAGACTCTGTCTCAAAAAAAAAAAAAAAAAAAACTTCCAAAAATTAATTTAAAAAGACAACCTAATAGGAAAATGGGTTAAAGACTTGAACAAGCACTTGATAAAAGAGGTACTTATATGAAAGATTCTTAATATCATTAGTTTTCAGGGAAATGCAGACTAAAACAAAAATGAGAAGTCATTAGACGTATATCAGAATAGCCTAATCTAAGCTAAATACAAATCCTAATAATACCAAACATTTGTGAGAACATGGACAACTCAGACTCTCAGTTGACATGACATTTTGGAAAAAAATGTTGAGCAGTATTTCTTAAATCCAAACATGCATATGCCTCATGACACAACAACTTATATTCAGGTATTTATGGCGTGTACAAGAATGTTCAGAGGAGCATGTTAACAGCAAGGAAACTGAATAACCTACATATACATCAATGCCAGAATAAATTTAAAAGTATGGCTTACTTATATAGTGAAATGCTTATGCAGAAAATGAAAAGAATATTCTACTTCTATATGAACAATTAGATCAATGTCTCAGATATAATGTAACCAGACTTAAAAGAACACACGTCAAATGATTCCATTTATATGAAGTGTACAAACACCATTCTGTGGAGCAGGAAGTCAGAATATTGATTAGCTTTGTTGGGGGAGGGAGGGTGGATTGTGAGTGGATTTAGTTTCTTTGTTCGTTTAATCTAAAGATTTAGCAAACCAACAAGGAATTTAAATCAGGGAGGAAAAGCAAAGACAATAATCCAAAAAGACAAACGTTTATGTAGCAGCTGCCCTAGGCTGCAATGATGAGATCATCAGATAAGAACAGCTGAGGAAATTCAGTGTCAACATTCACAGTAAGCCTGAAGTCCCAGATTGCTTCAAACAGAAAAGATAACCTAGGAGGTTATAGCAAGACAGAACCTATTTCATTTATCCGCTCTGGCTAAATCACTCTCCACCCCATTTCTCTCTGTGCCACTGTCCTTCTCCATATTGTGAACAGCACTTATCATGCTCCGTGTTTAGATGATTTCTGTATTCGTTTGCACATGTATGTTTAGCTCCTGACCCTTTATGGGTCTTTGGAAGAACAGATGTTCTTAATTTTAATGTAATGTAACTCATCAGTATTTTTCTATCATTTGCTTTTTTCTTTACATTTTATTGTATCTCAGAAACATATCACACCTTGATTTTAAGTTAAGTCTTCAATTCACCTTCTTGGCTAAGATGTGTCCTTTCACTTGCTAGTAATCCATGACGCAGATATGTCTTCACTGCACTGCCCCACTGTATTGAATTGAAATGGGATGGTGACACAGAGATAGGGAAAACCTTTCTGAAGCAACCTGGGACTTCAGTGAAGCAGAGCCAAGTGTGGGGAGACATGAAGGCATTTTGCCAGTAACATGGGTCAGACAGAGCCAACTAACTGCAGAAGGTGGAGGCCAAGTGAGGCTAACCTATTGGGGAGAACCGACCACATCCAGCAGCCTCCGGAGGCAGAAACACTGGGGATGTAAGGACCGCTGTTCCCAATGCCTATGATGCTCGCCAGTCCATACGAAACAGATCTATTTGCCTCTACTTTTCATAACAAACACAGGCATTCAAGTGTTAATAAAACTGCTGCATTTTTAATATATTAGAAACATATTTGGGAATTAAATCCTGATTTAAAAGACTTTTAAAAATAAAAAGAGCACAGTGCACTTTGAAGAACTATGTTGACTCGTGAAATGGGAAAGTGATTGGAGAATTTGCCATGGGTTCTTCATTGACCCAAATAGCCCAAACTTACAGATGGCAATGCACATATAGGTCACATTTTATCCATGCCTAAACATTTTCACCTACTTTATGGAAGCACGCCATCCAGAGATCCACAGTGTTGGTTATAAATGATTAACTGGAAGGGTAGCCCAGGCTAAATGGAAAACCAGTGGAAATACACAGACTACTTGCACCTGTAAGCTAGCACCTGGAAGGAGACTATGGAAACCCCAGCCTCGGGGCCTGGCTTCTCTCTTCACTGAACTTCCACAGATACCACAGAGCAGAGAACAATGGCAGATTGTAAGGTGCACCAGAATCTGAGGAGCTGTACAAAAAAATTATTTTAATTAATAACTATGTACTTTCACATGTATAAAATTGACACTTTGAGGGTTTCTTTGTATACTAGTCCTTTAGGGACTATTTAAAATCAAAGATGTGGTTTTTGTAATGCCTGAAAGTCTCACACCTATGCAACTGCGTGTCTTACACTAACTTAAATATAACTTATACACACAAAGCCTCAAAACTTTATTAGCAAAAACATCAACAATCATGTTGAAATTCATGGACTTTTATAGCCCTTTACAGTTTTCTTTTATTTTACATTTACATATTTTACTTGATGATGACAGAGTTTCAAAAACATGTTAAACATTTTTGCATATTATATGTATTCCTTATTTATTGCTCCTACTACCAAAACCAACAATTTTGGTAAGTGTTGGATACCAACCTCTCATAAATGCAACACATTGACATCACTGCATTTTCCAGCCCTTTGTTTCTGACTCCTCGTGGGAGAATGTGTTCTAGTCCTCAGGTCCGCTCTGTTCCTGATTCGTACGGAAATATGGACTTCCAGACTAATGCTTTGACAGTGAGCATTCCTCTCAACATCTGAAGCTCTGCTCTTTCTCCTACCATCTCATTTTTAAACAGCAGCAGCCTTAGTCACTATTCGCATTCCCTTTTCATTTTTAAGACACATTTCTTTCTTTACCGAATGAACACCCTCTGGCAGCCTTTAACAAAGGGCCGGTTCCATTCCTGGCGTATATCCCCATTGTACAGTCTCTGCCGCATCATTTTCCCTGTCGGTCCCGCGACTCTGCAAGTCTCAGCAGCTCTGTGGGCTGCTCTGCCACTGTGTGGTCCTAACAAGAAGATCAGAGCAGGAGAACCCACCTGCTTTCCTTGGTCTCAATAGAAGTATATTTTCCTCCTTCCGAACATGTTTTGTGAGCATGAGGCTTTGATTACCTGTATGCACTTGGATTTTGCCACGCATTTTCTCATGATCCCAGTTAATCTCATGGCAAACATTTTGAGCTTGACCTTCCTACTTTTCCCAGTTTTACAGACGCACAGCTAAGGATGAGGCATCTCAGCAGGAGGAGAGACTGCTCCAGGGTCCCTCAGTTCTACAGTGTTAAAACCAACACTGGAACCTAGGGCTTTGGATGGCACCGCCCATCAGCCTTGTCCAGTTATCAGGCCTCTGCTTAGTCATACAGCTCATCCTCTGCTGTTGGGCAAAAGGAATCCTATGAAAACTTCTGCAACCAGTGCTTCGGTGCACGGACTTTGAAAATGCTTTCTATCCATCAGTTAGATTTTACTGTGACAAAGGAGCTGTTCTGTTGCCCACAAAAACACTGATCCCCTTCATTTTTGTCAGGTGTCAAAGTCCTGTTCTGAATCTGTTCTGGGAATACTGTAACCTTTGTGGTCTCTGTTTTAAGGACTAATTTTGTTTTTTGTTTTTTGTTTTTTTTGGTAGAACATATTGCTTTGTTTTATAGTTGTTTAAACCTATCATCACATTTTTTTTTTCTGCAAAATTTTCTAAGCTATTCCTATAGTTCTGTTTGGCCTAGTTTTATCCTCATATTTAACCTGTTTTTGTATGATCTTCCATCTCTTTAAGTTTTTGTTGTTACTTCATTTTCTGGCCCTTAGTTTTTATGTTAATGCAAAGGATACACTATTCATGAAACTTTTAACACCTGTATATCTTTCATCTGTTTTCTTTTCTAATGCATTGTGTAACTTCCACTATACCATGGGAGAGTTTCACTGCTTCAATGTAAAGATAGATACCAGTCAAAACAGTGGAATCATTAATCAGCTTTGGCTGTGAAATTGGATTTTTTGAAGTCTCTGTGTATTGAGACCATAGGATTAAAGGCAAAAGTATGGAGAGAGAAAGGATTTCTAAAACCCAGAAGCTCTCCTTGTATATCAGGAGCTAGAGTTTAGATGAGCCATAGGCAGGGAGAGCTTGAGAGATGCTCCAGCAGCCTGAGTCATAAGTAGAAGCTCCCTCCTGGTGAGTATGTGAGTATGGAAAAGAAAAGGTGGATTGCGAGAGAGAGGGGAATGGAAACCTGTTGGGATCCCCAGAAGGGCCAGCACCCTGTCTATCCACAGGCTGCCACCAGGAGAGGGAGGGTAAGGCCAATCAGAGGAAGAAAACCAGAGATTGAGAGGGAGCCAAGGATATCTGACAAGGCTCCACTTCCCCTCTAACCTTCCCTGCAGTGGTAGCACAGCACTGGTAGTCCAAGCATGATGACCATGCTGGTGGTGGTGCCTCATCCTTCGGTGGATGTGCACTTCACGTGGTTACAAGACAAGAATCCTCCTTGAATGCAGGATGACCCTGTGCTAAGGCCACCACTTTCCTCTCTCAGAGCTCATCATCCTTTGGGGACCTTCATCAGGTGGTGGGTTCCAGGAGAGCAGAAGCCATGACCATGTTTGTTTCATCCAAGGGTGGCTGCCAGCACTGCATAGACCACCCCGCCCATGTCTCACTCTTGGTGCAGAGATTTCCTTTCTGAGTCACTGAAGTTTCCTTTTAATCACTGATCAGGACCTCCAGGATGCTGGTTTTAGTGATCTCACTTTAATTTTGCATCTTCTCTGCCAGCCCCTTGGACAGTCAAGTGGTTGCTCTTTGCCTCACTGGAAACCTCAATTAAAGGTTAATTAATAGAGCAAATACATCAAAACTCTTGTTTGTATGAGCTATGCATGTTCATGCAAATGCATTTGCATTACTTGGTGTGAGTCTGCCAGGGCCATGCGTGGAGGAATTCACAAATATGAGTGCATGTAGTGCTCACAGCAGTCCTGTGACCGAGGTCCTATTTAATCAAATCGTACATGAGGGCACCTTGATTTACTCTTCAAGCATCTGATATGCTGACGAAGTGTAGCATGATGAAACACAGATATTTCACTGTAAGCCTTGCTTCTCATCCCACCACAGTTTTGAAGCAAAAACTTGGTATTCCCAGCCAGTATTGACTTTGTTATTCTATGTTATTCTATTCAGTAGAGGTTCCACATTCTTAAATAACTTTTCAATTTCATATTTCATTTCGTAAGGCACAAATCTAATCTCCTGCCCTCAGTTCACATCACTAATCCTTCATCATTCATTCCTGATTATAAATCTTTTAAAATCAACCAATTGAGGTATGTAATATAAAAATACTACCTACAGTATGCTTAAGTTTCCAGAATAATTGAAATTGTGCTCTTTAATTAGGGCTCAGTTTTATATTATTTACTGAGTCCATATGTCTGTGTGTTGAGACATCACGATCTGCAGTATGGAGATAATTCAACATCTCTAGGTTAAAAGCTACAGAGATCTGGGAGATTCCTCCAATTATAAAATAGTGACTCTTTGTCACCTTTGGAGCAGGACAGCTGTGATTGGAATCTCAGCCCCATCACTTGCAGTGAATGACTTTGAGCATTTGTTCTGCTGTCTGTGCCTCAGTTTCCTCTTCTGCTCAATGTTGTAATAGCCATTTCGTTGGTAAATAATATACAGAAACAGCAATCAATAATAATACCTCGTAGCAACTCTACAGATAGGGAAGTGGCTCACAGACAGGCCCAGGTCAGGACCCTTTGCACCCTTCAAAATCACTGGGGTCCCCCAAGGGCTTTATATTGATCAAAATTCACCATAGTCACAATGAAAACTAAGACCTGTTTTAAATATGTATTAATCCACCTTCAAACAACAATAACAAACCCGCTACCTGATAACATAAATACCATATTTTTATTAAAAATAACTGTATTTTCCAAAGTTCAAAAAAGTGAGAAGAGTGATGTTGGCTTTACATTCTGCAAACCTCTTCATTGAATGTCTACCTTAATAAAAGAAGCTGGAATCTTGTATCCACTTTTTTACTCAATCTGTTGCAATGTCCTGCTTTGAACGCAGTCTGTGCACGAAACCCAGCCTCTCGCTGGCATGTGGGCAGGAAAGGGAGAACCTTGTGGACACCTGAAAGGGTTTCAAGGACCCCCTGTGGTCCTCAAAACACCTTGAGAACTGCAAAAATAAGGGTCCATAAAACTTTCAAGAAATCACAGCTAATCATTACTGCTATTGCTATTTTAAATTTATCCATTAAATGTGAATGCCATGACACAGGGCTAGACTCAATGCATTCCAGAGGATGTTTTGTCCAGTCCATGCCCGCTCTTGGTACCTAGGCTCAGCATGGGCACCCTGCCACCCAGGGGGCACAGTTCTGGATTAATCCAAGAAGTTTGGTGCTTTAGTCACATCAATTAGAACAACAGAGGCTAAGCTTGTACCTGCCGCTGGGTTGAAACAGGCTGTGGAGAGCAGCTTGGATGCCAGCTGGTCCAGCCAGGTGGGCAGCACACAGGTGTGAGCAACACAGCTGTGTCCCAGCACGCCAGAGCCCATGTGCAACACGAAGGTCCAAGGGTCATCCCCCTGGTAGGTAGAGCACAGCCGCCAGTAGCTCTGGGCCTCCCACAGCAGAGGGAATCCCTGGTGGCTGTCCCCATTCTCTCAGAGGAAACCTCCACAAGCAAGATTTCATTGTGAAGTGGACAATGTCTTACCCAATTTGATTATTTTGGGTAAGTATTGGAAACTGCTGAAAGTCAGGCTCACAGCCTTTATTAGTAAGCAGACCTTGGGAGTCTCAGCTTCTAGTTTTTCTAGTGCTCAGAAAATATCTTGGATGAAAAGTTCACCTGAGACAAACACAGCCAGAGCCCAGCAGGAGGGTATGACACATCATCTACAGGAGACCAGGGGCCAAGAATCCCCCACCCAGCAGCTGACCCAGGGCAGTCTGGGATCATCTGTGCAGTCCCAGGTCCCAGGCTTGCAGACCATGTTCACACAAAGGCGGGTGAGAATCTCCACCAGACTGTAGGCCCGGCTGTCTTGAACTAACAAGTTCACAAGTGAGTGCTTCTTCCTACCATCCTTTGTACTAGTAGCAAAGCCCCGGGAGCCTCCTCTGAAGGGAGGATTCTGGTTCTATGCTGGGAGCATCCTCTGGAGCATGGATTCTGGTTCAATGTTGGCCGCTCACCGGGAGCAGAGCCCAGGCCAAGCCAAGTTATTGGGTTAAGTTACTCACTCCTCTGGCAGGAGTAGGAACAGGAGCATAGGTTCGGTTAGATCTTATTGCCTGAGTCAGGTGTTTAAAGTAATCTGTGGCCCTTATTTGGGTTCTTGAGGCGCTTCAGGGAGGCTGATGATGAATGAGGCTCTTGGCTAAAGTGAAATGGGGTTAGAGGCAGAGCCCAGTTCCATGCCCTGAGACTCCTGGAGATAAGCAGGGGCCCTCTTTGATCATTGAAGCACCTGCCAAAAGGGGAGAGCTGTTGCCCTTTGGGTTAAAATCCCCACGTTGGGCAGCAGCAGAGCCTCACAGTTGGGTCACTCTGACAGGGAGGGATGTGCGGCCAGTCCTGAGGAGGGGAGGTGCTCAGGCCATGTAGGTGTCTGGCCCTCAGGCCTGTCGGGTGCTGGGTGTGCAGCTGCGAGGCCATGGATAGGTCATCTGGGTGGCAGGCAGTGACATCAGGGCCCACCTTCTGCCTCTTGGGCAATGGATGCTTGGGGACAGGGTGGCTTTGGTCAGTCTGTGGAGACATCATCTCTGTTTCAGGTTCCCCAGAAAAGCAAGGAGGAAATGAGGGCAGCATGTTTGTGTTTTCTTACATCTTTTATTAAGGTGCCCTTTTATCTCAGTAACAACTGTTTTTCCTATTTTTCGTGTTAAAATATTATTGTTTTATGAACTGAAAATGCAGATAGCTGGTAGGTCACTTTGGCTGAATCTGATTTAGTTTCTAAAGTTATTGCTTAGCAAAATAACAAGCTGAAAACTACAGATAGACCCAGATTTATGGGACTTGAAGTTTCTCCAATGTGGGTATCCTCTTAAGAAAGAGATTGTTTAGAATGAGAAGAGAAATCACAACTCATACATTTTAAAAGCCAGCAGATGCTACAAACATCACCAATTCTGGGAAAATGCCACATTTCTATGAACCAGCTGCCTGACAGCCATTCTAATGTACTTTCTTTAATGCCTGCCCACTGGGGCCCTCTCCACTGCCAATGACTTCACAGCATCCTTCTCCATAGAGAAAATGGCAAGATGAGTCTGCTGTTTTCTTGACATGGTTGATGAAAAGTTTTTGCCTTATTAATTGGCTTAAACATTTCTTTTAGCTTTACAACTGATAACTGGCAATGTCATATACATTTTAATGTTGTTGCCAAGTTTTAGGAGATGTCTGTCAAATTCCTTATATCTGAGCTGTACAATTTAGGATACTTTTATTTTTCTTATGCAGTAATTAATCTTAAGTAGTTAAGAGTCAGCTAAAATTTACCTAATTTACCTAAGTTAAATGCTGTTTACACTGATAGCACTCAGCCAGTTTGTCATTTGTGACCCTCTGGGTATGGGTTCTTCTTTTACTTTGGTGTTTTTCACTCTGAAATTAGTGTTTCTGACAGTTGGAGTCCCAGATGATCCTGAGTGGCTGATGCATACAGGGGTGTTGTCTGGAATATGGAGTCATCTTTCCTATGGTGTCTCTCAAGACATGCCGGGATTTAGGGCTTTCGACAGCGTTCCTCTCTCTAGCCTCAAAGCAGTGGAACGTTGTAGGCAAAGGTGTTTTGAGTTTGTGAATAACTCTCAGAGCTGATAAGTCTTCATTTTCACAATGGAACATGAAGTGATGAATTCTAACTAGAGAACAAAGCCAAAAGACACATACCACTGAAACGTTTCTCACGAGTCTGTGGTCCTGCATCAGTGCTGCTGGGAGTCTGGCTTTCAAGACACTGCTGTGATCACTACAGGGGGAAGTCTGCAATGATTCAATCACACAGAGTAAAAGCACACTTCCAGTTGGTGTAACATTGCATTTGTTCTATTTCTACAGAGTCTCCTTAATCACTTGTATTTAAAAGAGAGGTTACCAGAGGCCAACGTATGACAGGCCGCAGAAGGTCGCTTGCATTCGCTTACACAAATGGATGCCCTTCTAGAAGGATCATTTTGCCAAATCAGAGTCAACATTCTGCTTTGCAGTGGCAGCTGGGAGAGCTATGCTGGGAACCAACCGCTGTTCTCCAAGGAACATGCTCCACTAACCCCTGGGGCCAAGAACAGCCGGCATGGAGTGCCTGTGGCTCTGAAAAGGCTTCTCATCTAAAACTTCCGTAAGTGGAGTAGGGCCATTGCCCAGGGCACAGGGGAAGTCAATATGCTGAGACACCAGGCTGCAGCAGCAAAAGAGGTTTAATTATAGGGCTGCCGAATGAGGAGATGGGAGGAGACCTCAAATCCGTCTCCCTGAAGAGTTGGGGGCTAAGGCTTTTAAGGGTTTTAGATGGAGCCAAAGTGTGGAGATGGTTGACTTGTTAAGAGTGCAGGGTGAAGTCATGGGACAAAGAGAAAAAACTGTATTCTCATGCTGATCCCATTCCTTTGTAGGGGTCTTCAAACTGGTTGGTGTCAACTGAAATTCAGGATCTGAAAAACATTTCATGCATTTCTTAAACAAAAGTCTCATGATTCTAGCATCAGAGATTCTACCTACACAATGAATCTCTTTGGAGGAACAGTGGGGATGCAGATGGTCAGAGTCTAATGTTGCCTGACTTTCAGTTACAGGGAACTGAGCCAAAGTACAGCCTGATTAGTGCTTAATTCTAACTCTATTGCTGTCCAGAACTCTTGTTAACCCTGTACAGACGGTTTCACATCCACTCAGTGTTCTGTATCCAGTTAACATATGTTGAATAAAATATTAGGACTGAAATCATGAACATATAACAGAATACAACTCAGCAATAAAAAGGAATGAATGGTGAACATGCACAACAAACTTCTGAGGTAAATCTCAGAAGCCAGAGCTTGGGCTGCACCCCCAGAATGGAGATCCTCTGCCTCCAGAGGTGAAGGGCTGAAGAAGAGGAACCAGTAATATCTCAAGGGCCACAGACTCACTGTTCTTATCTCATTTTAGAAGATTTTCCTGAATAAAGGTGTCTTGGCTGTATGCCCTTGGGACAATCACCAGAGACTTTAAATAGTAATTTATTAGATGATCTTTACTAGCTGTGGTTGTTTCACAGGGAAGTGGTTCCATAGGACTGGTTATGCTGCCATTCTGAAAGCACCTCTTCTTTGCTAGCATTTACCTGTTTCTCCCCAAAGATCCATGCATCTGTATCTAGAGCAATGACTATGTTTTCCTCAATGTTGCATGGTAAGATGTGTCTGTGTTGCTGTGTGCCACTGTAGCTCATCCATATTGATATCCCAATGTGTGAACACCCCACAGTCTACTCACCAGCTCTCCAGAGAGCGGGGATTTTCTAGTCTCCTGGCTCCTGCTCCAGTCAACAGTGCTTTTTTATAATTCTTATACATGGGCATCCTTATCTTGATCCTGATGTGCAAGTGTATTCCTTTCACATTCCCCCACTTAGAATGATAATGTTCACTCTAGTTTTTTTCTTCTAATAGATACTTAATAGCTCAAAATTTTACACTGTATTTCTACTTTTGTTTTTTATTGTGAGTAGATATTGAAATGATCATTTAAAAAAAACTTTTAACATGCTAAACTACTTTGTACAAGTTTTCTAATATTAAATCTTCCTTTCATACCTGGGATTAAACTCAATTTCTTCTTCATAAACTGTTAGGCACTATTTGCTGATATTATGTTTTGAATTTTTGCCTCCGTATTCATGAAAAAAGGTCTACCTCATAAAGACATAAAAAAATTGAAAGGAAATGTGAAATTTTACCTACGTCAGGGACGGTAGGTCAAGGTAGCTAATGTGTTGTTCGAGTTCTATATTCTTACTAATTAGGTTGTCTGCTTGACCTAGAATTAATGTAAAGAGATTCATTGAAATCTCACAGAATAATGGTGGATTTATCCTTGAAGTTCTACAATTTTTTATACATCTTAAGGCTACTCTATTAAGCATGTACATATTTAAAATTATTAAGCCTTTCTGATGAATTAAATTATTTGCATTGGGTTTTGACTCTCTCTATCTTTAAAAGGGTGTTACATTTGATTTTGAAGTAGTTATTCCAGTTATTCTTGGTTAGTAACAGCTTGCTATGACTTATCCCATTTTCTTGCTTTCAATTTTCTTTCCAAAATTGTGTTCTAAGTGTGCCACTTGCAAACCAAAATTATACTTTATTGTCTAATTTGAAAATTGTTGTCATGTTCACTGGTGGGTTTGGTCAAATTATGTTTATTGTAAGCATTGCTTCATTTGTACCCATGTTTTCAAACTTAGAAGGGAAGATTTGACACAGGATAACGCCAGGGGTAAAGCACGGGACAGAGGCATTCTTAAGACACCTCAATTTATTTGGAATATAGATGATAGTTAACATTATTTTTGTTTTCCAGTCGACATTGTTTTAAAAATTCCAAATGCGTAGGAAATGAATCATTTTTGTTGCCCATGCTAGAGCTGGGTACAGGTGAAGGGAAGTCACAAGTCAGGAATGCTGTGGGTCAATGGTTGAAGCAAAGTGAGATGTATTCAGACTCTGTGCTTGGAAAACAGGGTCTACGAGGCAAGCATGATTTTAAAAAGTCTGGAGTTGTTCACCCACATGCCTTAACAGTTTTCTTTTTCACTTAGAATTGAATTAGAAAAGAAAAATGAGATACACTCAGGACTTTTCCACCTGGAGATTCTGGGTGCCCTCAAATGGAGTGAAGATACTGTGAGTTATTTAAATACACAATGCATTCACCACCATCATGCAGTACAGACTAACCAAGACGCCTGGTTTTGTAGCTTTTTGCTAGAATTATGTCAACTCAACTCAGACTTGTAGCAATGGTTATGTCTTTCTGATCATAAACTGGTAATATAGATGCTATGATTTTTTAAAAATACGAAACAAATTTGAATCTAAATGGGAAAAAATATAATGAGAAACAGGATATTTGCATATTCTCAGTGTATCACTCTAGAAGATGTATATTAATTACAATGGAGAAAATAATATCTTGACAGTAAAAAACCTGGAAGGCACCTCTGAACCAAGTGATCCAGGTGAACACGGGGCATTAACATGGTGTTGGCTTATCTACATCCATCCAGACATGAAGTGGGAAGGCCACCACAGCATTTCTGTGGGATTCTTGACAAAAGTACATAACCTAATCAGAATATTTTGCATAAAAGTAAATCCATTAATTCTTTTGTTTTATTTTTAAGTAAACTTTGTATCAAATTATATCATAAAAGAGGAAGCGTAATGCACGCAGCTGGATAAAGTTCTAAGTGGTATAATCTTACCCAGATGAAGATGTGGAACATTTCCAGCATCCCACAGCCCTCCCACAGTGCCCCTCCGACCAATCACTCCCCTTTCCAAGTTTAGCCACTACCCTGGTTTCTCTCCTCAGAGGTTCATTTTGTACGTCTTTGGTTTCATACAATGGAATCATACACAGCACACTTTTTGTGCCTTATCATTAATTGTTTATTTGTCACATTCACTCATATTGTTGTATTTGGCAGAAATGTGTTTTGTTAGTGTTATGTAGTATTTCCCTGTAAAAATATGCCAAATTGTATCTATTCTCTTATTGATAGCCATTTGAGTTGTTTCCAATTTCTTGTTGTTACAAAAATGCCACTATAAACATCCTTGTACACGTCTCTGGTGAAAACATGTACATATTTCTGGAATGGAACTGCTGAGTCATAGACTGTGTGTGTGTTCTCTTTCCATAGACACTCTGGAGCATACTTCCAAGTGGTTTCACAAACTTAAATTTACATTAGGAGTGTAGCAGAATTTGCTTCACATCCTTTTCAACAGTTGGTTGAAATAACTACCACCGTGGTCATCAGGAAAATGCAAATGTGTATTCAAATATATATTATAGCTACAAATATATTTATATCTCACACATATGTATGTGTATTTGCATTTCCTTGTTGGCCAGTGTGGCAGTGTACCTCTCCATATGCTAATTGGCCACTTGAATGCTCTTTTAGGAAGGACTTCTTCAAGGTTGCTGTCCAATTTTATATTCAGTTGTCTGTCTCTAAATATTTTTTGTCCATAATTTGGACATTAAACATCTGTCAAATACATATATATATAATTTCATATATATGTTTGTGTGTATATTTATTTGTGCGTACATAGTTGTGTGTATATAAAAGTGTGTATAATATACATGTGTATATTTGTGTATGTATATAGTTGTGTGTATATGAATGTGTATATATCTGCATATATATTTGTATGTATATAAATATGCATATGTGTGTGCATATATTTGAATGTGCACACATATATTTGTGTGTATATAAATGTGCATATATGTGTGTATATATATTTGTGTATATATATGTATGGGTGTGTGTATATATATGAGTGTATATATAGTGTGTGTATACTAGTGTGTGTGTATATATATGTATGTGTATAATGTATTTCTGTGTGTGTGCGTGTGTATATATTTGTGTGTGATATGGTTTGGTGTGTCCCCATTCAAATCTTAACTTCAATTGTATCTCCCAGGATTCTCACGTGTTGTGGGAGGGACTCGAGGGCAGGTAATTGAATCATGGGTGCTGGTCTTTCTTGTGCTATTCTCGTGATAGTGAATAAGTCCCATGAGATCTGCTGGGTTTATCAAGGGTTTCTGCTTTTGCTTCTTCCTCATTTTTCTCTTGCTGCTGCCATGTAAGAAGTGCCGTTCACCTCCTGCCATGATTCTGAGGCCTCCCCAGCCATGTAGAACTATAAGTCCAATTAAACCTCTTTTTCTTCCCAGTCTCAGGTATATCTTTATCAGCAGCATGAAAACAGACTAATATATTCTGTGTATATAAATGTGTGTGTGTGTGTGTGTATATTTGTGTGTATATATATGTGTGGATGTGTGTATATATGTAGTGTGTATATTTGTGTGGACATATATACTTGTGTATGTATATTAATGTATTTGTGTGCATACATATTTGTATGTATATATGTGTATGCATATATCTGCATGTATATATATTTGTTTGTACATGTATATTTGTGTGTATATATGTGTGGATGTGTGTATACATGTGTGTATATGTATAGTGTGTGTATTTATGTGTGTGTATATTTGTGTGTATATATATATTTGTGTGCATATATGTGGGTGTGTGTATATACAGTGTGTATATTTGTACATATATATTTTTATGTGTATATATGTGTATATTTGTGTGTATATATGTGTGTATATGTGTGTGGGTGTGCATATATATATATCATGTATATTTGTTTGTGTAGATATCTATGTGTGTGTGTAGTATATTTGTGTGTGTATGTGTGTTGTGTGTGTGTACGTGTGTGTGCATGTGTATTTGAACTGGGCCCAGCCCAGCAGCAAGGCCCCTATGCAGACCTCCCCGCCTCACACACAGTCCTGTGTTTGCAGATTCCCCCCAGTTGCCCTGAGCTCTGAGCTCCGTGTGCCGCCAGCTGCTCAGAGGCAGACAGCTAAATGATGAGACTGGAGTCCCATCTCAACTCTGGTGCCATCTGATCCCACATTATTATTCTAATTCTGGGTTAATTCTGGTGCCTGACTTTTAAAATTATTATTATTGTCCTAATTATTTCCTTGAGAGTTCAACTCTTTACTGCTTGACTTTTATAAAGAAATTATATTCATCCTCAAATTATAGCATTTGTAAATAAGTGAATTTTAACTTAATATATGTGAGTTACAATTAGTCACATTTTCCAGAGGAACCTATGCCAAATATCTGTTTTATAGGAATATTGTGTCACGAATTTCTCTCCTAATTATGTTTCTGTCTCTCTCTTAACCATTTCCCACCCCACTTTCTAGCTGTCTTCCTACCACCTTCCTCCCTTTCTTTTCTTCACAGCCTGTAATCTCACTTCAAGGTCTGTCACTTCTCCCTTCTCAGAAGCCTCTCTGAGTTTTACAGTCTCCCTTTACCTCCCTGCCTCTCCCTGAACCTCTCCCTCTGTCCAACACCGTTCTCCTGGACTCAGTTGCTTCCCTTCTTACCTCTTGCCAAACTCTCTCCTATTTTTCTTTTGCCAACATATTCTTAGCCTATTTTCTGCCACCAAATTATACATTCTCTCTCATTCCCTCTTGATATCTTGACCTGAGTTTAACTCCCATTTTATGGGTGATAAAAGTGAGAACTGCATGTTGTAGTTTTGAATGGAGTGTTTTAGAGGTGACTCATTGTTTTGACTGAAACAGCTTTTGGTCCAGACATTAACATGTATGATAAAGACTTTCTGGGGATTCATGCCAACATTCCCACTCACCAGAAAAGCTGAGCTGTGGGATGCTGGGGACAAGCCCCAGCTCAGCAGAAGACAAAGACAAGGCTCCCAGGCTGTGGACTCCATGCCCTGGGAGTGGTTGCTGAGCAGGCTTCTGTGCAGCTCTTGTGAAACAGCACATGGAGACTGTGTGGCTCCAGCTCCCCTCACTCCCCTGAGGATGCACTGACCTGCTGCAAATAAAATGACATCCTTCAAGCCCAACTTAAGATAACAGCTTCCAAACCGACCCTGAAATTTCTCCAGATGCCTTTCTTATTCATTTGCCCTCCTGCTCCAGGGAACATCATTTTGGTTCCAGGACTTGAACTATTCATTGAGCACAGGCAACCAAAGCAAACATGGACAAATGGGGTCACATCAAGTTACAAAGCTTCTACACAGCAAAGGAAGCAGTCAACAAAGTGAAGAGGCAACCCACAAAATGGAAGAACAAATTTTGCAGACTACCCATCTGACAAGGGATTAATAAACAGAATATAGAAGGAGCTCAAACAACTCCAGAGGAAAAAACCTAATAATCTGATCATAAAATGTCAAAATATCTGAATAGATATTTCTCAGAAGAAGACATCCAAATGGCAAACAGGCATTTGAAAAGGCACTCAACATCATTGGTTAACAGAGAAATGCAAATCAAAACTACAATGAGGTATTATCTCCCTCCAGTTAAAATGGCCTCTATCCAAAGGACAGACAAAAACAAGTGCTGACGATGCTGTGAAGAAAAGTGAACGCTTGAACTATTGGTGGGAATGTAAATTAGTACAACCACTATGGAGGACAGTTTGGAGACTCCTCAAAAAACTGCAAATAGAGCCACCATATGATCCAGCAATCCCACTGGTAGGTATATGCCCAAAAGAAATTGAAGGCGTAAGCTTGAACCATGCACTTGACTTAGACCTTAGCATCAGCCTTCATCATTCTTTGTTTTCTGCCCCAGATTCATTCTTCAACCTTTTCTGCCATGCTGTGTGCCCAAGGAGGATACATGTAGACCGTAAGGCTAACTCCAGACTTGCATGTTTCTGGTTAAGTCTGACCAACAGAAGGCACCAGAAGGGCATTGGAGAGCCAGAGTAGAGAGAAACCGGGTGTTTCTTCCCGAATACCTTCCCGCCCCAGCATCTCGTCCTGATGGTAACTGTGTCATCTGCACATGCAGCTCCCACTGGATGACCTTTTCCACAGCTCACAGCTCACCAGGCTACAGTAACCCTCTCTGACTTTCTGTTGACGAGGCCTTAAGGACAGTAACACAACCTCCTGTCACTGCTGGCTGCAGGTGCTTAACCACACCTGATTTTCTTCCATAGCGCTGTTCCTCACCTCTAAATGATCATTTCACTAAAGTCTCTTCATTTAAACCAACTGGGCGAACTCTGATATAGTATTGTTCCCTAAACCTTTCCAGCTTCCTGGTCCCATCGCAACTAACTTTCTATGGGAGGAAGCCCACCGTGCATTAGGCTGTAGCCCTTGGAGCCACTGGCATCAGGGACCTTTGCATTAATGCCTCTCCATCTAGCAGAGAAAGAAGTGAGAAAGACATGCTCTCTTCTTGACCTAAGAAACATGGACTCTTGGGCACTTCAGGTAAGGGTAGCTCTGTATCTGCAACTTCCAGCTCAATCTGGACTTTAAATCCCATCTCACTGGGTTGGCTGGAAATGCATCTCATTAAGTCTTAGAGTGCCACCAATAGGAACGCATCATGTTTCTAAGCTCATGAGCTACAAAGTAGCAGGAAGGGGTGTGTGGGGTAGGAAACTCAGGCATCCTTATCTACCTGCTCAGGTTTCCATGGAAGGCCGCTGTGCCTGCCTTTGGAATCCATTTATATCCATGGCCACAGCCGAGTGAGGGAATCTGTGAGGTACCCCATGTCCCAGATGCATCTTTCTGGGGCCAAGCTGTCTCCTAGCTTGCTACAGAGAACCTGGCAATCTTCTCCACTGCACTAAGTTGTAGAGACCTCCCTCAACTCCTGGACAGCTCTCGCTCCCCTTCCAGCCTAGGAAAATCTCTCTCTGTCTCTGGTATAGGAGAAGTTCCTTGCACCCTTGTTTCTCCCGGGACGCTTGGCTTCTGCCACAAAATTTCTGTCCGTCTCCCTCCTTCACATGTCTTGTGAAATCCTCCAGGAGCTCAGGGTGTAGACACAAAAGCCAGGACATCTCTCAAGCTTTTCTCTTTCTGCTCCACCACCTTCATCCTCTGATGCACCGCATATTTGATTGGGTGGAAGGAGGAGGATACATTTCGGAGGAAATTCTGGAAATAAAGCACCTCCAGAGATTACCAAGCCCCACAAGATAGAAACCAAAGCTGCCAGGTGGTTCCCAGTGCCTGGAAAATGAAGAAACGGAGGCTCCACGCTGGGTCATGAACTCCTGTTTCAGCTGTTCCCTGCTTCTGATTTTCACGGGGGCTGATTGCCTGCTTTCCCTAAGCTGTTTCAAACTTCTTCAGATTACCAGGATTTTCTAAGCGTATGACTTACCAAGACCAGCGTCTGGTTGAGCAAAGAATCACACGGTATGTCATCCTCTGCACCTTCTTTTAAAAATATTTTCAGTCACCTGCCTGAGAGTTTTTCTTAAAAATAATTGGATCCCTCTTTAGTCCCAATCTCCCTATTCTCCACATTGGCTTCCTACTCCACCTCCACTGGGGACAGAACCCACTGACACCCCCCTAATGAATAAACATGGTCCCCACTCTGAGATCCTACAAACCCACTGGCTGGGGCTAGGGGAGGCAGTCTGCAGAGCCACAGTGGTGGCCCGCGTGCCAGTTCAAGCATGTGGGTGACGCAGTGGCTGTGCGGTGCTGCCATAAATTTTTATCTGACAGCATTGGATGCAGGCAGGCAGTAATAGCTCCATGCTACCTCCAAGAGAACAATTTATGTTTTCAGTTTCAGTTCCGGTATACTCTACCCTGCCAGGTCTACGTGTGATTTATAGATGGAGAGCTTCATACTTGTTTTTCTTAAGCAAGATTATTTTGTGGTTTGCTTGCAGATGCCGTGGCATTCCAATAGGGCTGGGACAAGATGGACTGCATATGTCAGTCTCATTAACATGCAGAAATGAAGGATGTGCACCCTGTAGGACAAAACAAAGTGAGAATCATTTGTTGTGTATTTTTGATGATGGCTCCCCAGCATTGTTTGAGCGTCTGTGAGCAGCCTCTATCCTGACCTGTGGTTTGAAGGAAAGTGGGGCCAATCTGTTTTTCCCAGCTGGGCAGACTGCCAAAAAGTCTGTCAAATGACATTTCACTGTGCCTGTGCTCAACAGCTTTATAGGCTCAAGGATCTAATCTTATCAACTCTCAGAGTGTAAACCTGCCACTCAGGTACAGATGCACACTTGCAGAACTCACAAGATCCAGATGTATAAACAAGGAGGCCATTGAGGAACCTATAGCAAAAACTATAATCCTCAGGTTAACCAGACAGCTCATCCAGAAATCTTTAGCAAATGATTTCTGTATGCACAAAAAGCATCAAAATCATCATGTGAAGGCTGCTCAGGAGGGCATGAAATCACAAGAAAGCGCTGGATCATTCAAGAAGCGTCAATAGCTAGAGATCTCCTATCCAGACCCTGGGCAGTTCATAGATGGATGCTTTCAACATTTGCTTCAATGACACTTGATCTAATATTTACACACTGTCTGCTGACCAACACTTCTCTCTCTTAACCGATTATAGCATTTTATTTAAAGCTAAGTCAAATTGTTACCTGACTTGGGGTCAGTCTATATTGTCTCTTTAGATGATGTCATATGAGTCTTTCTAATGTCATTTTTTAAATAGAGCTCTCTTTCCACAACTCCAGTCATCATTTCTTCCTTCATAGGGATCTCACTATGTTGCCCAGGCTGGTGTCACACTCTTGGCCTCAAGCAATCCTCTCACCTTGACCTCCTAAAATGTTGGGATTACAGGAGTGCACCACGGCACCTGGCCCAATGCCATCCATTTTGTGCTAGTTTATTCACTGACTATGAGAGGGCATTCTTCCTTATCTACAGCATGTGGGAAGTTGAATCAATATCACCCAAGAGACGAGTACTTAGCTGGTGGAATCCAAGGTTAGCATTGCTCTCTACTCTACTCTAACTATTGCTCAGGCTCTCCATTTACACTGGTGCATCAACCACGCCCTCGCTGTCCTGCCCACCAGGCACCCTCCTCCCCTGCTTTTTAGACAACACCGCTTTGTTCACCCTGCCAAGGAGTATTGACAGGGAGGGTCCTGCAGGGGTTGATCCCACAAAGACTCAGGCTCACTGTATTCAGGAAAACAGAGCAAGGCACTTGTGAATCCACCGGTCACTTCCTTTTTCAGCCACAAGACTTGAGGATTATTAGGCAGGTACTTCTACTTCATTCCAGGCGTTCTGCTAAATACTTTCACGTATTGTTTAACCTCAGCCTTACAACATTGCACGGGAGCAAAAGGTCCCAAAATGAGCCCTGTTACTCGCCACAACTTAAGCCTCAGTGGGACCCGCCCACTTGCCCAAATTCAAACAGTATATCGAGTAACAAAATCCGACATGGCTCAGTCGGGTGCAGTGCCCAAACTGTTTGTCACTTGGCAGCGACATCTTTGGTTGGGACCTTTCTATTGATCTTAAGGCTCTTGCTGTTGCCTCAACTAAATTGGTGTAGAACTGGCTTGTTTTTTTCTCAACAGTAACAAGGAAAGCCCGGTCTTCAGATGTAAAAATGTAAATAATGTGGGATCTCCAAAGCCCAAAGCAAACATATGAGAAACTCATACTGAATATTAGACAGTATGTAGTCCACAGAGCAAGTTAGACAGGGGACCTCCCCTCAGGGGCCTTTTCTGCTGGGTTGGTGTTAGGGAGGGGAGGAAGAATGTAGGGGAGTTGGTGACATTGGTGCTGATAGAAGGTCATTTCTGATTTCTGTGAGCCAGAGTTCTACTGTTCTGTCACATCCCCAAGGAAACAATGCCGAATGCAGTCTTATCTCCTAATGTCATGGGGTCAGTTGATGTCTCTCCTTTATATTATCTTGGTACTCCAAAGGCCTAGGGCCATTGAGGGATAGGCTGAGAATATGGAAGAGATGTACATGCAGTGACTGCCGTCACAATATCCAAACTATTGGGGGTAGGGTGGAAGTTATTAGGACGGAAATCGTTGTTAGTGTTGTAGGGATGAACAGGTTCTCCCAGGGAGAGTGTGGCTGGAGGAGAAACCAGGCCTGACCTGTAAGGATCTGCAAACTTTAATGGCACTATAGAAAAGGAGGCTGTGAATAGGACACTGAGAAGGAAGGCCAGCCAGGGTGAGCAATGCCAGAGGCTTCCTTATGGAATGATAGTGGGAGGAGGTGGTGAGAAGTTGAACACAGCAGAGGATTGGGCAGAGACTGGAATTATGTCTAACGGATTCAGCAATGTTGAAATCATCAATGATCTTAAAGCGGTTTCAGAGAAACCATAATACTGGAGGACTGATTTCAGTGGTTTCAAGGGAGAATGGAAAGGGAGAAGATGGAAACAATATTTGGAGCGGGAGACCCTAGAACTTGTTTGTATGATGATGCAAGTAACACTCTGGAAATGCAGCATGTGTGATTTACTCCACAGGACAACAGCATAGACTCTGTGTGTGTGTGTGTGTGTGTGTGTGTGTGTGTGTGTGTGTGTGTTGTGTGTGGGGGGGGTGAGTGTCTGTGTGCATCTGTTTTAATCTGCACACGAGTGGTCTATGATCCACTTGCACAGTCCTTAATCAGTTGTACTCTCTGTAGGTAGCCAGTTTGCATCTGAAAAAAACCAGAAAGGAAGGAGCTCACTTTTCAGGGCTTCCCATCTCAGTCTATGTGCGCAGGAAGGATCGTTAGTCAACACGAAGGAGTGAGAAATCATATTTTATTTGAAGCAGGATTGGTTGGAAATGCAGCACAGAGGCTGCTGCCACTGGGCACTGCACCATCTTTGCCTTGCAAGAGTTCACGCAAGACAGCATGCAGGTCACATGGGCATCTTATGCTTGACTGCCCAGATATGTTTGCCTGTGCGGGAGAATTTGATTTGCAAGTTGACTTCATTGTGAGAGGTTGTGGTGGAAACTGAGCTTTTGAGGTTACTGAAATGTTCTCAGAAGGAACTTGGAAAGTTCCAATGGTTACACTGCACAAGGCTTGTGTGGAAGGGGATGAAGAGGACCCTGCAAAGCAAATCATAGTGAATGGGTCAGAGGGAGTGGGGCACAGCGTATACAGTCCTGGGGGCTCACAGGCTTTTTCCTACAACCTCATGCTTCTGCTGCAGCCACATTCCTAGGAATACGGCCCCAGGGAGAGCTCACACTTCTTCCTGATGCTGCACCAGCACCAGGGCATCCCAGAGCCTTCCTGGTCCACTTCTGAATCTAAGCATTTCTGTCTGTGGCCTGCCCTACCTACTGCAGACGTTGGAAAGGCCCTCTCAGCCAGTCATACACAGCGTTTCTGTTCTTCAGTAAGACACCAATGTGTTTCTAGCCTGCCTTCCATGTTAACCAATTCAATAACCTTTTGCTCATGTTAGAGTGCAAGCCAGTTATATGAGACTTCTCCACTACAATGAGTAATTTTTTTTTATTAACAATCCACAAATGCTTTTAGGAAATGGAATTGCTCAATTTGTCTGCTACGGTTTGAATGTGTTCCCCAAAAAGCATGTATTAGAAACTTAGTCCCCAGTGTAACAGGATTGAGTGGTGGGACTTTTAAGAGGTGATTAGGCCATGAGGACCCCACCCTCATGAATGAGTTAATGTTGTGGTCCTGAGAGTAGGTTCTTTATAACAGACTAAGTTCAGCCTCTCTCTCTCTCTCTCTCTCTCTCTCTCTCTCTCTCTGTCTTTCTACCTCCCACCATGTGAGGACACAGTGAGAAGGCCCTCAGAGGATGCTAGCAACTTGATCTTGAACTTCTCAGCCACCAGAACTGTGGGGAAATGAATTTATTTTCTTTGTAAATTACCCAGTCTCAGGTATTCTGTTACATTAGCACAAAACGGATTAAAGACATTGTCCTTTAAACAGAATTCTCTAGACTCTCCTGACATTAGATTTAGCCTCTTGATCTCAAAACGAAAAAGATATTCTTGGTTCAAAGGGAATCCCAGCATGGGAGGGGTGTTTGATGGTGCACATTTTCAAACCACAACTGTTGATGGACAAAAGCCATTGAAGTAGCAACTTCCCTCATTGTCAGGGACGACTCACTACTCCACTTCGACAATTGTTGGAAGCAGCTCTGAGCTGCGAAGATCATAGCAAGCACCTCCTTTCCTGTAGGATCCAGAGAAGATGAAGGCTTTCCTAGACTCATTGAATTTCATAGCGGATGACACAGGACTGCACTCACGACTCCTGACTGAATTTTTGAAATTGTATTGATTGAATTCTAAGCAAACATGATTCTTCGAATAGCTCAAAGGATGCATCACTTGGCTTAAGTTCTGAAATAAATCTCATCTAATCAATCTCATATAATCAATGACTTCATTGAAGTAAACTTCAGTGAAGATTTTGCTCACAAATATTCTCTAATCTACTAGCTTCAATGTTCCATGTTTAGGAAAATGTAAGGAGGGGCTGCTTGTTAAAAATACAGATTCCTGAGCCCCCCTAGACTTACTGACTATGAAGCCAGATTGGGGCCCAGGAATCATCATGTTTATGAAATACACACTTAAGCTGGTTGACACGTGCCCAGGGGACACACTTTGGGAAATCCACAATCTGCTGCTCCAGGTCCACAGGCCGCCTGCAACATTTCGAATATTGATGTGCGGTAAAGAGGCCCCCTGAGCCTGAGAAATGTGGCTGCAAATCTGACTCACGTACTTGTTCTGCTAATTTTGTGAGCCTCAGTTTTCTTTTCAATTAAATGGGGACAATTTTACTTAAGTTCCAACATTGTAGTGCCAGTTAAATTAAGCCCTAGATGCTGCTTAGCATGCATGGAGTAGGTGATCAGTAAATGTTGGTTGGTTCCTTCTGTTCAGATCCTCTGAAACATGCCTCTGGGAGAAAGCTATGTAGATTCTGACCAGGGCACCTGAAACCTCTCTAATTCCACTGTGAATTTTAAACAGATTTAAGGGGCTGTGAAACTGTGAAGGGAAACATCCCCACACCGTGGTGAAGGGAAGAGCAGTTAATAAATAAGATAAAAGAAAAGAAAAGAACAAATCATTACTGCTGCGAGTCAAAGCTGCTCAGTTAAAGGGCCAAGAATCGAATGTAAACAGCTTAGACAGTTTCCTATTTCTGTCATGCCAGGTGCCCAGGAAAACAAATGCCAGTCCCTGGTACCTGCTCCAGACACTCTCCAACCCTGACTTCCCAGGACCTCCAACCAACTATGTATAAAGGCCAGAACTGTGTTCCCCTGAGTTGCCTTCAGGTAGAAGGTGACCTCACGTTCCTCTTGGCACGCACCATTCACATTCAGGAGGGTCTGAGAGCTGAAGACCTAGCAACCTGGAGATGCTGTTTAGCAGCTCAATGGTGCAGTGGGGTGAGTTGTGGGGTTAATACCAAGTGCAGTAAAGTGAGTGTGAATGATCTTCATTGCTGCGCAGATGGGAGGCAGAACTGCCCTGGACTCCTGAGCTTCACCAGGTAACAGAGACGGTGAATGCTGCAGATGGAGGCAGGTGTGAGATGGGTTCCCTGCATTAGTGGATAAGCACACGGGCAGGGAGGAGGGTTCTGCACAGAGCTCCTGAGCAGGTGTCAGTTTCTCCTGGGACCTCTGCGAGCTCGCCGTGAGGGCTGTGTGGGGCTGAGGCCAGAGCCCTGGAGAGTCAGGCAGCAAGCTCCTCTCCTTCAGGTATTCGGCAGATGTGAAATGAGTGCTTTGTGCATCAGCGTGGCTCATTTCTAAATAAACGCTTATTGTGATATGATTTCATTTCTGAAAGCCTCGGGGCCCATGATTCGGGTGTTTACAGCCTGACTGGAAGATGAGACCTGTCTGTAGCCAACCACGATAGAAGGAAAGCACGGATAACAGAGGTACAGGGAATGGCAGTGATATTGACTGTTGACCCAGGGCGTACCTAAGCATCATCTGGGAAGCAGTAGGCATACCACGGCCCTGGGCCCAGAGACCAGTTAAATCAGGACCCACAGGAGTGTGGTGTAGGATTGGAACTGTCTTAAGCTCCCAGAGATGTCACCATGCAACTGAGTACTGTTATATGGTCTCGCTGCACGCGAGAACCACCCAGGGGAACTTTGTAAAATGCTTGAGTCAGGCCACACCCCACACCAGCTAAATCTCTGTGGTGAATCTCAGAAGCAGTGTGCTGGTGCTTGGTGAGAGCCAGCTGTTCAATTTGCCAGAACTCTAAACCCATTGTTAAGCTGTTGGTAGCTTAAAATTGGCCATGGTGAGAGGGTGGAAATCGCCAAGTGCTACAAGTTGGTCTTTCCACCAGCACCTCCCACCCTGTCTGGAGAGCTGGTTGTCAAACATCCGCCACCCACCGCTCATCCTAGACAATAGTACTTTCCTTGAGTCAAGAAGAACGGAGTTCGGCTGGAAGAAAAAAGGAGCGGCTTTCTCAGTAGGATGTGAACATGTGAAAGGAAGGAGAGGCATTCTGGAGAGCAGTCACTGAGGGGCCAAAGGCTGAGTGACAGGACATGCACAATGCACAGAGAAAGCTGGGGTTGCACGACGGGAACTCACATTGGGAAGGCAGGATGGGAGGACGCCCTGAAGAGGCTTCAAAGCCTGGTGAGCTCATGTGGGCTTTCTTCTCTGAGCAGTCAGGGCCAATGAGGGTCTTAAACCAAGACAGTCACAGGGACTTGAATAACCTCCAAACTCTAGAAAGACCATGGCTCACTACAATGATGGGTGAAAGTCCTGATGCCTGGCCTTCTAGCGACTAATTCCAAACTCTCACAAGGGAGCAAGGGGGTCTTCGGAACCCGACTGTGGCAAGGCAGTTCATGCAGAGCAACTTCTGCACCCAGCAGGGTTGCCAGCCCCTGAGTTGGAGTTGTCGGCTCACCCCACGCCCATCTTCTCTTGTACTGCAGTCACTCTGAGTGCTTCCTCCAGCAGGGTTACCAGTCCCTGAAATGGAGTGCTCCCCTCACCCCACCCCCATCCTCTCTTGGTACAGCATTCACTCTGAGTGCTTCCTCCAGCAGGGTTGTCAGACCCTGAAATGGAGTGCTCCCCTCACCCCACCTCCATCCTCTCTTGTTACTGCATTCTCACTGAGCCACTTCCTTAAAAGTTCAAATGGATTTTTCAACTTGAGGCTTTCATGGAGACTTATTTTGTTCTTAACTAAAATATTGCTCCTGCATTTTCTGTACTAAGATGGCCAGGGGTCAAGATGACTAAGAGCATTGATTTGGGGTTCTACTGTACCTGAGTTTTAATGTTAATTCCAGCACTCTTTAGCTCTTTGACCCTAGTAAGTTAATTTATCTAAACCTCAGCTTTCCCCCGTGCAAAATGGAGAAAATAGTATCTAGTAGATTTTTGTGTTCTGGGAATGATGTAAACAATATTGAGGAAGTTCCTGGCATGCAACAGGTGCTCCTAATCCCAATGAATGATACCCCCATTCATCCACAAAAGAAGCCGGAAAACTTGGGAGTTATCTGACACCTCCCTCCCTGAACTCATCACAATCATGTCCAGCAATCACTCTCATGGCTGTTTATCCTCCTAAACGTCTCTCAAGTTCCTTTTCTCCTCTCCACCTTCACTATTGCTCCAACGGTTGAAGCCCTCTTCCTCTCTATTACCAAGCTCTGTGCAGAAATCTGCTAGACCTTTGCCATGTGCTTATGCCCAGGAGGCAAGCATGCATCATCTTTTGCCCTTTGACCACTAGTTGGGTTTGGCCAATGGGATCTTTCCTACTGGGACCTTGACTGGCTCATCTCCCACCTTCCCTCTGATTCTACCTTTATCCTCTTCCAACAGAACCTTCATGCTATAGCCAGAGGGATCTTTACAAAATTAAAACCTATCATGCCACTTCATGCCCCTATAGTAACTTTAGCATCTACCAGCTAGAGACCCAAGTCCTCTAGAAGAGCTGAGATTCTGACCCAGTCTCATTCTCTTACCATTCCATGCTCCTCAGATGAAATGGAAGTTTCAGTTCCTTAAAAGTTACTAATCAAATTGTATTAGTGGCTTTAGGTACCCATATTGGTGGGTACCTATTAATTATTATTAATAGGTTTAATAATTATTAATTATTAAATTATATAATGTAATCATGGATAATTTGAATCAAGTTCAAATCCCAAATGAAATTGTTACTCTTTACTTTTAATAAATTAGAAGACACTTTGATGTAACTGAAAATGTCTGATTCTGCCACAAGTACTGATCTTTCAGTAAAAATATAGACCAAAAATTTGGAAAGATTTCTACCGAGTCTACTTTGAGTGCTCAGCTAGACTGGAAGATGAAAAGCATTTCATTGTTAAAGTTGGACCCAGTGGTCCACTTTGGAAGAGAGCAACACATGGGGTCTCATCTGCCCTTTGATCATATTTAGCTTGGGGAAGTGTTTCTTCACGTGCCCACGCAGTGTTTCTGTACTTCATCAATTTATTTCTCCAGTAAATGGAGACATTTCCCAAGTTGGAAAAGAGTTAAATTCTTGGTGATTAAACCAGGCAATTTTAAGTAATCCTTATCCTTCACACTAAAATTCTGTGTAATTCAACCCTAAAGCATTAGTTTCCAACTACTCAGGCATTGAATTTATAACTAGAGCCGCACCACTCAAGCAAGGCCCTTGAGATGTAAGATCTCCTCTATTGGCATTACCTGGGTTAGGAAGAAAGGTTTTTGACTTTCATCATCTCAAAAACCCATGTGAATACCTTACCTTGCGAGAACACTGACTTCAGAGTGGAAAGCAGAGACCCGTTGCCACGTCAGTCAGGGCACCCATGAAACCAGCAGCTGCCTGGAGGTCAAAGCGGGAGGAATTGTTCACATTCATGTGGCAGAGCCAAGAAGCAGATGTCAGACGGAGGAAACTCAGACAGTACCAGTCAAACAGCACGTCGCAAAGGGACTGGTGCAGGATTTGCAGTTTTGCTCCTATTTCCTCCTGGAGGGGCTCCGCCCTGGAGGCTGTCCTGCTCCGATGGGAGGATGCTGGATGGAGAGGCATCTTTGCGACCGCAGTTCTGCCCTTGTGATTTCAGAAGTGGGCTTGTGAACATCACAGGAAGTGTTCCCTTTTCTCCTGGAGTGTGCTCCAGGCACTGTAGGATCTTTCATCCACAAGAGGTGTTTTTATGTTTTCCCAGCCAGGCATATATGAACCTCTGAGCCACCTCAGTGTCTTAGGTCACCTAAATGTCCTCTTTGGCATCCCAGCCCTAGCAGTAGGCAGACTGCTACTCCAGGCCTGTCCCACCTGAGCCTCGTATAAGCTGGGGACTCCAGTTGGTGCCTTAATGTCCCTGAGTCACCTTCTACTCATTTTAAAATGGAAATAACTACCTACCCAGTAAAAATACCTGTTCATGACATTTGTTACCTCCCACTTAGGGACTCTCCACTGGTATCGCAATCCACCCCAGGCCCTCCAAAACTCCCCAGCCTCTCCAGTTCAAAAATGAGCCAACAATTTTACTCCTAGAAGGTAAATGGAAAAGCCCTGTTAGAAACAGGTGCTAGGCTAGAGGTGGAAAGACCTGCTGGCCATGACAGCACGGCCTGGGTTTGCAGCATAAGACCAGGTTGAGACAGACGATGGAGTGTGGTCTGCGGTTCGTGAGAGATCGTGTCTGCTTCTGACACCCAGCATTGGTCCGCACCATTAACTACCACTTCCTCTTTCCAGGACTTGGAATGCATCAGAAGAGATGACCATGGAACCACACAGACACAATCCTGCTTTATGAGTTTTTGTTTTGTTTTATGTTTTAAACAACCTAGCAGCCATAGGGAAACCAAGGTGTTCTGAAATGCACCTTTCACCTCCCCTCTCTCTTTATGCTGAGCAGGGAGCCTCTGGCCCTGCAGGACTGTACACACCCCCACCACTGCTAAATGCCCAGCCATGCCCAGAAAGGACAGGGCACTTGGGTCAGTCCCTAGAAGCCTGGATGCTGAGGCAGGCTTTGGGGCAGATAGGTATCCCTGCCCTTCCAGAAGCTTCACCCTTGTCATCTAGACATTTAGATGGCAAATTCCCAGCACAGTGTCAGTGACCATGCTAAGGTCCCTGGATGGCCATCAGGAGCCCAAGAGGACAAGCTGTCATTCACTATTCTTCATTGTTTTATGTTGTCCCTGACTCTTCAGCTGTCTTGTGTATGGTGACATTATGGCCGAGAGACCCTCCGATGCCCCAGTTCCATCCTGAGCACAGTCCCTGATGACACCTCCTGGGAGAGGTAGAGGAGGATGTAGGCATGGGGCAATGTCATATGGAAATGGATGTCTCTTCCTTGTCTGGCTGAGTACATGCCCAGACTTGAAGCCTACCCAGTCTCATAGATGGGGCCAGGCGCTGGGGTCAGGCACACAGACCAGTGGTCTCTGCAAGAAGTCTTCAACACCTGAGTCCAAACCCCACTCACATACGATCCTGTCCCCTTTTAGCAGCATAAGGCTGAAGACCAAGGCACTCAAAACAGCCACTGGGCATGGTGTTGGGGAGAAGGCAGAGAAGAGGGAAGAAAAGGAGGGAAAAGGAAGAAAGGGGAGGGAAAAGAGGGGGCAGATGAGAGAAGAAAGACCAGGAGAGGAGAGGCAAGAACAGAAGGGAGGGAAGCTGCCAGCCACAGCTTTAAAGAATGGAAAGACAGCATCAAAGAGCCTTTTTTTCCTTTTTAAACTTTTCTTTGAAATTTAATTGTAAAGTATATTATGATGGGGAATTAAATGTAAAACTCTTGTGCATGGATTAAAGGATGTAATGAAAAAGTGCCATTGTGCCAGCAGCCCTGGGTAACAAATAGGGAGCTTATTTCATAATAGAGACAGGAGGTAAGAAACAAGCATTCATTCCATCATGCCATGGTTCACCTCCTGCAGCCCTGGTTGCTCCTGGGTAGGGGACTCTAGCCTAGCCTCATCTTCTCCACGACAACCCTCCAGGTTGCCTGACAACTGTCCCTCTCTCAGTCCTGCTTTGGGTTTCCAATGTTCATCACATAGGCACCCCAGGGTGAAAAATAGCGCCAGCAGTCTCCAGACATGGTATGGAGGAAGAGCCTGACCCCACAGCTCCCTCCTCCCTGGGATCAGGAAGCTGGCAATGCCTGGGCATAGCAGAGTCAGCCAGACCCTGTCTTTAAAAACTCCAGATTAGCAAGTCCAGTCCCCGAAATTCTCTTTTGGTTGTTGGGTATATGATGGACTCTTCTTTGGGTCCCATTTGACAATTTCAGAGCAGAAAAATGCCCCCTATGGCATTACCACAGCACCCACCCAGCAGGGGTTTTCTCAGAGTAAAATGAGAAAAGATGTGTCAAGCGTTTACTACAGTTCCTGGGGTCCAGTCCCTTCTCCCGATGGTAGCAGGGGTTGATGCAGCAGCAATAATAGCACGTGACAAACAAGAAGTTACACTTGGCTTCTGTGATCCCTGAGCAGCACCTGCATTTTTGCTTTGGAGTTCTGTTTGAGCTCTCCATGACACCTTGCTGTCTGTGAAATGTTAGACTGCTAGATCAGGGTATTGCCCCCATGCATGGAGGACAGCATCTCCAGTGTTTGTAAAAAGCAATTCTTTACAAACAAAGGCATGTCTCTTTGGTGACAAACTACCTACACCCTAGACAGGATTTGCAGCTGTGGAAAGTAGTGCTATCACCTCGAGGAAGGGAAGAAAAATTATTGTTTACTGCCTTTAGCTACTAGTTAAGAACACAGAATAGAGAAAGTGGAGTTGCTGTCCATTAAGTCATTCCACAAATATCCGCTCTACCCCCAGCCCTTGGGGGCACAAACAAGAATAAGAAATCATGTGCATTGCACTGATTTTAGTTTCCCCAAAGCAGAGCCTGAGACAAGACTAGGATGCAGATGATCTATATGGAGGATGATCCCAGGAAGCAGGAGTGGGACAGAGCATGGATACAAGCTGAAGCAAGGGAGCAGTCCCTGCGAGGGGCCCCAGGCTTGCTGCCTGGACCTCGAGGAAGCATGCAGTGCACACCTGAGGACCACCCCGCAAAGGGACAGGGAGAGCTGAAGCTTTCTTCATGGACACCAACTAGCTGGGTATCACCCCTGGGAACATTCAGTTCGAGGTGAGCAGACTTCCTCACAGCGAGAGAAAGCAAGGAGCCTCTGGTGCCTGCGGTGGGAAGCTATTGGGTGCCTGAGATGTCCTTCCCATTTCAGGGGCACTGAGACCGGAGGTGGTGGAGTCAGGGGGCTGGGCCTTGCCAACTGCTGCCACTGTAGGGCTTGGCCCTGGCTGGACTACAAACACAGACTCCACATTCAGCTGCCTGGCAGCCTCTCTAGAGACAGACAGCACGTGGAAGGCACAGGGAGATGCGCCCAGGTTTAATGTCTCCTCTTCTCCAGGTTCCCAATGTTTTCTTTCAATCATGCAGACGATGCAAGTACATGACAGTGCAAATGACACGGGAAGGGCCATAGAAGGCGATGAAGGCACAAGTTCCTGATTTGGTGGGTTCAAGGTTTGCAACACTAAATAGCTCCAAAGTTGTCCACCTCTCAGGAGTGTACTGAGGGCCGGAGGTGATGGTGTGTGGCAAATGCCTGGTAAATTCTGCAGTGCTTTGCGAAGGCAGAGTGACTTCCCTAAATCTGAGACTGTTCCTACTGCTTCGTCTGGTTAATGTCCACATCCAAAAAGTAAATGCCTCACTGAAATCAGGAAGAATTTGTTCATTCAATTTGGGCCAAAGCGAGTGGTTCTTTTCTATGAATGAAGTCAGGAGCCTGGTGATGACGTTATTTCTGGTATCTGAGGAGGTACTGCACTTGTTACAAGTCAGTGGGTCACACTAGATTTGCTGATTATATTCTCACGGGTCCTGGACCTGTGGAAAGAACGAGTTACTCATGAGGAGCTATTCTGTCCGCATGATGCCTATTCCTGACGGGAGTGTACCCTGTTTCCCTGTGAGGAGAGGCCTGTGCAGCTCCTAAGGAGATGGGCGGGGGCCACGGGGATGGTGAGGTGAGTGTTGCAGATGCTGCCCCAGCCTTGGAAGGCAGTACTTCCATTTCTCACCATCTGAGCCAATTCAACACGTGCATCCTCTGAAATGGCTGATTTGATGATCACGGAAATTAATGTTTGAGAAAAGTTTTCTTAGAGTAGCTTTTCACAATATTTCCCGCATGAAGGCAAAGTGAGTGTGGTGCCTGCCTTGAACAGGTGGGAAAACAGGTGTGGATCACTAACGTTCCTCTCCCTCTCATCAGACGCAGTAATAAAACAGCACTTTTTCATTATTATTCTACTTTAAGTTCTAGGGTACATGTGCACAACATGCAGGTTTGTTATGTATATACACATGTGCCATGTAGGTTTGCTTCACCTTTAACTCGTCATTTACATTAGGTATATCTCCTAACCCTATCCCTCCCCCCTCCCCCCACCCCATGACAGGCCTTGGTGTGTGATGTTCCCCATCCTATGTCCAAGTGTTCTCATTGTTCAATTCCCGCCTATGAGTGAGAACATGTGGCGTTTGGTTTTCTGTTCTTGCGATAGTTTGCTCAGAATGATGGTTTCCAGCTTCGTTCATGTCCCTAAAAAGGACATGAACTCATCCTTTTATATGGCTGCATAGTATTTCAGGGTGTATATGTGCCACATTTCTTAATCCAGTCTATCCTTGATGGACATTTGGGTTGGTTCCAAGTCTTTGCTATTGTCAATACTGCCACAATAAACACACGTGTGCATGTGTCTTTACAATAGCATGATTTATAATCCTTTGGGTATATACCCAGTAATGGGATCCCTGGGTCAAATGGTATTTCTAGTTCTAGATCCCTGAGGAATCCCCACACTGTCTTCCACAATGGTTGAACTAGTTTACACTCCCACAAACAGTGTAAAAGCGTTCCTATTTCTCCATATCCTCTCCAGCATCTGTTGTTTCCTGGCTTTTTAATGATCGCCATTCTAACTGGTGTGAGATGGTTTTGATTTGCATTTCTCTGATGACCAGTGATGATGAGCATTTTTTCATGTGTCTATTGGGTGCATAAATGTCATCTTTTGAGTGTCTGTTCATATCCTTTGCCCACTTTTTGATGGGGTTGTTTGATTTTTTCTTATAAATCTGTTTAAGTTTTTTGTCGATTCTTTGTCAGATGGGTAGATTGCAAAAATTGTCTCCCGTTCTGTAGGTTGACTGTTCACTCTGATGGTAGTTTGTTTTGCTGTGCAGAAGCTCTTTAGCTTTATTAGATCCCATTTATCTATTTTAGTTTTTGTTGCCATTGCTTTTGGTGTTTTAGTCATGAAGTCTTTCCCCATGCCTCTGTCCTGAACCATATTGCCTAGGTTTTCTTCCAGGGTTTTTATGGTTTTAGATCTAACATTTAAGTCTTTAATCCATCTTGAATTAATTTTTGCATAAGGTGTAAGGAAGAGATCCAGTTTCAGCTTTCTGCATATGGCTAGCCAGTTTTCCCAGCACCATTTATTAAATAGGGAATCCTTTCCCCATTTCTTGTTTTTGTCAGGTTTGTCAAAGGTCAGATGGTTATAGATACGTGGTGTTATTTCTGAGGGCTCTGTTCTATTCCATTGGTCTATATATCTGTTTTGGTACCAGTACCATGTTGTTTTGGTTACTGTAGCCTTGTAGAATAGTTTGAAGTCAGGTAGCGTGATGCCTCCAGCTTTATTCTTTTTGCTTAGGATTGTCTTGGCAATGTGGGCTCTTTTTTGGTTCCATATGCACTTTAAAGTAGTTTTTTCGAATTCTGTAAAGAAAGTCTTTGGTAGCTTAATGGGGATGGCATTGAATCTATAAATTACCTTGGGCAGTATGGTTGTTTTCATGATATTGATTTTTCCTATCCATGAGCATGGAATGTTCTTCCATTTGTTTGTGTCCTCTTTTATTTCATTGAGCAGTGGTTTGTAGTTCTCCTTAAAGATGTCCTTCACATGCCTTGTAAGTTGTATTCCTAGGTATTTTATTCTCTTTGTAGCAATTGTGAATGGAAGTTCACTCATGATTTGGCTTTCTGTTTGTCTGTTATTGGTGTATAGGGATACTTGTGATTTTTGCACATTAATTTTGTATCCTGAGACTTTGCTAAAGTTGCTTATCAGCTTAAGGAGATTTTGGGCTGAGATGACAGGATTTTCTAAATACACCATCATGTCATCTGCAAACAGGGTCAACTTGACTTCCTCTTTTCCTAATTGAATACCCTTTATTTCTTTCTCTTGCCTGATTGCCCTGAACAGAACTTCTAACACTATGTGGAATAGGAGTGGTAAAAGAGAGCATCCCTGTCTTTTGCCAGTTTTCAAAAAGAATGCTTCCAGTTTTTGCTCATTCAGTACGATATTGGCTGTGGGTTTGTCATAAATAGCTCTTATTATTTTGAGATATGTTCCATCAATACCTACTTTACTGAGAGTTTTTAGTATGAAGCGCTGTTGAGTATTGTCAAAAGCCTTTTTTGCATCTATTGAGATAATCATGTGGTTTTTGTCTTTGGTTCTGTTTATATGCTGGATTACATTTATTGATTTGCAAATGTTGAACCAGCCTTGCATCCCAGGGATGAAGCCAACTTGATCTTGGTGGATAAGCTTTTTGATGTGCTGCTGGATTCAGTTTGCCAGTATTTTATTGAGGATTTTTGCATTGAATTTCATCAGGGATATTGGTCTAAAATTCTCTTTTATTGTTGTGTCTCTGCCAGGCTTTGGTATCAGGATGATGCTGGGCCTCATAAAATGAGTTAGGGAGGATTCCTTCTTTTTCTGTTGATTGGAATAGTTTCAGAAGGAATGGTACCAGCTCCTCTTTGTACCTCTGGTATAATTTGGCTGTGAATCCGTCTGGTCCTGAACTTTTTTTGGTTGGTAGGCTATTAATTATTGCCTCAATTTCAGAGCCTGTTTTTGGTCTATTCATGGATTCAACTTCTTCCTGGTTTAGTCTTGGGAAGGTGTATATGTCCAGGAATTTATCTATTTCTTCTAGATTTTCTAGTTTTTTTGCATCAAAATTTTTATAGTATTCTCTGATGGTAGTTTATATTTCTGTGATATCCCCTTTATCATTTTTTGAGTCTATTTGATTCTTCTCTCTTTTCTTCTTTATTAATCTGGCTAGAGGTATATCAATTTTGTTGATCTTTTCAAAAAAACCAGCTCCTGGATTCATTGATTTCTTGAAGGGTTTTTGTGTTTCTATCTCCTTCAGTTCTGCTCTGATCTCACTTATTTCTTGCCTTCTGCTAGCTTTTGAATTTGTTTGCTCTTGCTTCTCTAGTTCTTTTAATTGTGATGTTAGGGTGTCGATTTTAGATCTTTCCTGCTTTCTCTTGTGGGCATTTAGTGCTATACATTTCACTCTACACACTGCTTTAAATGTGTCCCAGAGATTCTGGTACGTTGTGTCTTTGTTCTCATAGGTTTCAAAGAACATCTTTATTTCTGCCTTCATTTCGTTATTTACCCAGTAGTCATTCAGGAGCAGGTTGTTCAGTTTCCATGTAGTTGTGTGGTTTTGAGTGAGTTTCTTAATCCTGAGTTCTAATTTGATGGCACTGTGTTCTGAGAGACAGTTTGTTGTGATTTCTGTTCTTGTACATTTGCTGAGGAGTGCTTTACTTCCAACTACATGGTCAATTTTGAAATGAGTGTGATGTGGTGCTGAGAAGAATGTATATTCTGTTGATTTGGGGTTGAGAATTCTGTAGATGTCTATTAGGTCTGCTTGGTGCAGAGCTGAGGTCAAGTCCTGGATATCCTTGTTAACCTTCTGTCTCGTTGATCTGTCTAATATTGACTGTGGGGTGTTAAATTCTCCCATTATTATTGTGTGGGAGTCTAAGTCTCTTTGTAGATCTCTGAGGGCTTGCCTAATGAATCTGGGTGCTCTGGTATTGGGTGCATATATATTTAGGATAGTTAGCTCTTCTTGTTGAATTGATCCCTTTACAATTACATAATGGCCTTCTTTGTGTCTTTTGATCTTTGTTGGTTTAAAGTCTGTTTTATCAGAGACTAGGATTGCAACCCCTGCCTTTTTTTTTTTTTTTTTTTTTTTTTTTTTGCCTTCCACTTGCTTGGTAGCTCTTCCTCCATCCCTTTATTTTGAGCCTATGTGTGTCTCTGCACATGAAATAGGTCTCCTGAATACAGCACACTGATGGGTCTTGACTCTTTATCCAATTTGGCAGTCTGCGTCTTTTAATTGGGGCATTTATCCCATTTACATTTAAGGTTAATATTGTTATGTATGAATTTGATCCTGTCATTATGATATTAGCTAGTTATCTTACCCATTATTGATGCAGTTTCTTCCTAGCAACAATGGTCTTTACAATTTGGCATGTTTTTGCAGTGGCTGGTACCGGTTGCTTCTTTCCATGTTTAGTGCTTCCTTCAGGAGCTCTTGTAAGGCAGGCCTGGTGGTGACAAAATTTATCAGCATTTGCTTGTCTGTAAAGGATTTTATTTCTCCTTTACTTATGAAGCTGAGTTTGGCTGGATATAAAATTCTGCGTTGAAAATTCTTTTCTTTAAGAATGTTGAATATTGGCTCCCACTCTCTTCTGGCTTGTAGAGTTTCTGCCAATAGATCCGAACAGCACTGTTTTCAACTTTGTCAAATTACGAAAGGGAAAACCAGGAATTCACTACTGCAACTGATTTGTTGACTATTCTCCTAGGCATTTTTCTGTACCTTCACACATGTTCTTTTGCTTTTTTTTTCATTTCAGTAATTGGTATCACAAGCAACTTACTATTTTTCACTGTGTCTTTTTCATTTAACTATTAATCCCTATATAAAGACCTACACACTCTTTTAAGCAACTGCCTATGCCTTCTCGGAATAGCTCTCCAGCAGTCCGTGTGGACCCTCTCAGCTGACAGATTTGTTAGTTTCCCATTTTTGCTTCTTTGAATTGTTCATTACTATCTGCTCTATGAGATTCTCTTCCTCAAATAAATTTACATGATTTCTTTCTACATTCTAGCCATTAATATTTTGTGACATATGTCACAAGGATTTTTCTCCCTGCCTCTCATCTTTTAGGATTATTTCTAATATATATTTTAGTTCTAGAGAAAACATTAATTTTGATGCAATCAAATTTATTAATTTTCCTTTCATAGCAATTTTGTTAAGCGTACTTTAAAAAAAAAAAAAACAGCTTTCTTTAGCCCCAGTGTTATAAATGTTCTGTCTCTTTACTGATTTGCATTTGTTTAGAGATGGGGTTAGATTTGTTTCATTTGTTTTTACTTACAGATTTTTAGTGCACCTGGTATTTGTTTTTACAAGTCATGTTAAATAGGACTGTAGCAAAACAGAAGCCAATTATCCCAACATTATTCTTATAAAGTTTAGTAGGTCAAGTCCACATTCATTGTGTATAATTTGAAAATTGTTTTGAATATTCTTGTGCCTTTTCTTTCCATATGAATTCTAGAATTAGCTTGCTAAGTTGATAGTTACTATTATGATTTTCATTGGGATTGCAATGAATTTATAAACTAATTTTGGAAGCCAGTTATGCTCACCATTATACCACCAATGCCACCACTAATTTTAGAAGAAATGACCTCATGAAAATATTGAGTCTTTGTATCCAAGCACATAGTAAATGGCTTCATCTTTTTTCGGGCCTTCTTGAATATTGTCCAGCAAAGTTTAGTAGTTCTATACCTATAAGATTTATTCATTCTTTCTACCTGTAGTACTAACATTTTATAATTCTGTTACTCTTATGAATGCAATATTTTTATTATATTGTCCTTTAATTTTTTCAATTAGATCATTTTTAACAAAAAGTAATTCACAGTGCCAAAAAAACAAGTGCACCTCCTGTAATAAGTAGAGCAAAACAAATACCACCAATGTGCCGGTGTTCAGGCCTCTAGACCAAGTCTTCAGACAGCCAGCATGGGCAGCCTGCCTCTTGCATGCATAGCCTACAACTCATAGAATGGGGTGCTTTTAGCAATTAGAATCCAGTATGCCAACTAACCAGCCATATTATATTCTAATATGTCTATTTGCACCCTGTCAGCCTTGGCACAGGGAGAATCCTGTTTTCACATCTGTTATGACAGCATAAACACAATTGTGTCAGCAGTCTGCACACTTGAAGTCCCAAGACCTGGGACTCCACATACGGTCCCAGCAGGTTTGCTTTGGCACAGGAACCAAGTCATGGATAGTGGCAGGTGCCAGCCACTTGCCCTCTGTGGGAACTGTGAGAGGAAGAGATGCCCAGGACAGCATTTCTACCAGGGGTCTTCTGCTGGCTGCTTCCCTCTGTAAAGCCCCCTCTTTTAATCATGTGTGACAGTGCGTGTAGGTCTGTGCATGTGTGTGTGTGTGTATGTGTGTGTGTCTTTAAACACACACCATCCCACTGACAGTGAATAAGGGCACCCACTTCTCAGAATCGACTCTTATTCATCTCATGTTTAGCTGGTCTCATGATACCCCATTCATTCATGACACCTCAGTGCTGCTGTTATTTTCTGATTATCGCAAAGTTGAGGATATTCCCATATGTTTCTCAGCCATTTTATGTGTTTCCCCTGTTGATATCATTTGCACGTGTTTTTTTAGTATGTTGATTTTCTTTCTTGTACCAATTTTTAGGTATTTATATTTTAGGAATAATACTGTCTGCTGTATAGGCTGCGAGTATTTTTTACAGATACCACTTTTCCTTATTTTTAACACTTTTTGAGTTACAATTCATGTATCATAAAATTCACCCCTAGTAAAAGTACAACTCAATGATTTTTAATAAATTTTCAGAGTTTTGCAGTCATCACCACAATCCAGTTTTTAGAGCATTTCCTCACCACCATCCTTGAAAAGAATAGTCATGACCATTTTCAGTCAGCCCCCAGTCCCAGGCAGTCACTAATCTGCCCTTTCTGGACATTTCACATAAATTAAATCCTACTGTATGTAGTCATTCAGTTTGACTTCTTTCACTTAGAGTAATGTTTTCAAGATGCATCCATCTGGAGCCTATATCAGTATTTCATTTTTTATTGCCCAGTAATATTCCCTTATATGGATGGACCACACTATTGTTCAACCATTCACCATTTAATGGACATTTGGATCATTTCCAATGTTTGTCTATTATGAATAATGCAGCTTAAACATTTGCATACATACCTTTGTGCAGATACATGTTTTCACTTCTCTTGAGTAGACACTTAGCGGTAGAATCACTGGGCCATATGGTAAATTTATGTTTAACTTCTTAAGAAACTGCCAAACTGCTTTCCATATTCTTACTGGCAATAGATGAGGCTTCTAGCACTCTAATATCCCTGTCAGGACTTGTTACTGTCAGTCTTTTTCGTTATAGCCAACCAACCACAGTTTCAATATGTGTTTCTGCAATGATTGATGATGGTAAGACTCTTTCCTTGTGCTTCTTTGCCATTCCCACATCTTCTCTGGTGAAGTTTGTTCAAATATTTTGTCCATTTTTATTGGATTGTTTGTTCTCTTAGAAATGAGTTGTAAGAGTTCCTTATATGTACTGGATATAAAATCCTTCATAAGATATATGATTTGCCAAAAAGACAGTCTGGTCTTGTCTTTTCATTTCCCTAATGGTGTCTTTTGAAGGAAAATAGTTTTTAATTTGCAGAAGTCCAATTCATCAAACTTCTATTTCTGGATCACTCTTTTCACATCACAGGTAAAAACTTTTTGCCAAACAAAATGTCATGAAGATTTTCTCCTCTGTTTTCTTCTAAAAGTTTTATACTTTTAACTCTTACATTTTGTCTATGACTCCTTTTGAATTGTTTTATTAATCCATATTGTGATGTAATGATCTAAACTCATTTTTTAACATGTGGATTTTTAATTTTCCCAAAACAATTTGTTAAGAAGACTATTCTTTCCCCATTGTCAAAAATCAGTAGACCGTGAATGTAGCGCTTTAGTTTTGAACTCTCGAATCTGTTCCATTGATCTATACATCTATCCTCATATCAGTTTCACACTGTCTAGATTATCTTACCTTTATAAAAAGTTTTGAAATGGAGAACTTTAAGTCCTCCAATTTTATTTATCTTCTAAAAATTGTTTTGGCTGTGTTGGGTCCTCTGCATTTCTTTATACATTTTAGGATCATCTTGTCAATTTCTGCAAAAACCTGCTGGGATTTTTAAAGCAATTATATTGAATCTTGAATTGCTCAATTAGATAAAAATTGTCATCTTAACAATATGGAGTCATCCCATGCACAAACATGGAATGTATCTCGATTTATTTAGAGATTTTTAATTTTTTCTTAATAATATTTTATAGTTTCCTATACAAATCCTGTACTTTTTTGTTAAATATATTTCTACCTATTTTATTACTTTGTTGCAATTGTGAATAGAGTTGTTTACATAATTTCATTTTGGATTGTTCATGGCTAGTATACAGAAACACAATTGAATTGTGTATATTTATCTTGTATCCTGAAAACTTGCTAAACTCATTTATTGGTTCTAGTCCGGTTTTTTAATGTGTGTGGATTCCTTAGAATTTTCTCTATGCATGTGATCATCTTAGCTGCAGATAAAGACAGTTTCACCTCTTTTCATTCTGTATCCCCTTTGTTTCTTTTTCTATTTTTTGTTTATCTTGCTTTTTTCTTCCCTGGTTGCACTGTCTTGGACCTCCAATATAATGTTGAGAAACGTGCTGAGAGTGGATATCTTTGTCTTGTCCCTGATCATAAGAGGAAAGTTAACAAGATTAAGTATCATGTTAATTGCAGGGTTTTTATAGATGTCCTCTATTCAATTGAGAAAATTCCCTTCTGTGTTTTCCTTGTTCATTTTAATCATAAAATTATTGTTTGCTTTTTTATCTTTTTATAACAAAATTTATATAAAGTGTACCAAAAATTGCAGTGTCTATTTTTTTTTTCTTGTTTCTTTTTCTTGTTTTGAGACAGAGTCTTGCTCTGTTGCCTGGGCGATCTCGGCTCACTACAACCTTCCCCTCCCCAGTTCAAATGATTCTCGTGTCTCAGCCATCTGAGTAGCTGGGATTACAGGTGCGCACCACCACATCTGGTTA